>NC_138381.1:35685008-35705608 GCF_054177405.1 Leptonychotes weddellii | reverse complement strand
TCTCTCATTCTCTCTCTCTCAAATAAATAAATAAAATCTTTAAAAAAAATAAAATAAAAATGTAGGGTTTGAAGCCTTTTCTCTGTGGTTTCAGATATTTTCCTGAATCAGATGCAACCAACATCAAGTTTCCTTTGTGAACATTATTAGCTTTCCATGTAATGGAGTCATTTTTACAGTTAACGTTACTCTTTCAACTTTTATCAAAGGGTACTTTAATTAAAAGGATATATGAAATGTACTACAACGTTAAGGATAGATAATATTTTCCATCATATCACTCAGTGGATCTACACAGTTATGTGTAGAAAATGAACATATGTGTGTGTGAGAGTGAGAGAGAGAGAGTCTGAGTGGGTTGAATATCAGGAGAGATCCCACAGGCAGTTGTTTAACCCAAGAAATTAGTGTAAACCATGTATAAATTATGAGATTCAGATAGCTATCTGAGTCTCTCCTCTTATCCTGTCAAACAGACATGAAGCCTAATTTTAGCAACCCTGTTAGCCCTTTGGACCTTATTTTCTACTGCCATTTACATTGCTTTAACTTCCATTATATATTTTGTTGTATATGACCTTAAATTTATTGTGAGAAAAAGTTATGTAAACATAAAGCAAAAGTGGATATGAAGGGAATGCTCAATAAAAATAGATCCTGTGAAATTCATGTCATTTAATAACCTAT
Organism: Leptonychotes weddellii; assembly: GCF_054177405.1. Lineage (NCBI taxonomy): Eukaryota > Metazoa > Chordata > Mammalia > Carnivora > Phocidae > Leptonychotes > Leptonychotes weddellii. The sequence continues at coordinate 35,704,921 of NC_138381.1, read as the reverse complement.
CAACATTAATTTCTGCACTATTTGGGAGGAATTAAGTTGCTATTTTCTTTCTTTTTCTTTTTTTTTTTTTTAAAGATTTTATTTGACAGAGAGAGACACAGCAAGAGAGGGAACACAAGCGGGGGGGTGGGAGAGGGAGAAGCAGGCTTCCCGCGGAGCAGGGAGCCCGATGCGGGGCTCGATCCCGGGACCCTGGGATCATGACCTGAGCCGAAGGCAGACGCTTAACGACTGAGCCACCTAGGTCCCCAAGTTGCTATTTTCTAAGACAGTCATGATTTCATCTGATCCATAACACTGTCTTTGCACATTTAGATATTGTCTGTAAGATAGCATTGACTATAGCATTGAATCTAATCTCCTAGAACTGATCATAATAGTGAAAAGTACCAGACTTGCAATCTGCTAAAGGCATAGTTCTTACATCTCCAATCTCTCATGGAAACATGCCCAAGTAATATAGTAAAAAATTATTCTGGTGGTTTTCTGGAAAGAAAAAAAAAAAGGGCGGGGGGGAAAGGGGGCACCTAGGTGTCTCAGTCAGTTGATTAAGCATCCTACTCTTGATTTCAGCCTAGGTCGTGATCTCATGATCTCAGGGTTGTGAAATTGAGCCCCAAGTCAGGCTCCACACTGGGTGTGGAGACTACTTAAGATTCTCTCTCTCACTCTCCCTCTTCCCCTTCCCTCCCTTCTGTCACTCATTCTCTCTCTCCCTCTCAAAAAAAAAAAAAACAATTATTATGGTGATTTTGGCTTATTACCTATGCCAGGATCCCTGTCTCAACTACTCACGCATAAGAGTCCTTTCAGTAGCAGGCACCATTCTAGGTTTCATTTGTCCTTTCCTCTCCCAAGGGGTGTGAAATTTGTCCTTTCCTCTTCCAAGGGGTAAGTAGTAGTTAGTCTTCCAGTAGGAAACTGTGTTCTATTGTCAAAGCAAGTCACTTAAACATGAGATGAATGGATGGATAGATAGATAGGCAGATACATTCATATATACATATCATGAGCAGGTATCATGAATTACCTTTCACTGGAAAAAACTAATGAAAGAAAAAAAAAGAATCCCTTTGCTCATGGCTTTATCTTTGATCAATGAGAACCATCATTTGCTAATTCCTGTTTGTTTATTGATGTTTCACGTTTCCTGAGAAAGTTCTGGATAATAAATTACAGTACTTACGCTATCATTTATTTATTGAACACTGCCACATGCCAGATTGTGTACTTCCCTATTCTCAGATCTACGTCTTGGACAGATACTATCCTCTCTTTTCTATTTTATTTTTTTAAAGATTTATTTATTTTAGAGGGGGAGGGGGGTAGGGGCAGAGGAGGAGGGAGAGAGAGTCTTAAGCAGACTCAGCACTTAGCGTGGAGCACCGTACAGGGCTCGATTTCACGATTCTGAGATCCTGACCTGAGCCAAAATCAGGAGTCTGTCGCTTAACCAACTGTGCCACCCAGGTGCCTCAGTCCTCTCCTTTTTAAATGAAACTGTGATTTGGAACAGGTTACATGACTTTCCCGGAGACACAATTAGTAATTAATGGAGTAATATTCAAACAAAATTGTCACTACAATCAGTGCTCTTCACAAGACACTACCTACTGATCGTTTTATAGAAATATATAAAAGTTCATCCCCAAATAGGTAACTAATTATTGTTTATCACACATATTTACTATGAAACATGGACCATGGGCCAGCCAAAATGGTCATGATAATCATGAGGGAGATGGAGGATGAGAGTCAGAAAGAAAAGAACCTGTTTTCTTTAGCTGGTATCCTGTCAGGAAACTGATGGAACACTCAGGGGAGGACACTGAGGAAAACTTAATAAAGGTGCCGTTTACACAGTGCACTACCTAGGAAGCAGTTTAAAATTATTTGGAAGTAGATTTAGTTAGTCATAAATGCATACTGAGGGGCCACCTGGGTGGCTCAGTCGGTTAAGTGTTCTGCCTTCAACTCAGGTCATGATCCCAGGGTCCTGGGATCGGGCCCCATATCGAAATCCCTGCTCAACGGGGAGTCTGTTTCTCCCTTTCCCTCTGCCCCTTCCCCTGCTTGTGCACTGTCTCTCTCTCTCACTCATTCTCTCTCAAATAAATAAAATCTTTAAAATAATAAATGTATACTGAAAACTCTAGGATGATCTTTAAAAATTTTTTAAGAATTATATTTGGTATCATAAAAGAGAAAATGGAATCATACAAAATGCTCAGTTAAAACCAAAAAATGACAGAAACAAAGGGGAGTCTAAAAAAAAAAGCCAAGAACAAATGAAATAAATTGAAAACTGACACTACCTCACTTCAAGACTTACTGTGAAGTCATAGTAATCAAAACAGTGTTATAATAGTGAAAGAGTCAAAGAGTAGATCAAGGGAACAGAATAGAGAACCCAAACATAGACCTAAACAAATAGTCAATTAAATTTTGAGAAAGGAACAAAAGCAATTCAATGGAGAAATCTGGAACTACTAGACATCCACATGCAAAAATAAATAAATCTATATGCTGGCCTTAGACCTGCACAGTAAATTAACTCAAAATTGATCATAGACCAAAATGTAAAAAGCAAACTTATAAAGCTTCTAGAAAATAACATAGGAGAAAATCTAGGTGACCTTGGGTTTGATGATGACTTTTTATTTTATTTTTCTATTTTAATTTAATTTTAATTTTTTAAAAATTTTTTTGGTGGTGACTTTTTAGTTACAACACAGAAAGCATGATCCATGAAAGACAAAATTGATAAGTTGTACTTCATTAAAATTAAAACCATCTTGAGCACCTGGTTGGCTCAGTTGGTTAAGTGTCTGCCTTCAGCTCAGGTCACGATCCCAGAGTCCTGGGATTGAGTCCCGCATTGGGCTCCCCGCTCAGCGTGGAGCCTGCTTTTCCCTTTCCCACCCGCCCCGCTCATTCTCTCTCTCTCTCTTGAAAAAATTAATTAATTAATTAATTAAAACCATCTGCTCTTCAAAAGATTCTGTTAAAGAATGAAAAGTCAAACCACAGACTGGTAGATAAAGGGCTTATATCCAAAATATACAAAGAACTCTTAAAACTCAACAATAAGAAAACAGGCAACTCATTTGAAAAAGAAAAACAGGCCAAAATATCTGAAGAGACCCTTTATGATACAGGTCTCATACCTGTGAAAGGAGAGTGGTGGGACAAGCCCCCAGCTATTCTTCAGCTCTGAGAATGTTTCAGCCAAGCCAATGGGGAGCTCCAAGGAAAAAATTGTCCATTATAGGAGTCCCATGTTGGTGAGAAATGGTCTAGCTCTAGTATCAATGCCATACTACCACTGTCATGCTCAGTCATTGCCTGAGAACAGCCTAGGGAGAGGATGACCTCCATGTGAATGCTATGGGGCATCCCTAAACTGCATCAGCTAGAGGCTGCCCACTACTTAAACTACCTATACTATGTCCTTTCTCACAGGGACATCTGGGGGCACTTCCGTGGCTTCCAAGGCAATTTTGTAAAAATATCTGGTGCCCTGGTTCAGATGTGTATCCCTAAAGGAGGATCCCAGTAACAATCCAGAAGTTCAGTAACAATCCAACTATTATTAATTTGAATATGTATATTCAAATAGGTAATTGTTTTTCAGCAGGATAGATAATGATCTTTGACCAAATGCAGTATGAGTCCTAGCGTAGCTTACCAGAGGCTTTGTAAAACATCTTAATAAGTGACAGACTCATTTCAGAAGCAGGCCTTAATAATGCCCAGAAGTTCTAGGTAAATTCCTTAACTTAATAATGTGGTAATGCCCATATGTCCTCTGGGCAAGGTTTGGAGGAAGAGTCAAGAGTATACTAACAGTTCCTCGGCTAAGGTGTTTTATGTTTGGGAAGTGGCTGAGATCTGGAAGTAGGTAAGAGTATATGACTTCCTTAAGGAGACTTGGTTTTATTTTTTGCCCACTAGATCTAGAGACTTTCTGTCTATATGTGTCAAGAAGCATGTCATAGGCTGCCCAACTGTTTTATTCTTAGAGACCTCATAAGCAACTGGCCATCATCACAGTTTCCTATGGAACATCTCATCTGATTGTCACTCTGCAGGTGCTGCTCATTGTGGTCATTGTCCTCACCGTGTATCTGACAGTAAAGTGTATCCACCTGGCTTCTACAAGAGACGAGATGGTTCTGACATCAAGGGAAGTTCATTTTGAGATTTGGGGGCGCAAATTCCATAGCCTTGTCTGTGTCTGTCAGCTGTTTCTCTTTTTGCTGCAGTCTCTTCTTCTCCATCAGTGCCTTAATTTAGCATAAGACACTTAGAAATATTGAGCATTTAAATGGTGCTGGATCCCTGCCTTCATCTAGAGTCAAGCTATGGGCATGATTTTTTGCCATATTTTCCCTGAAACTTCAGGAGATGAGGAGTTACTAGAAAGCTAACATAGGAACTTTCTCATTTTCCTTTCATGTTCTGAATTAGCATTCAAGGCCTTCTGTTTGTCATTTTTTTCTGTATACACTATACAGGGTCATCTGAAAAGTCAACAGACCACCTAGCCTTTATAATCATTATTGTTGCCACAGTGACTACTTAACAAAACCAGTTTATTTCTGAACACCTTACTTTCCATATTGACTTCATCCCATGCCACCACTGGTAATAAATTGAATTATGATAATGCCATCACATGACTCAGATTATTATGTTAGATTTCTCTCTAGTGAGCAGTGCTCACTAGTGTTTCTTAGCTATGTGAGAAAACCAATTTCAGAACACCAATTTGAAGTTATGTTTCCTGGGACCATTCATGCTATCAAACACCATAACAATCAAAGTACTATCAGCAAAAAGAAGGTGTTCTAAAATGGTATTGTGGAGAGCTAAATAAAAGGATAATTTACAACATGCAATTAGGTTTAAGGGAAACCAAATGATTGGTGAAAAATCCTGGAAATAACAAAAAAAGGAAGCCTACTGCCATAGCCTAATGATGTAAGGGGAAATAGAAGCTAGCAGAACCAAGCAAAGTCAGCCTTCTAGGATACAGAGCAGGGTGGTGAATGTGCAGAAATGGGTGCAGAGGAGCAAATAAAAAGTATCCAGTAGAGTGTTAAATGCTCTTATAAGTATCTTAGAAGGTATCCCGAACCAACCTGACCCAATGTGGACCTAGCCTCAGGATAAGGGATAAGTAATAGCAAAAATTTCAGATATTTTTGGTAAGGATATAAAAGTAGAAGGATACATCAGCTTCACTTTCTGGTGAAAACCCAGGAAGATGCTAAGCCTCAAAGAGAAGCCCTCTTAAACTATCATGGTACAATGACATTAGAAATTGTGACAGAGCAATTCCATGCAGAGATAATCTGAGAAAGCTCCGTAACGCCCACAACTCAAGTATCTCTCAGCCACAGAAAAAGGAGAAAGTGCAACTGAAACTTTTGTATGCTCACCACCCTCCTTGAGAGGATTGTGGGAAATCTGAGATGGCTGGAAGAAATGAAAAAGCCCTTCGAATAGTCACAAGTGTCCACAGCCAACCAATAAAAGCCACAGTGAGGACTTAAATGTGGCCTCAGATGCCAGTGGGACTGGGTGCTAAGAACCAAAGACCTTAGGATACACTCTGTCTCAGTTGGGCACCATAGGACAGAAGATATACCACACCCATCAATGACAAGATGTTCCATAAACCACAATGGGGGAAGAGTCTTTGGTATACTCTGATTTGACGGAGTACAATTGAAATGAAAAATATTAAAATGTCTGCTTACTTGAAATTAATTAGATTCATTTATTAACCATCAATCAGAATGGGTGTTCAAAATAGAGGTTGTTCAGTTGACAACTAAAAGTTAAATTTGTCACCTGAATATATGATTTGAAAATTCCTACCAGAAAGTTGTAAATGCATGCATATATATAGTATATCCACATAATGTACTCCACTAAAAGTAATTTGAGCAAAAGTTTAGATCAGGATGAACAGATAATTTTCTATATCCACAATTCTGTTGTGATTACCATCAGACATTTCTTTCTTTTTTTTTTTTTTAAGATTTTATTTGACAGAGACACAGCGAGAGAGGGAACACAAGCAGGGGGCAGTGGGAGAGGGAGAAGCAGGCCACCCACAGAGCAGGGAGCCCGACACGGGGCTCGATCCCAGGACCCTGCGATCATGACCTGAGCCGAAGGTAGACACCTAATGACTGAGCCACCCAGGCACTCCTACCATCAGACATTTCAACTTATAATTCCAACAAAATATTTTACCCAAATGGCCCATTGGGTTAATCAGCACCATTCAACCTAAACTGTACAAGTTTTCACATATTTCTGTAACTCAATATCATTAAAAAGTTATGTTTCTAAAACAGCAAGTACATTTGTAGTTATTTTCTTTTACTTGAATCTGAGACTAATTCTAATTGATTGTATTTAAAATTTATAAATTTTACAAGAGGAATAGCACAGTTATTATCCCTAATGAAGCCCCTGTGGTGTGTCAGCCTAACCAATGACTATTACCACATGTCTTATTTGGCCTTCAAATTTTCCCTCTGCCACAACATGCTATTGTTAAGTTAATTATAATCTAGAATTCTCATTAAGTTTATGTGTATATGTTGCCTTGCAGTCTTCAGAATTTAGTCATAAGTTTTAAAACAAAATTTCCATTTTAAGAAAACCCTACTTTCCATTAAAGTTTAATAAATTAGAAATATAAGACTCATGTTCTTCCTGCTTTTCAAAATATAATGATGAAAATTTCTAACTAATAGAAAGCCATTTATGCTTCAAATGAACACAACATATGCCAGGTTTCAATCTCAAGACAATTTTTATGACCAAGTCACCAGATCCTAAAAAGAAATGCTTATAGTTGAAATGTTGTCATTTCTTTAGAGTACACACAATAGTTTCAAGGCTTTTGTCACATTAGTTATTTTGGTTAATAATTTAGAAGCCCAAAAATGATTCTTGATTTTAATCTCATGAAATCTACTAAAATGTTCTTTTATATCTTCTATCTTATTAAATTTATCTGCTTCAAGATCTAGTTTTCATTGTAAGATTTATGCACCTAGTTAGAAAAATACATACTAACAAAGAGTAGTGCTTCCAATTCTACATAGCCTGATGGCTTCATCATGGTAAGCATAACATACAGAGTTGTCAAGTCACCACTTTGTACACCTGAAACTAATGTAACATTGTGTGTCAGCTACAATAAAAAGAACAGTGACATCAAAAAGATTCATATTCTCCTTAATTTATTATTAAAAATAAGGGATCTCTCCGTTTACTTAAGTAGCTTGTATTTCACTATTGCTCTTTGGGGCATTCTTAAATTCTTTGTCGCTCATTTCATTGATTTGCACCCTCATTTAGGAGGAAGAATGAAATATGGCAAACGTTTATTACACTTACTGAATATTTATTACATACTATACACAGTTCTAAATGCTTTACATCATTAATTTATTGAATTTTCACAACAATTCTCTGGGGCAGTTAACTTTTATAGGTGACTAAACAAAGGTGTACTTCCCCAAGGTATCTCAACCAGTAGGTGGTAGAGAAAGCAGTCAAGTCCAGGCAACCAAATTACAGTTACAATCCTAGCCACTTTGCTGTACCACCTCACATATGAGAACACATTGAAAACTACACAGACTGTTACACAGTCTCCTGTTTTGTTTAAGTACAATTTATGTAATCAAATCCTGTGACCTCTCTCACCTACCTCTACTTCCTTCCCACTGTAGACCTGCATGCATCTCCACTCCCACCCCCTCTCCATAGAAGTCTCTCTAGCTCAAGGAATATGTAAACAGCTTCCAGGAGAGCTCTAATTCTGCTTGATAAGGGTCAAACCTTTTGTTCCTCTACGGTTTTCACCACTGGGAAATGAGAGCCCACTGTTCTACTTGACACATGAAGAATAAGGAAGATTAATAGGTTAACAAAAATAGGTTGTGAAATCCAGTCTTGAACAAACAACTGAGGAAATTAGATGTTTGTGTCACCTAGTATTGATCTTTCAAATATACCATTGGAAAATAAAGAATGTAAGCAAACAAATGTATGCGTACTGCTATACTCCACTAGACCTAACTTTTCTCATTCAAAGATCCTGCATTTCTACCCTGCCACAGAGCTTTAATTTACTCTCTTGAAAGTATTAATGACAACATTAAGCATCCTACAACAATTCATTTTAGTTAAAAGAATTGTAGTAATTATATTTAAGTTATTAGCATTGGTTTATAGCTAAATGTATTAACTCATGAAACTACTTTAACTCTTAGGTTTAAAATAATTTTATTTAATATGTAGTTGAAAATGAGAGATTATTTTCACAGAGTAGTCTGCATCAAAGACTGTTTGTGGACAAAATGTTTATTAGAAGAGGAAACTATCCACACATTGAGCCATTTATTCATTAATTCAGCAAATGTCTATTGAGCACTTAGCTATTTGCAAATATATTTATTGCAGTGAACAAAACAAACCAAATTTCTGCCCTGATAGAGCTTACATTCTAGTGTGGGAGACAGACAGTTCCTCCACATACAAATGAATGTATAATATCAGGTGCTAAGAAGAAAGTAAAGAGAGGTTAAAGGGATAGAGTAATGAGGGTGGGTGTTATTTTAGATGTGTTGCATTGAAAGGCCTCTTGGGTAAGTTGTCATTTGAAGAGAGACTGAATGAAGCGAGGAAGCAAATCATGAGGCTGTTCAGGGAAGAGTGTCATTGACGAAAGAAACCACAAATGCCAAGGCTCAAATGCAGGAGAATGAGGTGTTTCTGCTATTTGTGTGTGTATGCGTGTGTGTGCGCGTGCGTGTGTGTCTCTGTATATTCATACTAGTGGAGAATAAAACTGCTTTCGGCAAATATATGGGCTTAGAGGGGAATTAAGATTAAGAGTAGATCATGCAGTATCTGTACAACTGTGAAACCAAAGAATTTAACAGTCATTGGTAACCCAAACTGGGTCATCCAGGCAGGTAGCCAAGCATGACTGAAGGCCACCACATGAATATTTAAAGTATGCAAAAGCAATAGATTGGAAATCATTTGGCAATGCTTAATATCAGAACAGGGCTAGCAAGAGCTGAAAGAGTGCTGAGGGAAATGAAGTTCTAAGAACATGGGGCAGCCATTAAGCGGGCTTGGGAGACAGTCCAACTCGCATAGCTGAGAGCTGCAGAAGGCTAGGGGTCCACCTGGTTGGGTGGGGGATGCTGACACAGGAGCCTTGCATTTTCTTTGACTGTGTTCTTAACCCCCAGTATAGTGGCTGAATGAAGAGAACTTTCTCTCTGCCTGAAGTAGTTATAACTCTTCTCTTGTTTATTTTGGTTCCCTTTGCCTAGGAAAAATCAAATATGGACCCAGTGCAACTTCACATTATGCTGACATCATTACCTTGTTCACCAATCAAATAGAAGCAAATATGTATTGATAAAACAAGTATTGTAGAGAAAAGTCAACATTTGATGCATTTATGGAAGAAAGATTAGAGCAGTATGTCTGAGAGTCAGTGAACAAGCAGGAATGCTGGCAAATAACATAAAATAAGTAGTTCAGTAGCCAGGCCCAAATCCTATAGAGCTTAGATAGGGCAGCCAGGGGCAAATCATACAGACCTCAGGACTTTAGATTTTTGTGTAAAAGTGATAAGAAGCAATTGCAAGGTTCTGAGCAGGGCACTAAAGTAATCTGTCTTACATTTTAGAAGGAACATTGAGGCAGTTGTGTAGAGACTAGTATCTAGGGATCAAAAAAGAAAAACTGAAAATGAGTTAAAAACTATCCAGATAAGAGATTATAGCAGATTAAACATCACTGAGCCATGGTCATTATAATAAAAGTTCAGAATGTGAATATGTTTTTAAAGATAGAGCCAACAGGATTTTCCAATGGATGAGATGTAGGTTGTGAGAAAAAAAAGAGACGTCAAGGATGATTACAAGGGTTTTGTTGTTGTTGGGGTTTTTTATTTGTTTGTTTTGCTTGATCCCACTGAATATAGATGCCATTCCCTGAGATGGCATACACAGGGGAAGCGGTGATTTTAACAGTGATTCAAGAAGGAATCAACAATCCCATTTTGGATAAATTAAGATTGAAATACCTAATAGGAATCCAAGAGAGGATGTAGAGTCCCATATGAAGAAGAAAGTTTGAACTAGAATTACAAATTATTGCATGGGGAACATAGGGATAGCATTTGAAAATATGGGACTAGGTGAGATCATTTGTAGGGTAGGTGTAAATACAGAGATGTCTGAGTCTGATTTCAGGGACAAAAAGGCATTAATTAAAAAAAAATCAAGAAACTTGACAGGGGTCCAGAAAGAGTTCAGGAGTAAGGGAAAATGAGGCAAAGGATATTCAGAAGAGTAGGGGTGTCACCAAATTGAAGCAAAGCGAATGTTTCAAGAGGGGAGAAGTGGTCAACTGTGTCAAATGCTTTTGATGAGTCATGCGAGGCAGGGACTGACAAACAATTGGTGAATTTGGGCTCCATAGGTCATTGGGATCTTGACCTGCATACTTTCAGTGAGGCCGTAGCATACACTGAGGACAGAACTGGAAAAGCCACGTCGTTGGCCAGTACAGACACTGACTATGAGATGTGTGATGTAAAGCAAAATCAGAGTGTGAGCTGTAGCTGGAGGGAGAGGTGAGGTAAGGGGCGGGGCGGGGGGGGGAGGGGAGGGTTGGTAAGATGGGAAACACTACAGCATTATTTTTGTGGTAATAGAAACAGTCCAGTGTAGAGGGCACTTAATGATGCAAGAGAGGGATGAGATAAATGTCAGTGGAAAACAAGTAAGTGAAAGTAAAGAATGAGGGTAAAATGCATGATATTTTTACACATTGAGGAAACTACTAGGCTAAAACTCACAGAATATAAAGAAAATTTTTAAAAATGTATAACTGGCCTTACAAGCAGGCTAGATATCCCTAGGAGATGAAACAGAATGAGATACAAAATGATTCCAGGGGCAGAAGTTGTGAGTTTCATGGGCTCTAGAAACAAACAGAAGCACCTGGAAATTAAGTTATATTAAGTAATAAGGGCTAAAAGTGACCAGATCAGGCTTACTTCTAGAACTCCTTTTACTATCTCTTGTCCAACTTTTGAACAGGTGCTGAAAAAAGCTTCTGACCAGTGGTTGGGTCTATTATGGCTTATATGAAACTCTGTTAGAGAGAACAAGAGGACATAAGTCAGTGTAACCACTTGTCCAGAAGTTGAGCCAAGATACATTTTGAAGCCTGAAGTGGCAATAGAAGACTTGGGTTAGAAAGGTGGCTATCTCCTCAACTGCCAGAAGAGAAACAGGTGTTTGTGAGTACTTCATTAAAAAAAAAATCTTCAAATCAAAATTACAAAATATATAAGGAAATAGAGCAAAAAGAAAGACAACCAATAAAATCAACAATTTGGAAGTGAATTTACTTCAGGTGACATTAGAAAATAAAAATTGAGCAAAATATTTCAAATAAGCATATTTAGAATTCTAAATGATATTTAAACAATCATCTATGAAATACCTAATTAGCGTCAGACACAATTCTAAGTGCTTGGAATAGAACAGATAAAAAATACAAAAATCATGACCTTCATGGAGTTTCAATTTAAGTGGGTGACATAATTGAAGAAATTATATCCATAAATGTGTGCAAGAAACTCTGAAATAGAACAAAAAGAAATGAGCCTGTATGAGATCAATCAGTTGAAATACTTGAACTAAGAAAAATAATTATTGAAATTTTTTACCTGGAAAAAAAAAATGAGCAGACTCTGAATGGGAAACTAAAAGGAACAATAAATTGGAAAACCAAGAACAAGTACATAAATGAAACATCATCTTGAAAATATGAAGACTTAGTCAAGAGATTTGGAGTAAGTGTCTAGTCAAGAGATTTGGAGTAAGTGTTGGTTCAACACACATCTACTAGGAGCCCTAGAGGAGAGGTCAGCAAACTTTTTTAGTAAAGAGCCCAGTGGTAAATATTTTAGGCTTTGCAGCCAGCCTCCACCCTGTCACTGTGGTGCAAAAGCAGCTATAGACAATTTGTGAAGAAATAGGTAGCTGTGTTCCAAAAAAAGTTTATTTGCACAAACAGGCAATAGGTCAGTTAGGCCCTTGGGGTTAGTTTGCTAATCTCTCATTTAGAAGAAAAAGGGGAATTGGTGAGGAAGCAGTATTTTGAGAAACAAAGGTAAAGTTTTTCAGGAATAAAGGAATTCATTTAGGACTCCATTCAAAAGGACTCTGAGAGCTAAGCAGATGTAATAAAAATAAATCAGGACATAGCTACATTATAGTATAACTGCAAAATATCAAAGGTAGAATACTTTTTTTTTTTTTTTGAGAGAGAGAGAGCACACTGAGGGGGGGCAGAGGTGGGCAGAGGGAGAGGGAGAGAGGGAGCTCTATCTCATGACCCTGAGATCATGACCTGAGCCGAAATCAAAAGTTGGTTGCTTAGGGGCGCCTGAGTGGCTCAGATGGTTAAGCGTCTGCCTTCAGCTCAGGTCATGATCCCAGGGTCCTGGGATTGAGCCCCGCATCGGGCTCCCTGCTAGGCGGGGAGCCTGCTTCTCCCTCTGCCTCTCTCTCTTTCTCTCTGTGATTCTCATGAATAAATAAATAAAACATTAAAAAAAAAAAGAGTTGGTTGCTTAACCAGTTGAGCCACCCAGGCGCCCCAAAGGTGCAGTACTCTTCTTAAAAGCCACCTGAAGAAAAGAAGTGATGACTTGCACAGGAACAATAAATATACCTACTGCAGTTTTCTCATCAGCTCAATCATGCCAGGAAAAAAATGAGAGAATATATGAAAATTGTCAACCTAAACCTAAAATCTGATACCCTATTAATTATTATTCCTGAAGGAGAGCAAATTAAATCACTTTATGATGAAAAAGATTAATATGACTTGCTAGTCTCAGATGCACACTAAAATCTATAAAACATGAACTTCATCAAGAAGACAATCCAATACAGAATGGAGGAATGAAATGAAAATACATACAGCTGATAATCATCATTCACAGTAATTATGTTCTATAAAGTCAGGGGAACACTGAAATCAGGAATACTGAACCATTGCTCCTAGGGCAAATATATACACATCTCACATGGATTATAACCTTTAAATCCTATAAATAGTTTATCCTGGTAGATTCTATTTATTTTACAAAAAAACAAAACGAGGTTCAAAAGCGGTAAGTGATTTGCCTGCAGCCACATCAGGAACAGGTGCCGGAATTGGGAATCTAACCCCATCCAACTGATTCTAAGCCAGAGCTTTGGCACTGCCCTGCACTGCCCCCCCCTTGTCTCTCTCTTCTAGACATTTCTGCATGAGAACTGAAACAAGAAGGCAGAGCCTGGTCTTGTTTGACCTCAGCCGTGAATGTGTATGTTGATGGACTCAAATTTCTCACCACTCTGAACAAGTCCACAAATGACCACAAAAAGTGGGAGTATGGATTTTGGGGTCACACATAAATTTTACTGAGTAGATGAATTTCCAATTATGGAATCTGAGAATAATGAGGATGAACTGTATATCCATCTATTTATATTCAGTTATATCAGTATATTTTACTATTACTTGAAACATAAATGTTATTTATATTATTCTGTAAAAACATAAACTTAAAATTTCAAGCAGAAAAACAAGATGGAGGGGCATTGTTCGTGAACCAAGCAGATCATGTTAAGTTCTGTATGTCTTTTGGGGCTAACATTAGAGATATCAAAAAAGAGTTGACATAGTAAGCCTGAGACTTTTATTCTTAGTTACTTACAAGGTTCACCCTTGGCTGGTGTCTGAGAACTAACACCGCAGGAGTGTTTCCATTATTCCTGGAATAATAGGGTGGCTCACTGGCCCAAAGTATTTGTGCAAGCAGTGTGGTTTATGCTGAACACCTGCTTTCCTTCTGGGACTCTGTATCTTTGATAATGCTAGGCAGAGGGCATTGAGTTTTTAAATAACCTCCCTGATAAACATCATTTCACTCATGTTGTCACTACTCATTGCTGGAGAAATTAAGAGATCCTATGTAACTCCACTAGGAGAGGACTCTTGGAAGCTTGTGCGTAGCTTTCTGCAGACTTTGCTTCACATGCCTTTTCCCTATGCTCATTCTGCTTTGTATCCTTTTGCTGTAATGTTGATAAATCATAGCCATGATATGAGTATATGAGGAGTCCTAGTGAACGCTGAATCTGCAGGTGGTCTCAGCGACCACCACACACAAGTGAATTTAGGTATTTTAGAAGCATTTATTTGTTAAAATTTTATAGCTTTAGGTATTCTCAAGGAGCTAACAATTCTATTTGTAAAAATTTATCTAAACGAAATATAATTAAGAAGGATTAAGATTATTTCTATAGCAAGAAGGGCAACATGGATGCTTAAGAATATGGTATAGTTAAATAAATGATGGTGTGTCCATATGATTAAAATACTACACAGTCACTGAAAATCATGAGGTGTTGTTCTTTATACATTGCTGAATAAAAGAAAACTACAAAATAAAAAAATTTATAGCTTTAGGAAATGTTGCTTTCAGCCATAATGGCGTATTTACTAAAGGAATTTCCTTCCCACCATAAGCAAATATAAACTGGACAAAATATACAAGGCATCTCACTTTTTGAGCCTTAGAAAATAGGCAAAGAAGGATCATAATCAATGAGAGAAGGAAAAAATAAGAGTGAGCTGCACATTTGCCCAGTTCTCCACCTAGGAGATCAGTCCCTCCTGTGACACAGGGAGCTGAAGCTCAAATGTTTGGCAGTATCGGTGAGCTAAGTGGGAACTTGTTCAAGGCTATTGAAGCAATTAAATTTGTGGATCAAGGTAGCAGAAAACAGAGAGCAGCATGGAATGGGCAGAAGTCTGTACTTCCACAAGGGAATTGATAGGTGTTGGAGATACAGGGAAATTCTAGAAAGAGAGGTTATTGTAATGTAGCCGACCATGAAGAATTATTGTCAAACACAAAACTCACTATTCTGAGGTCACTGAGTAGAGATACTGGTGGTCACTAAACAGTAAGGGCTGAGCGAGGAAAAAACTATAAAAAGTATAGGGTGGAAGCAAGAAGTAACAAATTAGCCCCAGTAGACACTGATAGAAAGTTCCAAGATATTGAAAATGCCTACTTTTAAGGACAGGTAGTAACCGTCATAAGAGAAAGGCCTGCAATTGATGTGGGGAAGCTAACACATTAAAAGATGCTATCCTGTGATTACATGTTCTATATGACCTCACAGTCTGACATTAATGATTCTGTCTCATTTTTATGGCATTTCATTGATTATCTATTTACTATATTATCAACAACCATCCAGACAGTAGATTATCTTGGTATTTGTTGAAAATATACCAGCTTATGAAGTTCAGTGTAGGAAATCTCCTCCTACACGATCCCCAGCCTCCCTCTTGAACTCAGTTCCAAATTGTCTAATACTCTGAGTATCTCCACAAATTAAATTGGTTATATTCAAAACACATTATCTTCCCTAAACCTGATATTCTTCTGCTCCTTTTAGAGATTAATACAAATCAATATTCAGAGTCCCTACAACTCAAGACCTTGGAATCACATTCAAACACTCCAAAAAGAGTCAGAATCCAAAAGACTTGGAGCCACATTTGAAGACTCCTTGCTTCACCACCTCCCACCCTGCTCTGCTTAGCATCCAATCGGTTGCCAAGTCATGTAGATGCCATTCTATACTCCATAATCCTGACAGATTAATGTTCCTAAAGCACAGCTCTAACCACATCATTTCCCTGCTCCCAAACCACTCTTCACCTACTGCACATTACTTTAATTGAAGAAGGGCTATGAAAAAATAAATAGTCTCATATACTAAATTTATAATCCTAAATATAGTACAAACAGTAATGTTGCAAGAACCCTGAATCATCACAGCAATGAAGGTTCAGGAAAGCATTGTACTATTAAGCCACTAATGAAGTACAGTAGACAAATGCAGTTATAACACAAAATGGCAGTAGTATAAATAAGGGCAGCCTATTTAAAATACAAATAGTAAATTTTGCCCCCAGCACACTTTGACTTCTAATTGTTGATTCTCAAAATCATCAAAGATATATGCAAATCGTGTGTGTGTGTGTGTGTGTGTGTGTAGAAAGAGAAAGAGAGAATTTCATTTCTTTTTAGTAATCAATTTTGTTCACAGCAATGCCCACTGGCAGAAATACTTTGATTTAAGAAGACAAAGCATATATCAACAGGCAAATCCATTTGGGATAAAAGCGTTGCTCTATGTATAATAAAAACATTAATTCACCAGAAATACAATATATGTTCTTAATATTATAGCTGTAAAATCATCCTGCGTTAGTGTTCCATGTTAAATAAAAGGAGAGGGAGAGGAAAATGAGATGGTGAAAAAACTACATTTTGATTTTCTGAGTTTTTGGAATAATGTAGAGAAATAGAAATCTCTTTAAGAGTAAATCACATTTGGATTTGTGCTGATTCCTGTCATGGCGTTCATGTCAGCTGAGCACTCCACGCCCCTCAACAATTATTTTGTTTGTCCCTTTCAGCCTCCTTTCTCATTCACACCTGAAACTACCTACATAACCCATAATCCTTAACTTCCTCACTAATTAATTGAAGAAAAAAAGTTGAGATTTTCAATGCAAACATTCTCAAATTTCTGCCACCCTTCTTACAGAAAATTACATCTGCACTCCTTTTTTTCTTCCTACTTTCTATATGTGAGTGTGAGGTATTCTTCCTATCCTCAATCAATTCCTCCACTTGAATTTTTCCTTTCTCTTCATAAATAAGCCTTCAAGAACTTTAATAACTTTTTACACAAATGAGGGCATACCTTTGTGTCCCTGTTGACCCAGTATGCTCACTTCTTCTTTCTATAGCTTCAGCGTCTCCATGCTTTTTTTCTTCACAGCCTCCTCTGCTTGACCCTTAAAACTTTATGTTCTGTAATCTTCTGTTCTGCCATTCCCTTTCCTCCCAAACTACAGACTCTCATTGAAATACATACATTATCTTGGTTTTAACAACCATCTACTGTTTGAAATTTACAAACTTCTATCTCTAAGCAAGTTTGAGCTTGTGTAAAAGTAGCAATCCAGCTCTTGCTGGATATGAACACCTACGATATACCTAAATTCTTCAAACTCATCCTGTCCAAAACCGAACCACCTTTAGGAAAAGCTTTAATTCTTAAAGTCACAGGCTGTTACTAGCCTTGCTTGGTGATTTTGGGCAGTCCAGTCATCCACTCTCCTTCAAAAATTACTAGACTTCCATTTTCTTTGCGCCTTGTCTTTCAAAGAGATTTTATTTATTTATTTTAGAGAGGGATTGAGAGTGGGCACAAGCAGGGAGGAGGGGCAGAGGGAGAGAGAGAATCCTAAGCAGATTCTGCACTGAGCGTGGAGCCCGACGCAGGGCTCAAACCCAGGACTGTGAGATCATGCATGACCTGAGCCAAAATCAAGAATTGGACGCTTACCTGACTGAGCCACCAAGGCGCCCCATGCCTTGTTATTTTCAAGTACCTGAAAACATAGATGTGGTCTAAATATAATCTGTAAACCTAAAGAATCTTACCTATTCCCTGCAGACCGTTAAATCTATCTATTATCTGCTTACTTTGCTTAATGGCCATTAACTAGTTGCACATTAAAAGTCTAGGATTTAGTGGGAAGGCAATACACTGATCTTATTTTTTGCGGCTTAGGACCCCAATCTAATATCCTGTTAAGGGGTGAGACTTTGCAGTCTCTGCTAATATCACTTTCAGCCTGGAGTAGAAAAGTCAGTTCGTTTTTTTTTTCAACAATTATGGTTTCAATTTACAAATTCAGGAAACTTTTTGAAAAGCTGTGTTTTCTGACCTTTCTGCGTTTAGACAGGATATCTCTTGTCTGAGTTTATCCACTCCTTGTAATGCATTGCTAAAAATCATTAAGGGATAACCATTACCTGCCAATCTTCTCAATTTTTCTATAATTAAACTAATGAAGCATAATTAGCTTCACCCAGCATCAAGTTCACTTGACTTTGTTAAAAGATAAAGGACAGGAAGTGGTACAGTATGCACAGCAAGAGCAGAGCAAGAGTGTCGTGACACCCAGACATAGCTTCCAGTTTCCCAGTCATTCCTCCCTCAGGGTATGAATGATCATGAGAGATGAGGCTGAGGGTGGGTGGAAAAATCTAAGCTAAGAGAAGCAATTAGCTCTAGGGTACTTTCATCCTGGCCAGTCATGTCTCAGGTTTACATGACTAGCTATTCCCACTGTTTCCCCAAGTGTTTTTGATCATCTGGTAACATAGCTTGTGAGCTGTACCGCACTGGTCCCAAATGCTCTGAGCTTCATTTCAATACCATTGCTCAGTACTCAATACCAACGAGGAAGTAAGAAAGCTTGTTCCAAAATACAGAACTTGACAGAATTTCCATTTATCTTGGATCAAGTATAGTAATCAACTAACAATTTCTTGAGTTAATGTCGCAAGAGAATTTACCAAGAGTCAAATCATCACATGAAACTTGAGCAAAGGCTACAGGACTAGCCATTAACTTTCCTTTTCCCCTATTTTCTTTTTTTTTTTTTTTAAAGATTTTATTTTATTTGACAGAGAGAGAGAGAGACAGCGAGAGAGGGAACACAAGCAGGGGGAGTGGGAGACGGAAAAGCAGGCTCCCCGCTGAGCCGGGAGCCCTATGCGGGGCTCGATCCCAGGACCCTGGGATCATGACCTGAGCCGAAGGCAGCCGCTTAACGACTGAGCCACCCAGGAGCCCCTCCCCTATTTTTCTTAACTCTCTAATCCAGATTAGCACACAGTCCATGTCTAGCATGCAAGAATAAGATCCATTATTCGATCAATACACTTAAAAAGGATCACATATTTTTGAATTTCAAATACCAGAGTCTGTCTGCCCACTTACCCATTACCTCCAATCAGTCAAAACCATATTTACTCTATGTGTGCTTTTTCTGTACTTTCCAAATTTTCTACTGTCAAAAAATATTACCATTGAAATATATCTTTTAAAAGAACTATATAGAATTTTATAGGTAAGTTTGTGAAAATTGCAAGAAGTCATTAGATACAGAGATAGAGGTAGAAATATATGGGGGAGGGGAGAGAAATGTTTAATGAGAAACTTTTTCTTGTGTATATGTATACAGAATATACAGGTGTTTGTACATATACAGAGTATATATATACATACATATATACAAAGAAAAATAGTTTCCTTTAATATATATTTAATAGCTGTAAAGATGTATGTATAAATACATATACATATGTATCTCTCAAGTTTTTCAACATAACTACAACTCCTGAAATAATAATTTCTCTAATTTAAGACTTTCTGTCCTTTACTAAAACCAGAATTATCATTTCTCAGGTTTTATTTCTATAGGTACCAAACTTACGACCACATAATTATTTTTTATATGCACATGAAATATCTATTATCTTTTTTATCCTGATTTAACACTTACTACAATTTCTTTTTGTTTTTCTTACTCTACTGAACTTTTCACTTGAGCTGCTCTTATTTTTTTTTAATTTAATTTTATTATGTTATGTTAGTCACCATACATTACATCATTAGTTTTTGATGTGGTGTTCCATGATTCATTGTTTGCGTATAACACCCAGTGCTCCATTCAATACGTGCCCAACTTAATACCCATCACCGGGCTAACCCATTCCCCCAATCCCCCTTCCCTCTAAAACCCTCAGTTTGTTTCTCAGAGTTCATAGTTTGTCATGGTTTCTCTCTGCCTCGGATTTCCCCCTCTTCATTTTTCCCTACCTACTATGTTCTTTTTTTTTT
>NC_138381.1:35667955-35684508 GCF_054177405.1 Leptonychotes weddellii | reverse complement strand
TTCTAGAGGGGAGGGGGTGGGAGGATGGGTTAGCCTGGTGGTGGGTATTGAGGAGGGCACATTCTGCATGGAGCACTGGGTGTTATGCACAAACAATGAATCATGGAACACTTCATCTAGAACTAATGATGTAATGTATGGGGATTAACATAAGAATAAAAAAAAAATGAAAAAAAAAATACTCCAACCCTTCTGTCTTCCTGACTCCTTCTGATAGGCAGAGTTCTAAGAGAGTTTTCAATGATCCACACATCCCAGATTTCACATCCTTGTGTAATCACCTCCCTTTCAGTGTGGGTAACCTAATAATTTGCTTCTAACAAACAGAATACCGTAAAAATGTCTTAATTAAGTTTCAAAACGTTTCAATTTCTTTATTGCTAGTCAACTCTCCTATTGTATTCTCTCCTTGCATACCTTGATAAAGCAAGCTGCCATGTTGAAAAGGCCCATGTTGAAAGGGATGCCTACAGACAACTGCCAGTGAAAACTTGAAACCCTCAGTCCAACAGTCCTCAAAGAACTGAATCTTACCAATGACGACATGGGCTTGGAATTGGATCCTGCTCAGTAGAGCTATAGTCCCTTGGCTAACACTCTGATTCTAGTGTTGCTAAAGACAATGAACAGAGGCCCCAGTTAAGTCACATCCAGAATTTTGTGTATTTTTTAACTGCTAAATTTTGAGGCAAATGTTAAATGATTACAGATAACATAAAGATTTTGGTACCTGGAAATGGAGTGGTCCCATAACAAATACAAATACATAAAAATGTGGGTGTGGCTTAGGAATCACCCAGTGGTAACAACTAGATGGATTTTGATGAACATGATAGAGAAAGTGTAAATTGTCTTGAATAGATTGTTAGCATAAACATGCTATCAGTGAGAGCTCAAAAGGAAGTAAAAAATATGCATTGGAAATTGGAGGATGGAGGACCCCAGCTACAAAGGGCAAATTCCTTTCAAGCCTCTGTTTGACTTGTTTGCTAATGTTCCATTGGCCAAAGCAGATTCATTGAGTGAAGAAATAAATTCCACTTATTATAGGAGAAAAGAAATGTGTGGCTGTTTTTTATTCAGTCACGGTTGGCTCTCTACCCACAGATTTCACATCCTTCCCACTTGCAAAACATGTTCATCTCAATCCAGGATCCCCAGTGTATCATCCAGTATGGCAAAACTTGTAGCTCAGGATCTTATGGTCAGCGTCAAATCAGGATACAGTTCTCTCGATGTGGCTCTTGATCCATAGACCTATGAAACAAGAAGACAAGCTCTCTGTCCCCACACATTCAAAATGCAGTAGTAAGATAGGAACAGAATAACTCCTATATAGACTTCTTTCAAAATGAGAGGAATGGAAGATGCTAAGCAATCCTTGGTCCATAACAATTCTGAAATTCACCTGGAAAAATATTGCAAGATTCTCTTACTCTGGGGACACAGGATGCACCTCAATTAAGGCCTGGTTCAGCAGAAATGCCTCTCTAGTGTTTTGTTCTATTTGTGTCATAGTTTTGCCCTCTGTACTCTTAAAGGAAGCCCTCAGAGGTGTCCTTCCTTCCTATTAACAATTGCATAAGAATTAGCACCTGTTTGCATATGAGAATCTTTAAGTTCATTTTAGTCCAATTTGGTAACCTTCTTACTAGAATAATTTCCTAAAAAACTTTGTAAGCTTTCTATGTATTAGTTTATTTTTGGATTAAATTCCTCTCAATCAGACAAAAGCTGTACCCATGTTCTTTTAAAGACAAGCTTTAAAGACATATCTTTAAAAAGTAGATTTTAAATTATCTTTCTGATGTAATAAAAGTAATTGATTTAATCAGATTTTATCTTGGGCTTTTTTTTTTAATCAGCTTTATGGAAGTATAATCTTAATACAATCAAATGTATTTCCTACTTCCCTGTTAATGGACAGAGCATACTCTGCAGCAGGAGGAAGCCCCCAGGCAGAGATAAGAAACTTCTGTTTATGAGAAAGGGAAAGCATTTCCTTCTGCCACTGACCCCTGAGCCTAAACCAGGTACAGGAAAAACTAAGTCCCACACTTGCCTTCCCATCCAGATCTGCCAGCATCATATAAAATAATAGACTAAGCCAGTTCCATAGCTGGTTGCGATAGTTCTTTAGAGAGTGGTTAAGATGGAGGATCATCGGATATGGCGTAGACTTGCTTTTCTCTGCTCCTCTCTGCCAAGTACAGCTAAAAACTGAAAATTATACAAGAGGCAACCAACAGAGAACTCTGAAAGATGTGGAGAGAAAGGCAAACTAGCTAGGGACCCCTAGGCTTGAGGAATAACACAGCAACAGGGGATCATATTGACCCCCTGCCCAACAGAAGAAGGCCATTCAGTTCTAGCATTTGTGACCCTCAATCTTACAACAGGATGTGGCCCAGAGAGGCTAATTCCTCCCATAAATCAAACCAACACCAACACCATGCAAACTCAACAGCACTGGCAAGAGTGATAGATAGAGAGCCCTACTGATGATAGCAGACAGGGGAAGTACAGTGTTTCTCCTGAGATTACCTCCCCCACCAGGAGACACCGGGTGACCACATAGCACTGGAAAGGGGGATCCTGTTGCAACAAGCACCTGGCCCAGTAGTGCTCTCCATCTCTCATCTGTCACAGGAAGGTAAGTCCCATCACAGCAAATGTCAGATCCAGGAAGGGCTCTCCTTCCTGACTAGGCTGAGAATCCTCTTCCCAACAAGAGACATTGGGGCAGTGGGATAGGGTGGGGGAAGGTAAAGAGGAATCCCTCTACAGAAAGCACCCAACCCAGGAAGTGCATACAGCTTGGGAAGACATCAACCAGCCTAGTTTGTGGAAACTCCTTCCACCCCTCAAATAGCACCAACAGAGACCAGTAGCACTTCTGCAATATCAGATAAATCAAGCATACCAAAATAGCACTGCAAAGGCTCTGAAATTAAACTTCCTTTGGGACCACAGCCCAAGAAATTAGTCCAGGACATGCATGCTAAATGTAAACAGGGTGACTATCTGCCATTATACCAAAAACTAAGAAAATCACAACTTGAAGGAAAAAATACAACAAACTAATGCCAATGCTTAGATGAATCAGATGTTGGGATTATCTGAGAAGGATTTTAGAGTGGCCATCATGAAAAGGTTTCAATAAGCAATTATCTTGAAACAAAAAAAATTGGAAACCTCAACAAAGAAATAGAAATGATGTTAAAAATGGAAATTTTAGAACTGAAAAATACAACAGAAATTAAACACTAGCTAGATGGGCCAATAGTAGAGTGAAAATGACAGGATAGGATCAGTGAACTTGAAGGCAGATCACTAGAATTTCTGGAAAACAGAGAGAATATCAACAGAACCTGAGGGACAATAGCAAAAGATACAGCGTTTGCATCCTTGCAGTTCCAGAAGGGAGAAAAAGGTGAGTGAGGATAAAAGAAGATTTAAAAAGTACAAATGGCTGAAAACTTCCCAAATTGGCCAATAGATCTGTATATTCAAAAAGCTGAGTAAAACCAAAATAGAGAACCAAAAGAAACCCACATGAAGACACCACATAATTAAACTTTGAATCAGAGAAAAAATATTTCAAGTATGCAGATAAAATTGACACATTAACTACAGAACACCCATTGGAATCCAGACAGTGGATTTCCCATCTGAAACTGTGAAGGCCAGAAGGTAGGGGCTTTTAAGTAAATCAGTTTTAACTGCTCTTGTTAAAAGTGGGAGATTTCTTGATCATCAGAGCAATGCTTCCTTGAACCTCCTCATATAATAAAGTATTTGGCTCTGCATCTACACATATAATCACAAGAACCACTCTTAATGCAAAGGGTATGGTAGATCATCAAAAACTATGTAGCTTTCATAGTTAGGTGAACAGATAGTCCAGAATATGTACAAAACATTCTTTTTATTCAGTTTTGCTTTATTTTCCAAACTAAATGCAGTCTATGAGGTGGGAGAAGGATGCAGAGGACCTGAAATTTCTCTTTTTATCTTTCCAACTTTTGGTCCAGTTTCCTAATATGTGCATAGGTTGTGTGTACCAAGAGGCCGTCTCTGTCACTGGAGTCACTGGAGAGAGTCATTGGAACCCTATTCCCTTTTCACCCTGTGATCTCAACATTCCTTTACCACCTTTGTTCCTCTGTATTTGGAAACCAAATTTTTATAGCAGGCCACCATCTTGAGGGAGGTTTTGACTTCTATGAGTAATGTATCTATTACACAGATATTTTGTACTGTGAAGGGGGCTCTTCCTTGTCTGTCTTTTTATTTCATGCTGAATACATCTAACTCCTTATTTGTCTTCACAAGGATAAGATGTTACCATTGTCTTGGGATGTGCCTTCCTTAAGAAGGGAGGAGAAAGCACAAAAAAGTGTCATTCCCTAATTACAGATATTGGTTTATCCTTTAAATAGTCAACATTTGTCTGAAGAATGTTTCTTGATCAAATAAAACATGTTACGTCTCACACTCTTTTTTTTTTTTTTTAGATTTTTTTATTTATTTGAGAGAGACAGAGATAGTGAGATAGAGAGCACAAGTGGGGAGGAGAGGGAGAAGCAGGCTCCCCACAGAACAGGGAGCCCGATGCGGGACTCGATCCCAGGACCCTGGGATCATGACCTGAGCCGAAGGCAGACACTTAACCGACTGAGCCACCCAGGCGCCCGCGTCTCACACTCTTAACTAGAAATTTAAATGATCACGACTATGACTTTTTAAGCAAATGCATAAAATATAGGTTTTACAACAACAACAAAAAGAAAATAATTAAGCAATGATGAATTTACAAGGCTATTTATAACCTTGAGTTTTGGCACCAAATGTAAATATGGCTCCATGAATTTCATGTTACAAATATAGTAGAAAAGGGGCAAGACCAAATGTGTTTTTTATTGATTTTACATACTTATATAGCAATTTATATAAATCAAGTTAAGAGTGAAACGTTGTGAATCTACAGGAACTAGAATTGAGTGTTGCTCTGATATGAGATGTCAAATTAATTGAGTAAGGAGGCTTTAGGTTGAAGTGGCTTCAATGCCTTACTAGCCTACATAAGCAAACCAAAACCTGAGATTCTAATGCATCGAGGTTAAGAAATCAAAACCTAAGGACAACCCATCACAAACAGCCAAATAGGCTTTCCCAAATAAAATGACTACTTAAGCTGTAGCCAAGCAAATGATATCCTTTCTTTACTTCTACCTCTTCTGTAAAACTTTTTCCTCTAGCTCCTCTCGGTGGAGTGCTCCTAAACACTTCTGGTTTGGAATCTGATTCCAATAGATTTTTGCAAAATAAACTCTTAAAATTTTAATATGCCTCAGTTTATCTTTTAACAGAATTGTTTGTAATTCTTTAAGTCCCGCAGAAGTGGAACTTTTTAGTGGCAGCAGTGGTAACTGTGACACAGTAAATAATAAAAATAATAAAGATAGAAGGAGCTCCAATTATACTCAAAGTCAAAGCAAGTTCTTTTCAACAGGAGACAAGGGAAGCGCTCAGTTTTAGAGTTAGGCAGGCCTGAGTTTGGATCTCGTTTGGCCAAAGCCTTCATCTTTGCCAAATTCTGTAACTTCTCAGAACTCCAGTTTCCTAATCTGTAAAATATGGTGATTATAGTATCCCCCTTGTATGGTTGTGAGTAATAAGTTATTTAATACATGCAGAGCACTTAAGACATTCCTAGCAGATAGTATTTCATAAGCGTTAGCTCATATTTTGTTAGAATTCTTATTTCTACTTCCCTCCTCCTATTTCTCCTCATCCCTTCTAATAGAGTTACTAACACTTTATGTATGGCTCCCCTCTTCCTTACTATTGCCTTAAACCCTGATCTTCCACCTCGCAAGGTAGCTGGAGGCTGTCATCCCCAGAAGGGTCTACCGCTCACCAGCCCAGTGTTTACACAACTGGCAAACCTGGTTCTGCAGCCAATCCACATCGCTCAGAGGTCTCCCTTTCTTAATATGGGGCAGATAGGGTTCATGGCATTTTGCCTTTAAAGATCCTCCTCCATTCTCCTACGCTGAACTTCATGCCAACCGCCTACCTAGACTCTGCTGGATCGAATTCCTTGCTTGGCAGGAAAATTTTTCACTCGATTCTCAATGTTCAGTCTCTAATCATTTTCATTTTTTCTTTAACAGTTTGTGTAATAATACCAGATTCTTAGTGTATTTGGTTTTTCTCCTTGAAAGCTGTATTAGATTGGTATTGCTACTATGACAAATTTTCACAAACTTAGTAGTTTAAAATGACACAAATTTATATGCTTACAGTTCTGGAGGTCATAAGTCTGAAATTAATTTCACTGGTCAAGGTGTTGGCAGCACTGGTTCTTTAGGGAAGCTCTGAGGGAAGAATCAATTTCCTGGTCTCTTTCAGCTTCTAGTAACTGCCTGTATTCCTTGTCTGGTGGTCTCTTCCTCCATCTCCAAAATGCATTTCTCTGTTTCCATCATCACACTGTCTTTTCCTCTAGCTCTAACTACTGCATGCCTCTTATATGGACCATTATAATCACAATGGGCCTAGCTGGATAACCCAGGATTATCTCTGCATTTCAAGAATCTTAATTCAGTCACATCTGTAAAGTCCCTTTTGCCATATAAGGTAATACTAATGGGTTCCAGGGATTATGAAATGGACATATTTAGGTAGTTATTATTCAACCCACCATAAAAGTGCTTCACCTAAGAGAATAAAAAGAAAAAGGAAAAAAAAGGAAGGAAGTAAAAAGGAAGGGAGAGAAGAGGGAGGGGAAATTGAGAAAGAGAAGGATAAGAAGGGAAAAATAAGGGGGATTTTGCATCAAAGAATAAAATCAAGTCATACACAGTTCTTCTTTGATGAAGCATAGACAGAAGCAACCCGTCATTATAGCCAGATGTATTTCATGCTTTAAAAAAGAGATGTGATTTGCAGATACACTCTTAGGACTACATCAAAATAAAAAGTTTCTGCACAGCGAAGGAAACCATCAACAAAACTAAAAGGCAACCTACAGAATGGGGGAAAGATATTTGCAAATGACGTATCTGATAAAGGGTTTGTATCTAAAATATATAAAGAATTTATAAAACTCAACACCCCAAAAAAACAAATAATCCAATTAAAAAAATAGGTAGAAGACATGAACAGACATTTTTCCAAAGAAAACATACAACTAGCCAACAGACACATGAAGAATATGTTCGTCATCACTTAACCATCAGGGAAATGCAAATCAAAACTATAATTAGATATCACCCTCATACCTGTCAGAAGGGCTAAAATCAACAACACAAGAAACAACAGGTGTGGTGAGGATGTGGAGAAAAAGGAATACTCATCCTTTGTTGGTGGTAATGCAAACTGGTACAGCCATTCTGGAAAACAGTATGGAGGTTCAAAAAGTTAAAAATAGAGGGGCACCTGGGTGGCTCAGTCAGTTAAGCGTCCGACTCGTCATTTCAATTCAGGTCATTATCTCAGAGTTGGGGGATGGAGCCCTGTGTCAAGCATGGAGCCTGCTTGAGATTCTCTCTCTCCCTATCCCTCTGACCCTACCCACCCCTTCTCTCTCCCTCTCTTAAAACAAAACAAAAAAAAATAGAACTACCTTACAATCCAGCAATTGTACCACTGGGTATTTATCCAAAGAACACAAAACACTAATTCAAAGGGATACATGCACCCCTATGTTTATAGCAGCACTATCTACGATAGCAAGATATAGAAGCAGCCCAAGTATCCATCAATTGATAAATGGATAAAGATGAGATATATTTATATAATTATATTCCATTATATATATATATATGGAATATTATTCAGCCATAAAAAAGAATGAAATCTTGCCATTTGCAATAGCATAGATGGAGCCGGAGAGTATCATGCTAAATGAAATAAGTCAGATAAAGACAAATATCATATGGTTTCATTTATATGTGGAATTTAAGAAAGAAAACAAATGAATGGGGCCGGGGGGAGTGAGAGAGACAAATCAAGAAACAGACTCTAAGTTGTAGAGAACAAACTAATGGCTACCAGAGGGAATGTGGGTAGGGGGGATGGGTTAAATAGGTGATGAGGATGAAGGAGTGCACTTGTGATGAGCACCAGGTGATGTATGGAAGTGTTGAATCACTATATTGTACACCTGAAACTAACATTACACTGTATGTTAACTAACTGGAATTAAAATAAAAACATAAAAAGCCAAAAAGAGAGAGAGAGAGAGATGTGACTTGCTGACAGAAAAGAAGAAAAGGGAGAATAGTAACATAGGTAACACAAAACCTGTCCAATTTAAGAACCACAATCAAGAAGAGTGTGAATTACTTAGGAAAGAATTTTGCAATGACCCCACTTCAGAATGAAGGGGGAAATAACAAGTCCATTTTATTATAACTGAAATGAAAACCTGAATGGCAATAGCCCATCATGTAATCCTTTTCCTATCTGTTCCTGCAGCTCACAAACAGCCTTCTGGAATAAGCCTGATTGATCATATTGAGAGAGTTTAGTGGAGGAGAGTGCCACCCTCTGCTTGGTTTCAGGAATAACAAATCCGACGGGATGCTACAGGGAAGGACTGTTAACATTGTGTTCTAGCTATGCCAACAGAGGGGTGTTTGATAACAGCCAATTTTAAGAGATATAAAGGGGTATAAAAGCAGTGGGGAGATTCACATTCTGGGTATAATTTTCTTATAAAAGATTCATTCCTTTTTATATGCTCAGGCAGAGAAAACCTTAAAGTTCAACAAAAGTAATCACAGCATATTAATTCACTCACTGCAAATCCTGGCTAGAAATTATTTTTGTTAAACTTGTATTTTTAATAGAGTAGCAGTGTTAATTATTCATGATACATAGGTATCTGATTTGGACTATCTTGTCATGTCATTAAATTAATCATGAATATGTATTTGTGAAACATTTTCATCATATCTCATGATTTACAGATGCTTCTGCAAATGCCTGTAATGCAGTCTTTCATTAACATTGCTGAGCTAAATGCATTTTCAAGAAAGAAGTCTTAAAAATAACATAGGATGTAAGCAAAATAACTAAACCAAATTTTAGCATGGAAATTTGTTTAATAAGGATTATGAGAAAAATATTCATGAAGCTCAAAATGAGAAGACTATTATTCAAATAAAACAGAAAGAGCTTCTATTTTTGGATACAGACAAATGCCATGAAAAGAAAGATAAAACATTTGAAAAGGGAAATAAAAAACTTCAGGTTTTCTCTCTCAATATAAGCAATATAGTATAACTTCTAGAAAGTTAGGAGAGTTATTACTATTTAATGCGAGTGATAGTCACATTTATTAATAGAATGGAAGTAGGAATTGGGTAGTTAGAATTCACACACACAGTGTTATAAATTTCAGTTAGCTTAATACTATTTGAAAAATGGACAGAATGAATAATTGGAATGTGTACTAAACTTCCTCACTCTAATATAAAGCATTTTGTTTAGATAGCATGACATTCATGTAAATCTATTTATTTCCAGGAGGCAAAAATAAAGGAGGAGACAAAATAGAGACGACATTTTTCAAAATATCTTACTAACAAACCCCCAAAATGTGTGAGTTCTACACCTTTATTTTCTTCATTCCTCAGCCAAGTATTTTTTGAGAACCCATTCTATGAATAATTACTAGATGAGATATCTTGTTAGGTCCCGCCCAGTGCAATCATACAGTGCACCATGAGGAAGCCACCTCCTCTGGATTACCTTTAGACAAAACTATAAAATACATTGAACTGAAATGTTACAAGTGCTATCTCTCACTACCCAGAGACTCAAATCCTGGGGTTTCTTCATCCCTTCCCCCACTCAGGTCAGGACACAGGCTCAGGAAGTTTCCTGAAGGCCCTTCCCAAATCCAGCATTTGTAAATTTGTCCCCTTTTCCCAGGGTCTTCCAATGTCACTGACTAGTTAACTGGGAAGATTAATTCCAGCTGTGAGGTGGTAAAGACAGATACTACTATGCTTGTTAAATTGCAGTCTGGACTGGGAGGGCAGCCAAAGCCACAGGACAAATACAGAGCATTAGCATTGATTTTAAGCACCATATACACAATCTTGATTTTTGCCCTAGAAAAATCTTGTTAAAGGTTATGATTTATCTTTTTGAAAACCTGAGTTCAAATTGTATTACCTTAAATATAATGCATTGGTATCTGTCTTTGTAATACTCATGTATTACAAGCTGAGAACCAAAATTGTTTCAAGAAATTGTAGAATTATTATTTAGTATAAAGTTTCTATTATTTTAAAAAATAAGAGGTTATGTAATGGTGGTGGTACCTATGAATTCTGAGAAGAAAGTTTTGTTCCAAGAATATCAGGAATGACTGCTGAATTCTATCCTGTATTAACTCATCAGTTGAGAGGTTAATCAAAATCCAGTCAGAAGGAAATAAATACTAAAAAATAATGTTCAATGAAGATTGATAAATAATTGTAAAGTAGAATAATTTCTGTTTCATAAATATATTTGACAGAATTGTTGTGCTCCAAAAGTACAGATACTTTAAAGTTTTGTAGGAAAAAATAGACAACTAACTTTTCCTCACGTTCCAATGAGAAAGACCCAAGATCCAAATTCGGACAGTTGGGGGCTGTCTTAATGGTCCATTCAATCACAGTATGGTTCATTAAGTAGATTATGCCATGTTAGGATGGACTTAGAAGCTAAAACAACTGAAAAACAGCTGATTTGTTGGTATGGCCAGGCACTTAGAAAGTGTAATAATTTCCCCAGATTTTTATAGGATTATTTCACTTACTAGAACTTCGATAGTCCAAATACATGAAAGTTTTACTAAACCTCAGATTTTGTATTGTATATGAGGAAAGCACAGGTTAAGCAAATTCACAGGTGAAGAAGATCCTAGGAATGGTTAATCTACTGTTTTCAAATACTGTAGTACTCACCATTTGTACTAAAGCAGTTAACGTGCTAATTACAGATAGATGTGCCTTATTCTATTCCTTAGAGTCAGCAAGCCCTCTGTTTGGCGGGGCTTTTCACTTAGTTTGAAGAACTGAATGTTCTTAGAAATAAGATTTCATTTTTTTAACAAACAAGAAAAACTCCAATTTTTTATGGCTGATTTTTCCCCAAATTTGGGTGTCTCACTCATCTAATTCACCCTGTGAAACATAACAGCTACCCAGCTTAAAGCCCTGTTGCAATATAATTAATTTATAAAACAGGTGTAACTCCTAATTCTTCCATCCCTCAGTCTCACTGTTAAAAAAAGAGGATCGATCATATGATCTATAATTCAAATATTCTGCCAATTCCCTTATTGGTTAAAATTTACCAAACTTTACTAGATGAGGGGAAAATTGGTCTAGGGAATACTTGGAAGTGATAAATTATTGATTTTTAATGTTAAACACACCCCAAAGCAGCATAGAAGAAAGAAGAATCCAGAAGAGACAGTTTTTGTTTTGTTGTTTTTTAAAATATTTTATTTACTTATTTTTTTGCCAGAGAGAGATGGGAGGGGCAGCAGGCAGAGGGAGAAGCAGGCTCCCCACTGAGCAAGGAGCCCAATGTGGGGCTGGATCCAGGACACCCCACCCCCTCAGGATCATGACCTGAGCCGAAGGCAGATGCTTAACCGACTGAGCCACCCAGGCGCCCCAATTTTTGTTTTTTTAATACTGCCTGTCATTTCTCTGTTTACTGTTTTGCAGTAGACCAGTATACTGGTTTTCTTCCAGTATAAGACATTTTATTCTAAAATTCATGTTTGCAATGCCAGCTTCCATAGGACCCAGGTACTTGGTAGTAATGGGTTTAGATGAGCAACTAGCATTACTGTGATAGTGGCATAACTTTGCAGTATTTTCCCTCTGCCATAGTAGTCCTCTACTTCATGCCTAGTCTTTATATTTGTCCAAACTTATTAAAGGCAATGAAAGAAAACATAGAGTGAACTCATGGTAGCCAAGAATAAAGGAAGTAAGGGAGGGGGAAGGGGGAGGGAGAAAAAAGAGGGAGAGGGTGGGGGGAAAAGAGAGAGAGATGAAAAAAAGGGAGAAAATAGAATTTGATATTGTTGGTATTATAATGGGCTCCTAAGAGGCACCAGTAAGTAATCTAAATGTGAAAACCTGTATTAGATTGGGGGAGGGGGAGGTTCATGACTGAAGGGGAACTCAAGTTGGCTTCTGGGGTACTGGTAATATACTGTTTCTTGATCTGCTTACTGGTTACATAGATAAGTTCAATTCGTAATAATTCATCAAACTGCACACACATATGTGTGTTTTTGAGCATGTATATTATATTTCACTAAAGTACATTTTCTATATTTCATTCAAATATTTTTAAATAAAATGTGTGCTACAGGGAAACATATATTATTTTTCATCTGGTTTAAGTTTACCTGGATGAAGTGATCTCAAAAGTGACTTAAGGCCATCCATCAACTTACTTCACAGTTAAATATGATCTTTTCTGGGGCGCCTGGGTGGCTCAGTTGGTTAAGCGACTGCCTTCGGCTCAGGTCATGATCCTGGAGTCCTGGGATCGAGTCCCACATCAGGCTTCCTGCTCAGCAGGGAGTCTGCTTCTCCCTCTGACCCTCCTCCCTCTCATATGCTCTCTCTCTCTCTCTCATTCTCACTTTCTCAAATAAATAAATAAAATCTTTAAAAAAATATGATCTTTTCTTATCAAAGACAACCTTGAACTGCTAAACTTAGCTTTCAATTATGGCCACAGCTCTTTAATCACTTAGTGGTCATAGACAAGTAGCTTTACTGCTCTCAAGTCTCAGTTTTCTATTTGGAAAATATTACAGGACCACTTAATGAGACATTCGTTCCAATCTTGTTTTTCTGAGCCAGTCTGCTGTTTTCTGGGCTTCCTTACTTCAGAAGGAACACCCTCTTTGGGTTTTAAGATCCATCTTTAAAAAAATCTCAAACCAGTCTTTGTTTGCAAGAAACAAACTGGTGTTTGTTTGAAAGGAAACTCTAATTTCAGCAGAGGTGGGAAGAGGAAGGGAAGCTTGTGCATTTTGAGGAAGAAGAAAGGGATAGTTAGGGCCCTATCTGAAGCAGGTGGAGGCTTAGCAGATTCTGGGATCAGTTGAGTTCTGGTCCCACTCCTTGGTTCTCAGCAAACAGAAGCAGTTCCATGAGTCTGTCTGCAGTGTCCGTGGCACCTGAGCACAGTTTCTCAACTTTGGCCCTATTGATATATGGGGCAGCATAATTCTTTCTTGTCAGGAACTGCCCTGTGCATTGTAAGATAGTTAGCGGCATTCCTGGTTTCTACCCACTAGATGCCGTTAGCACCTCCCCTCCAAGTTGTGACAACCCAAAATCTCTCTCATCATTGTCAAATGTCTCCTAGAGGGCCATGTTCTCCTCATGCCCACTGAGAACTAACAGAAGTGCTAAATACTGATTTGGTATGGAAAGAATGGAGGGAATAAATACCAAGAGCTACAAAGCCACCTGCCTTTATTTATTTATTTTTCAATTTTGTTAGTTAGCATACAGGGCAATATTGGCTTCAGGAGTAAAATTCAGTGATTTATCACTTACATACATTTATCACTTACATACCAGTGCTCATCACAAGTGCCCTCTTTAATACCCATCACCCATCTAGCCCATCCTCCACCCACCTCCCTCCATCAACCATCAGTTTGTTCTCTATAATTAAGAGTCTCTTATGGTTTGCTTCCCTCTCTCCTTTATTCCCCCTCCCATATGTTCATCTGTTTTGTTTCTTAAATTCCACAGATGAGTGAAATCATATGGTATTTGTCTTTCTCCG
Organism: Leptonychotes weddellii; assembly: GCF_054177405.1. Classification (NCBI taxonomy): domain Eukaryota; kingdom Metazoa; phylum Chordata; class Mammalia; order Carnivora; family Phocidae; genus Leptonychotes; species Leptonychotes weddellii. The sequence goes on along the minus strand of NC_138381.1, from coordinate 35,670,666 downwards.
ACGGACTTATTTCGCTTAACATAATATACCCTAGCTCCATCCACATCATTGCAAATGGCAAGATCTCATTCTTTTTGATGGCTGAATAATACTCTATTATCTATCAATCTATCTATCTATCTATCTATCCATCTTCTTTATCCATTCATCAGTTGATGGATATTTGGTGTCTCTCCACAGTTTGGCTATTGTTGATAATGCTGCTATAAACATCAGGGTGCATGTACCCCTCTGAATCTGTATTTTTGTATCCTTAGGTAAATACCTAGTAGTGCAATTGCTGGATCATAGAATAGGTCTATTTTTAACTCTTGGAGGAACCTCCCAAACTGTTCTCCTGAGTGGCTGCACCAGTCTGCATTTCCACCAACAGTACAAGAGGGTTCCCCTTTGTCTGCATCCTTGCCAACACCTGTTGTTTCCTGTGTTGTTAATTTTAGCCATTCTGACAGGTGTGAAGTGGTATCTCATCATGGTTTTGATTTGTATTTCCCTGCTGAGTAATGTTGAGCATCTTTTTATATGTCTGTTAGCCATCTGGATGGATGAAACACCTAAATGTGAGACAGGAAACCATCAAAATCCTAGAGGAGAATGCCACCTGCCTTAAAATGGGCCTCTAAAATTGAATAATAAGCACATAAAATGATGTACATATAGAATGAGTCAAGTCCAACTTCTTTGGATTGTGTAAGCCTAAAGTTCATATCAATCCCAAGATTGGGGGGTGAAGGACTATTCAGAATGTTTTTTCATAAACCCTGGTAAGTGGGAATTAAGCTAGATTTAATTTGATTTAAAAAAACTTAAAAAAGTAACAATTATTTTGTGTCATGATGCCAATTTGTACCTGCTGTGTGTTTTTTAAAAAAATTAGCAATGTTCCTAGCATACAGCAAACAGCCAACGAAAATAAGTGCATTATCACCCCTACTTTATAGATGATGAAAATGAGTCACAAGAAGATAAACAACCTTCCCGGGGCGCCTAGGTGGCTCAGTTGGTTAGGCAACTGCCTTCGGCTCAGGTCATGATCCTGGAGTCCCGGGATCGAGTCCCACATCGGGCTCCCTGCTCAGCAGGGAGTCTGCTTCTCCCTCTGACCCTCCTCCCTCTCATGCTCTCTGTCTCTCATTCTCTCTCTTGCAAATAAAAAAAAAAAAAAAGAAGATAAACAACCTTCCCAAGAGCCAGAGCTAAGTAATAAAGAGAATGGATGGTAAAGTACTCCTTGTGCACTTACTCTTTGTAACACAGTTGCCAATAATAATGGTTAATTTTGTTGGAGTACCTAGAACGAACCACTTAATCTCCTCTCAATTCAATTTAGAAAACACAGGAATCCATTGTATTCCCAACACCCATTTTAGTCATTTCAGCATACAAGAAAATTCTATAACTCAATTTAATTTTCTTTCTTTCTCTTTTTTTTTTTGGAGGGGATGGAGGGGGTAGTCAAGACACCTGAAACAATATAAGAACCTGCCAGAATGAAGGTGCTTAAGTATCAAAATGATGGATATAGACTGTAGGCACTAAAAACATTTTGAAAAAGAAAATTCAAAATGGATTGAAGTAGATGAGGAAGGCATCATGGGATCTGAACTAGAAATTTGAGAATGGTTAGAAAAAGTAGAAAATGTCGGGAAAAGCTTCAATATCAGGAAAATAACATAGGTCTTTCCACAGCAGGAAGGCCCCACAGTCTGGCACCAATTTTTAATCTTTAGCTTCTGTTCTCTTTATAGCCCCTACAGCCTTTTCCTCATAGAAGCTTGAGCTTTCAATTGTACTATTCTTCAAATATGTCAGACCCTCTCAGGACTCAATCCTCGGTACAGGCTGCTCCCCTTGCCTACAGTCATTCTGCTCACTCTGGCCCACTTCACTTAAAATTCTTATTTTCCCTTCAAATTCAGAACTCAAATTTACTTCCTCATATTTCCTAAGAGAAAACCAGCAACTTCCTCTTTTCTATTTCCAATACTGTCATAACACTTCCTACATTATTTGGTGATTTATGCCTAGAGGTGCCCCCTACCATGTGTCAAATGCAAATCTCTAAGTATACCAGTATTAATTCAGCATGGTATGAAATTTTGTTCTACCCTTTAATTGGGCACCATCAAAACCCACTTATGCAAATATTCACCAGATCTTTTGATTTCAATTTTAATTGCACAACTAATGCATGATTCCAATTTCTGTTTACATTTTCCAAAAAATTAGACCTAAATTTAAAATCCCCTGACTTTTATCCTCAATTCCAATATGCCCTCCCATTTCCCTGAAGTAATATTTCCAATTTGTTTACCTTTAGTTAGTGTATATGTGTGGTTTCCAATTGTTCAGTGTATTTGTTTTTATTTAGGTTGTATCATATTCTATGTATTATACAATATGTAACTCTGTGTTGATGCCTGTAGATTGTGTATTTCAGTTTGTAGACAGTACTCCATAAAATAAATGTTTCATGTTTGATTTAAACTTCTTTAGCAAAGATACTAAGCTTGTTTGCAATGTCTTGATAATTCAAATAATGCTGCAGTGAACATTCTTTTGCCCTCAGGCACAGATATCTAGAAATAGAATTTCAAGGTCACAGGCTCAGAAAATTTAGTTTTAATTGTACTTTCAAATTTCTGCCTAAGTGAAATTCTTAATCGCAGGAAACAAACTGAGGGTTGCTGGAGTGGGGGGTGGGGTGGGAG
>NC_138381.1:35642342-35667455 GCF_054177405.1 Leptonychotes weddellii | reverse complement strand
GTATTTCGCTCTATTAATTTAAACTTATTCCTGCCATCTTATTTGGTGGTTCATATTTGATACTCTCTTTTTCTTTTGTTTCATAACATTTCTATTATTGGCCTGATTACATTTTTGTTCCATTTACTTTTCTATAAGTATAGAAGTTTTACTATTTCTAGAATAGTGGTTTGCTTTAAATTTTTAATGCAAGATCGGATTTTTTAATAGCATCAAGATTTAATCTATACTCAGTCTCCTTCCTTTACTTAGCCTGCCATCTTGAAGCCAGATGTCTCTCTCAGATATGTGAGGTAATACTTAGTTGAACTTTTTGGGGTAGGTACATTTTACTCATATGTCAGCAATCGTTTATGCCTTTAAATTTTCTCTTTTCCAAATCTGCATTTCAGTTCCCAGTGCTTTGCTGAGTTCAAACTTTGGTTCCTGACCTACTAAAAATAGCAGTGAAATAAGAGGGAAATTTCCCACCAACCTCAGAGCCAAAATCATGGCAATTAATAAAAATAAGCAAGTAGTTTGTTATGCACACAAGTTTTTGGATTAAGATAATTACTTGCTACATACTTAAAATTCAGCAGGAAAATATTTCAAGGAAAAATATATCTTGCCTGTAGGTTGTATATAAGGATGACAGTGCACTACCCTAAAATTCTAAGACATAACCCAAATCTCAGAGATTCAAGATGTATTTACTGAGTACCTATGATGGTCTAAGGATTGTTAAATGGCTGGTTGTAAAGAGGTGAACAGAATGGGCATGATCTGAAGACTTTAAGCAAATAAGCACACAAATAAATACATCTCTGCTGGATGTACCAGCAGAGATGAAATGTTTACATTTTTTACTCTTTTGCACAGACAGATGTCAAAAACCACAATAGAAACATGGAAGAAAGCCCTTCACTTCCTAAGGAATAAGTTTAGGGACTTTGGTAGCAATGAACTATTCAATTCAGTTTTCCAGGGAAAGTTAAAATATTTATGCCTTTTTTATTCTCAGGGTTGAGAAAAAAAATAGTTTTTGCTTCTGAGGAGAGGATTCCTTCCTTATGAATAATGTTAAAATATTTATAATTTCACATTCTCTGTCCCCTCCCATAATAAATATGTGTTCGTTTGCATTACCGAAGGTGCTTATTTTCATGAGTGGAGTCTATGCTTGTGAATACTTAGGCAAACTTACTAGCGACAAATCCCTCAGATATGTTTAGACTGAGAAACTTCCAAATAAAAGGCTGAAAACAGAAATGAATATAGCACTATTCAGATAGTATCAAATTAGCAAATCAGTGCAATATAAAATGGTGACAGGTAGGCCATGCCTTTCGTTGATAAAAGATCTGCTTTCCGGATGGGATTATGAAAAGCTGTGAAAACAGGAATCATATATTTGTCGACATGAGCAATTAATTAAACTAGTGTCATTAGCAAATAATTAAACCAGGAAAACTATAGCCATGTTCATTAATCATTTTAAATTAATTATGACAATGATGTTAATAACAATTTGGCATTTGCATTTGTATGAACATTTTGGAAAAGAAATATGTGTATAGTGACTTTGAATCAGAATCTCCTTGGGAGAGGAGACTTGCTAAAAATGTAAATTTTGGGTCCCATCCCCCAGAAATTTAAATTCATTAGGTGTGAAAAGGGCCCTTGAACATGGATTTAAGGATCTCCCCCTTCCTTGCGCATACACACACACACACTACACACACATACACACACCCAGAAATGGTCATTCTGATACAGGTGATTGGAAAGATGATACTTAAAAAACATTTCTTAGATAAGTAAAACATTGATGAAAATAAGAATTGTTACATTATCTATTGTGAATTAGCATTTGTTTGAATATTTTCTTTATATATATTTTATTTAAAATGGTTATTTCATTGGTAGGTACTGAGGTTTAATTATCTATAGATAGTAATATGAGTAAATCTATAAACTTATAACATTATTACAAAAATAGACTAATATAAATAACTTTAGAGGAGTTCTCGATCTGTTTTCTAATAAGATGTTAAAATGGTATAATGAAGGCTCTCTCCTCCAAGAATAACCACAGACAAACTAGATAGGAAAAATACCAAGAAAGAAGAAGTGTAAAATTTCTCTGGGTAGTAGGGGAATTGCTTTGCACTTGTGTGTTTAGGAGGGGGTTGATTCTAGACTTTAGCCAAGACAGTGTTGGCAGCCTGGGATTATTGTGGGAGAAAAAAGTAAGTACAGTGTAGCTAGAGTTCTGCTTTGCTTCTTTCCCACCATTGCCCCACCGTTGTCATAGCAGGGGTGATACAGAGTTCTGCTACAGGTACCTGCAGGAGGCAGTTCCCAATAGGGAAATAGTAGAACTTTGGGTCATTAAATTAGCTAAAATAGTAATAGTGGAGAAAAATGGAGTCTCAATACATGACACCTTTGCTAAATTTTGAAGTTATGTGGGGTAGGAAGCAAACAAGCTATAATAGAAACCAGAGCTGCATTGTATGCAATCTCAGGAAACAAAGAACATTCAGGGAAGTGGCTCCAGTGAATAGACCAGGACTAGTGAATGGATGATCTGAAGCCAGTTTTACCAAGGGGGGATTTTACCATTGTGGGGGAATTGGTGCTAGAGGCTTAGACTCCTGGCTCATCAGTACAGAGGGCCTTTGCAGGCAAAGATGAACTTTCAGCAAGCACAGGATTGGAGAGACAAAGGCAAACTGGGATCTTGATGTAGAAGTTGTTTCCTTTAAAACACATAATCACATAATTCTGAAGCTCTTCAGTACAGAAAACTAAAAAGTTAAGCCAAAAATCTCTCAAAGGAATGCAGAATTTTATGTCATCTTGCAGTACTGGGAGGACAAAGACTAACTAGCAAGAGGGGCCCTGACAAACACAAGTGTAGTCTCATTGAAAAGCCCCAGAAGGCTAGGAAGCCTGAGGCTTATTAAAATGGCAACCAAGCACCCAACTTCTTCTGCCTAGCATTAAAAAAGGGAAAATACTCTGGGTGTGATAACATCATCAGAAAGATTCAGTAAAAAATGTATTAGCTATGCCAAGAGATAAGACAATAGGATTAAGTCAAGGAGAATGAATACATGATAATAAAAGAATCAAATGTAGTCCAGATATTGGAGTTAGGAGACAAAGACTTTAAAATAATTATAATTAACCTATCTTGGAGAATAGAGAAAAAGTTGTGGAAAATACATGAAAATGTTGAGAGTTTCACCAGACACTTGAACTAAATGAGAAAAATATATAACTGAGATTCTAGAACTTAAAATATGATAGCTGAAACTAGAAATTTATCTAATACCTGTAATAGCAGATTAAACTAGAAGACAGGATTAGTAAGCTGAAGGACAGAACAATGGAAACCCAAACTGAAGCATAAAGAAAAGCCTATCAAATATGTAATAAGAGTCTTGGAAGAAAAGAAGAGAGAATGGACCAGAAGCAATACTCAAAAAAAGTCATAACTAAGCATCCTCAAAAACCTCTAGTAATCCCTAAAAGCACAAATGAAAAGATAACCTATCTTAGGCATATCACAGTAAAACTGCTGGACAGCAATGACAAAGGAAAATCCTAAAAGTAGCAAAAAGGAGGAAAAGGCTTATTACTTTCAAAGAAGGAATAGTAAGACTGATTATGGGCACTGGAACACAATGCAGTGACACAATTAAAGAACTGAGAAGAAAAACTGCCAAGGTAGAATTTGTTACTTAGTAAGAATATTTTTCTATATACCTTTATGAAGGTGAAAGAAAGAGACAAATAGAAACTGCAACAGTATGTTGCCTGCAAACCTTCAAAACAAATATAAAACAATTAAACTTATAGAGCTCTGTTGTGTAAAGAGCTTAGAAGTCATCAATCCTATCTTTACAATAAGACAAAAGCTGAGTATACTGAAAACCAATGACTTTTCTTAGACTCATCAGAGAAATGGGGTCCCTGGGCAAACCACCACCCTGAAAACTAGAGAGAAGTGAATACAGAGAGTCACAATTCAGAACTGCATACCATACCTGGAGCAGAAGCTGCTAGAGCCACAATATGGTGGAAACACTCAAAGGGCAATTTTAATGAATTTCTGGAGGCTGAGGGTACACTAGCTTTAGGGTGAGAAACTCTTGGGGACCCCCACACTCTCATGGGTTTTCCCTCTAGGAACCCTGCCAGATTCTAATGGAAAAGATCTAAGAAAAAACACCACCTGCTTCTGTCAGGGAGAGAGGGAGAGTATGCGTTTTGAAATATACCCAAATCATTCTCCATAAAGACTTACAGTCTGAAAGAAAATACTGTACCAGAGCCTTATCTGATCCAGGGGAATGGCAATTAGCCAACTCCAACTCCCTCTAACCTTCCTGTCTCACCTCCAGGGGGTTGGAAGCTGAGAAATATTTTGAAAGTCACAGCCCAGAGACTCAGGCCCACTTAAAGATCATTTTGAATCAAAAGATTATAGAAGGCTTCCCCTCCTCCTCACCTTACTACCACATCAACAACCTACAGTATAAGAACAGTGAATTGCATGGGGTGCCTGGGTGGCTCAGTCCGTTAAGTGGATGCCTTCAGCTCAGGTCATGATCCCAGGGTCCTGGGATTGAGCCCCCGTGTTGGACTCCTTGCTCAGCGGGAAGCCTGCTTCTCCCTCTGCCTGCAGCTCCCCCTGTTTGTGCTCTCTCTCTCTCCATCAAATAAATAAATAAAATCTTAAAAAAAAAAAAAAAGAACAGTGAATTGCATTAAAATTGCTGCAAGACCCAGAATCTGTTCAAGAAAGAGTTCTTAGAGAAATCCAAAGACAACAGGGAAGAAAACAAAAAGACACTATAGAAAGCTGAAGCCTCTGCATATACAGCTACAACAAATATTAAACACAGCCCAACTTTGAGCTAGATTAAGACAAATCCTCACACTAAAGGCTTATTTACCTCAGATCCCATTACACAATATACCGTGGTCCACTTTCAACAAAAAGTTACAAAATATGCTGAAGGGCAAGAGAAAACAATCTGAAGATATAAAGCAAGCATCAGAAACATACTCAGATATGACACAAATTTTGAAGATATTAGGGAATTTAAAATATCTATGATTAATATGTTAAAGGCTTTAATGGGAAAGGAAATAACATTCATAATAGATAATAATAATAATAATAAAGAACATCCAAGAATTATGAGATTGTGGAGCATTTACAGAAGTTATAAAATACACATAATTGGAATACCAGAAGGAGAAAAAAAAACAAAACAGAAGAAATATCTGAAGTACTAATAGTTGTGAATTTTCCAAAATTAATGTCAGACACCAAACTAAAGATCCAGGAATCTCAGAGAACACCAAGCAGGATAACTACCAAAATATATAAAACCTGGGTATGTCATCTACAAACTTCCAAAAATTAAAGACAAAATATTGAAAAGTGCTGGGAGAGAAGGAGGCATACCCTACCTATAGGATTTTGCATCAGAAACAATGGAAGGATGAAGAGTGTAGAGTGGTATATTAAAATGTTGGGGGAAAAAAGAAATACCAACCTGAAATTCTATATCCAGCAAAAGTATCCTTTAAAAAATAAAGAGAAAGAATGACTTTCTCATATAAACAAAAATGAGTGAATTCATTGCCAGCAGAGCTTCCCTGTAAGAAAGTTCAAGAGAAGAGAAATGATGTAGGTCAGAAACCCAGAGAAACTCAAATCTATATAAAGAATGAAAAATTGTCATGGAAGGAATAAGTCAGAGTAAAATAAAACCTTTTATTTCTCCTATTCTTACCGATTAGATAAGTATTCAAAGTAATGATAGAAGCAATGTATTGGGTGACTATGGTTAATGGATAAGTGAGATAAACAGAAATGTTGTAAGGGGTGGGAAAGAGGAATTGAGACTACCCCATTATAGTACAGTAGAATATATACAGTATTATGGTATTCAAGTGTTCTAGGATCTATTGTATGGTACCTGCACTACCCATGAAGTGAGAGTGTTATTTGAAAATGGACTTAGATAAGTTAAAAATGTATATTACAAGCTCTAATGCAGCAACAAATTTTTTGAAGTATAATTGATATGCTAAGAAAAGGTAGAAAATAGAAACATATAAAATACTCAGTTAAAACCATAGAAGGAAGAAAATGAGAGGAAGATTTAAAAAAGGAAGAAAGAAAAATTATAATGAATAGGAAATACTTACAAACATGGTACATATTAATCTAACTATATCAATGATAGTTTAAATGTAAGTGGCCTAAATACTTTAAAGACAAAAGACTGTCAGAATAGGGGAAGGAAAAGAAACAAGACCCAACTACCTGTTACCCACGGAAAAACTTCTTTATTATAAAATCACAGACAGGTTAAAAGTAAAGGAATGGAGAAAAATAAAGATACTCCATGCTAACACTAATCAAAAGAAAGTGGGAGTAGCTGTATTAATTTCACCCAAAGTCAACTTCAGAACAAGGAAACTCATCAGGGACAATGAGAGACATTAAATAGTGATAAAAGGGTCAGTTCTCCAAGAAGACATGACAATCTTTACTCTGTATGCACCTAACAGCAGAATGTCAAAATACACAATACAAAACTGATAGAAATACAAGGAGAAATAGACAAATCCACTATTACAGCTGGAGACTTCAATACCTTTTTATCAGTAATGCCAACAGTGAAAGAAATCAGTAAGTATATAGTTGAATTGAAAAGCACCATTAGTCAGGTTGGTCTATAAATTGACATTTTTAGAATGCAGCGTACAATAACAGCAGAACACACATTCTTCTCAAGCACATATGAAATAGTCAACAAGATAGACTACATTCTAGGCCACAAAACATAGCTTCACAAATCTAATGTAATAGTAATCATTCAAATTATATACAATGAAATTAAACTAGAAATCAGTAACAGGAAAATAACTGCAAAACAAAAATATATATATAATGGAGATTAAATAATACTATCCTAAATAACGTGGGGATCAAAGAAGTCTCAAGAGAAATTTTTAGATATTTTGAACTAAATGAAAATGAAGATACAACTTAAAATTTGTGGGGTGCAGTGAAAGAGAAGCTTATAGGCAAACATACCATTGAATGCATATGTTGGAGAAGAAAAATACCTGAAATAGAAAATCTGAGCTTCTACCTTAGGAAATTACAGAAAGGAAAGCAATTTAAGCCAAGGCAAGTAATTTAAGCCAAAAGCGGGCAGAAGAAAAGAGAAATTAAAGCAGAAATCAGTGAAATTGAAAGCAAGGAAATCAATAGAATCAATGAAATCAAAAGCTGGTTCTTCAAAAATGTCAATTAAATGTATAAACCTCTAGGCAGATAAACCAAGAAAAATATTTTCAGCGGAAGGAAAATGATTCTAAACAGCCCCTTGGAAATGGAGTAAGATGAAAGAGCAATGAAATGGTAAGTAAGTGAGTGGGTACTTATAAAAGTATACTGGCTGTACAGAATAATAATAGTAATATGCAAAATTAACATGCATAACAATATTAGGGCAAATGATGAGAGGTAGGTAAATAGAATTCAAGAGTTTTAGGATCCAGCATTATCAGGGAAATGATAAAATTAATAATTTTATTAGATGCAATGTCACATTTCTATTCTCTAAGAAAGAGAGCTCTAAAAGAATAATAAAAGAATGTATAACCAGTTAAGGATGGAAAAATAATATAAAATATTTTATTAATTCAAAGAAAGACAAGAAAGAATAGAAAAGTGAACATAAAGAGGTCAGTCACATGTAAAGCAAGTTGCAAGATGGTAGGTATTGCTCCAAGTATACCAATAATTATATTTAGATGAAACAAGTATTTCAATGAAGGAGTAAGAATATTAGCTTCCACTTTTAAAAATAACATGGTAATTAGAAGAGATACATCATAGATCCTGTGACACAGAACATTTGAACGTAAAGGAGTGAGAATAACCAGAGTTACTTGGGGACATTTGATAATGATGACACAATCCAACAGATAGGCATAAAAATACTAAGTCTATATGTGCACAATTATGTATTTGAAAACATATCAAAATTAAATGGTGATGCCAGCATATTTCAATGCACCTTCTTTAATAGCTAATAAAACAACATAAGGAGTCATTACTCTTAATTTGACTTCTATCCAAAAGACAAAACTTGAAACTCTAATAAGAAAAATTTTCATAAATAAAGAGTGATTATTTGTGGTCTTCTGGTGTCTGGACCTCTGTAATCACAGACCATATCTATTCTCCCTTGGAACTTACAAGGTTTTATAACCCAAGATCTGACCTTTCCTACTCATTATTGGACAGGATAACTGATACCTCCCAGAGGAAATGTCCTCATAAAATGAAACAAGATACTTGAAGAGAACAACTGCAAGGCAAAAGAATGCACTGTATGAAAGTCTTTCAGAAAGAGAAGCATTAGAATGAACAAAGCAAAAATTTTAAATAAAATATAGTATATTAAAAGATAAACAAGATATTTTAAATGTGAACTATAATAAAAACACATTAAAAGAACAAACCAGAAAAACTATCTGAAAATAAGACAGTTGATATAAAGGGCACAATGGCTATACAGATTTGAAATGATATAAGTGAGGGAGGAATTAGTAATTGGAAGATCTACTTGAGTACCCAGAAGGAAGTAAAAGATAAAGAAAGAGAAAATATTTATAAATGTTGAGATATGGAAAGTAGAATAAAAGTAGGATTTTAAAATATATGGATAATGAGACCCTAAGAAGGAGAGCATAATAGAAACTAAAAAGAGGAATTTTTGAAAAAAATAATGGAGAAACATTTCCTGGAATTGAAAAATAAATGAAACAATTCATATTGCAAGCATTCAGATTATTGAAAGGAAGAAAACTGAAAGAAAGAAAATTACTGAAAAGAACCCTAGGAATTAAAGAATATATCAAAGACAAGAAACCTCTAAAAGTTTTAGAAAGAGGGAGCAGACCAAGGAAAATGATCAGAACAATACATTTTTCAATGTCACTGGAAGCAATATGAAGATGGAACAGTATTTTGAAGGTATCAAAAGAACTGGGTGATGGGCATTAAGGAGGTCACATGATGTGATGAACACTGGGTGTTATACACAATTAATGAATCATTGAACATTATATCAGAAACTAATGATGTACTTACTATATGTTGGCTAATTGAACTTAAATTAGAAAAAAGAAATTTGAACATAGATGCCAAACCAAATCTTCAAATATTAGAGTGTGATAAAAAATATTCACATGAATTCAAAACTTTGACTTTTCCCAAAAAAGACTTGCATTTAAAATAGTTTTGGTTTATAGCAGTATTGTCAACAATAGCCAAATTATGGAACGAGCCCAAATGTCCATCAACTGATAAATGGATAAAGATGTGGTGTATATATACAATGGAGTATTACTCAGCCATCAAAAAGAATGAAATCTTACCATTTGCAACAGTGTGGATGGAGCTAAAGTGTATTATGCTAAGCAAAATAAGTCAGTCAGAGAAAGACAAATACCATATGATTTCACTCATATGTGGAATTTAAGAAATGAAACATATAAACTTAGCGGGGGAAAGAGAGAAGCAAACCATAAAACAATTTTAACTATACAGAACTGGGTGATCGGCATTAAGGAGGGCACATGATGAGGATTGCTGGAGGGGTGGTGGGCGGGGGAATGAGCTAAATGGGTGATGGGTATTAAGGAGGGTACTTGTAGTGATGAGCGCTGAGTGTTATATGTAAGTGATAAAGCACTAAATTTTCTACTCCTGAAACTAGTATTACACTATATGTTAAGTAACTGGAATTTAAATAAAAACTTGAAAAAAATGGGAATGGAATAAAAAATGAAATCATTTTGGATAATATTTTTAGTAGCTTTTAAAATCATATTTTTATCCTTCAGATAAATCTATGAGCTGCTACACAAAACATTAAGAAGAAAAAAGACATGAAGAAGAGATTAAATATGTCAGTAAAGTTTGTTTTCTTTAAAAACACAGTGAGCATCAGAGAAAAGAAAATACATACATATTAACCCAGAATTAAAATCTAGATAAGATCAAACTAAAAAGGAAGGAGAGGAGGAATAACAGAGGGATAAGAAAGTATGGTTAATAGATCATCCTGTTAGAGATAAGAGATAATAGTTGAAGACAATAAATAAAATGATTTTTAAAATAGACCTAGAAAACATGGAATAAGGAAGTAAACCAAAATACTAGATAAAATATCTTAAGAATTAAACTAAATGTAAATTTTCTAAACTCACTGTTAAAGAAATTTTCATATTGGATTAAAAAGAAAACAAAATCAAGTATATGGTGTTTATAAGAGGAAGATCTAAAGAATAAAGACATGCAAAGACAGAAGCTTTTTAAAAAGGGAAAGCATTCCATTGAATAGCAATCAAAAGAAATCTGGTTTAGGTAAACCTACTATTAGAAAATTGTACTTAAAAAGCATTTGTATATTCATTGAGCTTCTGTCCCTGAAGATTGCACTAATCTATGTGTGTACCATATGATCTATATAAAAGTGTGGGGGTCTCCATAGCATCACCAGCAGATGATGTTACCAATTTTTAAATTTTTTCCAGTCTTACTATAGGAGGAAGTGGTATATCCATGTATTTTTGGTTTGCGTTTCTCTTATTATGAATAAAGTACAATATCTTTTCATATGTTAAAAAAATTGTACTTAAAACCAGTACTAATTATGCATACAAGGTGTAACCTATTTTGGTAGGTACTACTGTCTCCCCAGCGTTTTGCCTGGAGACATTTCTGATCTGTGACACAGGGAAGGGAACCAAAACAGTGGGAGGCAGTGTTACCAGTGGAGTGGAGAAGAGATAGATCAGAGTTCTGGGAGGCAAAGGCACCTGGAAATCGCCAAGCTATTGTAACGAAGAGGAGAGAACCATGCAGAAAAAGGGCTCCAGGTGTCAAGTCTGTCCACAGAAGGACCAAGAAGGTGTAAGCTGGATAATCCACAGAGCTCACCCAGAGCTAGACTCGTATGTGTTTAGTCAGACAGAAAACAGAATCTGTGAACACCTAAGGCATTCAGAAGAGACCCCTGAAGGGGTATGTCTTAGTAGAGGGCTAAATTTCAGAGAAAGGCTCTATAAATGCAACATAAAACTCTTTAAAACAAGCTTCCAATGGAAAAAAAAAATAGAAAATCTTAATAGCCCTATGTCTCTTTAAAAAATTGAATTTAAAGTAAAAATGTGCCAGATGGCTTTAATAGCAAATTCTGTGGAACATTTCATAAGGAATAATACCATTCCTATACAAACCCTTCAGACAATAGAGGAAAGAAGAACATGTGCCTACTCACTTCATGGAAAAGCATTGCCCTGATATCAAAACCAGAAAACTATATTACGAAAGAAAGAGAGAAAGAAAGAAAGAAGAAAGAAAGAGAGGAAGGGAAGAAGGGAGGAAGTTAGTTACAGGCCAATTGCTTTCATTGATATTAAAAGGACACTTTCCCCAAACAATATTTTATCTTATCCTCCTGTTAAATATTCAGATTTGATGTTCTCAGGGCAATGCATCAAAGTAAGATTCTGGATGGATGAAGAGCAGGTGAGAAAGAAGAATTAATATGATTTTAGAAATGGTCTATATGGAAGTTCATGATTAGGAAACTGATATATTTAAAATTCATGTTACCTCTGATGTACTAATTTTGTAATTAAACTGAATTGCTAGTAATACTGTACAGTCTGCCCTGTTGCTTCAACATGGCTTAAAGATTCTTCAGAAAGGGGATTCAGGCTCCTAGGACTCTGTTCTGCTCTGCCTTTTACTTGGTTTACAACTCTGTTTTATTTACATTTCATTTCAACTAGATTTTTACTCCCCAACATAGTAAACACAGAAATCATTTTATTTAAAAATCTCTATTATAATATTATCTTGAAATATTTATTAGAGTTGTTCTTGTTAGTTCATTTAGGCATGAGAATCCTGTGCCCAACGACTAGATGATTATCTGATTGTGTTAGAATATTGTAGCATCTGCTTCCAATAAAAGTTTCATGCAAAGTACTTATCACAATTCCTTAAAGAGAGAGAGGTGGGACTTCAAGTCGAAAAGAATAGTTGTTTAGTATTTTTATAGTTGCCTGCTAATAAATATTTAATTGTGGCAGAATTTGTCTGAGAATTGCTTTTATTATAACATACACCCTGCTAGAAAATTTGTTGGGGTGGTCTCCAAAGCTTTCACCTATCTGGGATTATCGAGGAATGTCACAATTCTGGATGGACAAACTGTCTTGGGTCAGATCAGGTGACAACAATACCTCTTTTAAATCAGGAGTAAAAAATCTGATTTCTTATTGTTCCCTTTCTTTCTTCACCCTTATATTCCTTCTCCTCCCTTCCCATAGGACAGAGTTCCAGCATATGCATATAGATATTGCAACGTATTTAATCCCCATTAAATAGGTTCTTAAGGACTTTTCCAGCTCTAACCAATCTCCTAAAAAATACAGTATTCTGGTATTTCATAGCTGGCACACCTCTTCCTGTATGCTACAGTGGCCTAAAAAAATGTGCTGATATTTTCAAATAATGTAATTTAAATTTTAAAATATTTAAGGCCTAGTAAGATCAATTTTTTAAATGGTGATTAATCGCATTGACTTTTCAGTACCTGCTGCATAGTGATTCTGCTTCTTCAGATAGAAATCCAGAACATTTTTCTATGTAAAAACACACACCACGTCTATTTCATCTTTGAAACTGCAACCTTAACTGCCAGCAAAAGTTCCTTGGGGGTTTTAAAAACATCAGTCAGTTTCACAGCTAGAGAGAAAGTACCTTTTCTTTGAGAACAATCTTAGCTAAAAGAAGAATCGGCTTTGTCATTTTCAAAGACGTACAATGGGTTAACTTTAAGAAATTGCAAGACGCAACCTTTTACTCACAACTGACTTTATTTGAGAGAAAAAAAGTAGAGTAGGCAAATTGATGAAACACTTTATATCTTAGTTATGTCTCAGGACTACAGACAGTGAGCTGTGGTGACGACCAGTGGGCAGGCTGGGCCTGGAGACACTATCGCTTCAATCCTACAGAAAGGCCTTGATGTAACAGTGCTAAAGACAAAAGCACTTCTTTGTATTTATAGGTCTGATTCTGCTTTTGTCTGTGTATTCATTTGTTTGGTTTATAGATTCCACAGTTATAGAATGAATAAGTCATGAGAATAAAAGATACAGTATAGGGAATATAGTCAATGTATTGTAATAGCGTCATTATGAGACAGATGGTAGCTACACTTGTGGTGAGCGAAGAGTAACAGTTGTTGAATCACTATGTTGAACACCTGAAACTAATGTAACATTATAAACATTGTAACATTTTTATACTCAGGGAAAAAAAAGAAAGAAAAAGAAAAGCAAAAAAAAAAAAAAAAAAAAAAGGCAAGAGCACTTACGATTTCTACTTCTCCCTGAGACAAGATTTGAATCTTGACAGAAAAGGAAATCTAAAATCTCAAGTGAAAGCATTGCCCTTCACTTAGTTTACAGCTTGTGTTTTATTTACCTTTCACATGAACTACTTTGTTCTTACAAATATAATAAGCACACAAAGATGATTTCACAGAAATCTCTACTATAATTTTATTTTCCCATATTTGTTATAGTATTATTAGTTCATTTAGGCAGAATGTAGTAGTGAACTCATTGTATCTTCTTGGCATTTTAAAGGAAAATATAGGGTTTTTTTTTAAAGGATAATTACCTGACATATTCAATAAAGCTTGGATCAGAGTAACTATGTTTTTACCAGTATTTTAAATAAGATAACTTCCTTCTCTATGTCATTGTCACAATATTTTGATCAATATGCAGAAGAATCAATGGGATACCTTTAGTCAATTAAGGTAAATGTAAAAAGGTACTATTGAATAAAGCTTGTTCATTTTGTATTGGTTCATACATATGAAAGACAACTATCATGTTATATAACAATTGAGCTATTGCTCTTTTGAAAGCTTATAAATCTGTGTCAAAAATATATTCATCTATGTGGCTAAAATGTGAACTAATAATTTGGTAATTGACATTTAATTTCACCCAAAGAATTGTCTTAAATAAACTGCAGAGATTTCCCTCAGAAAAATCTATCAAGCTTAGAAGCAAAGAAGAATACTTTATTTCTTTTGTAATTTAACTAGCTTTTATGTCTGAAAATGGAAAAAATAGCATCAATTGTGAAGATGGATTAATGTTAATAAAATCATTTGAAACCCTCATTTTTATATTTATTATGTAAATAGAAATTTAGGACTAATAAGAACTCGAGTGTACACTGAAAGAACAACTTGAGACTTTCAGTTCTTTATTACAGATATTTGCTCATATTATTTGTCTTCTCTTATTCTGACTGGCTGCAGTCTTTGAAATTATACATTTTATCTGGAATTTATTTGTCAGAATTCTCTTTACAATTCAAATATGCTATTATTGCTATCATTTATTTAAATAGTTTACTTTTTCCATTAACAAAGAAAATATGGAAGGAGTTGGAAATAAAATAGCCTGAAGATGAGTGGGGAGCCATTGGGGAACAGCAGGAGGAACAGTGAGCATTGTGAAGAAGGAAAAACACACTAGTTGAGGATTTATATGGAGTGATTCTGAGCACTTTATTTTTAACCCTCACAGATATGTTGTCAGGTAATTATCATTTTCCACTTTAAAGGACCTGGGTATCAAGAAGGTGAAGTAACTTGCCCCAGATCAGTTAAAAAAGCAGAGCTATGGCATGCAAAGGCAGGTCTGGCTGTCTCCAAGGCCTGCAAGGTGCCTAAATATAGTGTTTTGATCCTCCTGTGGAGTTCTTTAGAGGTGAGCATGAACCTATGTCCAATAAAAACTGTGAAGCAGACAAAACTTTGGTTTACTGTTTCAAGGCTCTTTAATGCTTCCATTTCCTAGAACATGCCTCAGATGTAAACAAAGGTACTCTCCCATTCACCCAAGAGCCATCAGTAATGCCTTCCCAGTCCCTCCTGTTTCTTCCTGCTCTGCCTTTCACTATTCATTTATCTAAGTGTTCATTCATTCATGCATGCATTCATTCATTAAATATTGTTTACTATGTGCCAGGCACTGCTTTGGCCCTAAGGCTATAAACATGAACGAATGGACCCCATTCTTGCCTTTGTGGAATTACCATCTAATAATATCTGAGAACAATCTTATGGAGGTATTCTAATTACACAAATAATAAACATTTAAATTGCAATCACTTCATCCTACGTATCTCCATTATCAACCCCAGTCAATGTTATCCCTCAGGAACCATCTGAAAGCTCAAATAAAATGTAAATCTGTGCATTTTATCTTGTCACATTCTCATAAGAGTACAACTACCAAATGAAAGGTGCCAAGGGGAAGGGGACACATACAAAGAGGAGCCTCTAGAGTAGGACAAGAAAGGCAGTACTAATCAAAAAACCAAAAAGAGAAAGAAAAGGCATAGATGATTGGTCAGGGCTGAAAGGAAAAGGCAGAAATAGAGATAGCCTAGAGAAAATGCTTAAGGAGAGTTCTGATAGGCAAGTTGAGCTGTGTACCATCCTTCTCTCTCTCTGCAAGACTCTAAGCACCTTGAGAGAGGGACTGAGCCTTTCTTACTATTTACTTACGCATCATCGCCATGTCACCTAGCATTCTGTCTTGTACATAGTATGCATATTACAATATTTGTTGAATGAAAGGAGGAGGGGAGAAACCCAATGTATTAGCCTAACCTGACTTATTAATATTAAATGCTAGTGATAATTGATAGGCAAGTTGTTAAATGCATACAACTCCATGCCTTCTGACTCCCAGAGCAATGATGACTTGAGGGGTCTGCTTTTGGCTTTCAACTCTTTGGCCTATTTTCTGTGATAATCACAAAATCCATGAATTAGCCAGTGCTAAAGATTTTTTAGCTGTTGATTTAGCAGAGGAACATGAATGTCTATAATGTGCAAATTTCCTAAAGACCGTAACCGACAGAGTGGTCTCTCGGCTCTTTACCCTGATCCCTCAAGCCTTCTGAATGACCAGCTGGATACTGTACATTTAAATCAGGCATACCCACTCAAAGGCACACTAGCCTTGTTGAAAGTGATGTGTTATATATGCTCTTGTTTCCAACATTCTCTACTTCTCAGCACCAATCTGATTTCTGACCTTTTGATTTGGTCTCTTGGATTTAGCCCCATGCTCAGGAGAAAATTCAGCTCTCATCCTTACACCTCAATACTCTCTAGGTCAGAGCTTGAGCTCACCCTTCAGCTCAACCTGCTCTTTCTTGGTTGCTTTAGATAACTGTAATGTAACCTAACCCCTGTTCCTGGAACTGCATTTCAGCCAGTGTGACCTGATATCTTGCTCAGGCCTATTCCTCAGGAAGAAGAATTAAACTCTCACATGCCTAGGCCTCTTTGAATTTCCTGCCTATGTGGACGAACGACTTGAATCCTGAATTTAGCTTGATACCACTGTTGGATTCTCTCACCATTGACTAAGCTCATCCCTGCCTGTATACTCATATGCTCACTTTTTATCTTGCCTCCTTTATCTCTTCAGGTTTGGCTTAACTGTTAGGTCAGCTTGGGAACAGGCATCCAGCTTTTCTTAGCCAGAATTTTTTATGACTGTGGAGTCCTTCTGTTTCTTAAACTCTAGGTCTTAACTTCTTACAAAAACATCTGGAAAGGGCGCCTGGGTGGCTCAGATGGTTAAGCGTCTGCCTTCGGCTCAGGTCATGATCCCAGGGTCCTGGGATTGAGTCCCACATCGGGCTCCCGGCTCAGCGGGGAGCCTGCTTCTCCCTCTGACCCTCTCCCCTCTCATGCTGTTTCCCTCTCGCTCGCTCTCTAAAAAATAAATAAAATCTTTAAAAAAAAAAAATCTGGAAAACCAATTGGCTCTCAAATTGGGTAGACTATAGTTGGCCAAAAGGATTTCCTATACCCAAGAATTTCAGACTTCCCTCATTTTTCCAGAATTATTCAAGAAAACTCCAAATCATCCAGAGCAACACCATCTTTAGACTATCTCTTAGATCTTGACTATTCAACCCGATCCTCCCAAGAAAAATCTAGCAAAAGATGTGTAGTAGGTTCTACCATATTAAAAGAATATGAATATGAGGCTTTAGCCCTAGGAAAGTACCTGACAACTAGAGAGAATAATAGAAGCCTTATGCTGTCTCTTCTCTCAGATGGTATCCTATAATTCTCAGATTTAAAAAAGGATATAGAGTAAATAGTGGGGGGGGGAAACCTCTTTCATGCCTCTCAGTATTAGTGAGTTGAATGTTAGTGTGACTGTCTCTACGCATCTTTGTTACCATTTTTCTCTCTCCAGAGGTACAGGAAATAGGAAAGAATTGACTCAGCTCAACTGTTACTTATTTCGTTGAGGCTAGTAAAGATTTATCAAAGTGTGAAAAGGGTTTCTAGTTCCAACTGGCACCCAATTTAAGATATCTGAATACTTACCTAAAAGACTTTATCAATTAAGACATATTTGCTTAAAAGAAAAAGAAATTCATCTAAGTTTACCCATGAGAATCTTCTATTTCAAATTCCAGAATATCATTGTGCCAACTGTGCAAATTACCATTTCTTCAATATATTTACAAATATATATGTTTTTTATTGCCTAAGGGAACGTTATGTCTCTTTTTCCTTTGAATAAATGCATATTTAGTTGTGTTTATAGAAGAATAGAAGAACATTTGGGCAGAAAAAAGGAAGGCACTCAAGGGCAAGTGTGACTTTCTGACCTGAGATTTACGGTCTCTCCTTGATGTGGAGACAGTTGTGCACGTAAATCTTTGCACTAAGAAGTGAATCTATTCCCTATGCTCTGTGTTAGGTTGGGGAAAAGAGAGCTCAGCAAGAACAGATGTGACCATTTGCTCAGTTACCCAATGAAAACAAGTAATTGCCATGGCAACTAGAGAATATCACGTGAGACACAAATTGACCTCTAAGACTCAGAGTGCCTTATGGTATAGAGATAGCATATGCATACTTGATTGTGATGTAGATTTTCTTCCTATGTGAGAGTGCTACAATGTTAAGACAATTTTTTTTTTCTTTCTCCTTCTAATACTCTCTACTTTTATTTGATCCCAAACTGAACAAACTGAAAAGGATATATAGTCCTTGATGTCAGAACTATAAAATATACTCTTAAGAGATGTAAATAAATGGTGAACCAGCATAAAAAGATGAAAGGACCCTTACTTACAAACAGCTCAGGAAATAAAAAGCTCAGGTTATGTTTGAGAGCATTTCGGCTAGCCTTCAAAATTCCTGCACACCGACCCAAAGCTGTATTCTTAGTCATATTTGTTTAATCCCTGTACCAACCACAGGTTCTTTCAACTGGAAAGTAACAACAAAATTGAATTGATAAGTTGATTCCTGTAATAAATGGATATGTGTGTATAATGTGGATATTATAAAGATAAAAATAAGTAGTTAAAACAAGACAATTACATTGTAATTACGCCATGGTTAACATTCTCCATATTATGAACAATATCCAAAACTTAACTTTTGCGTGTGGAAACCTGAATTAATTCAGCTTTTACTAGAGAATTACTCTAAATATGAAAACAATTTTCTAGGGGCTGAATTTGGTAAAACTTCAAGTTAGATTCGTTTCTGTTCCTTGTTACCTGCTAAGGGGAGTCACCAGGAAGAGCAGTGTGTGTGGTGAATGTGCACACTCACACTTCTCTTTAACGCACTGCTTTAAAGGGCCTAATATTAATCATGCTCTTATCTTTGCTCATTACAAAGTAAGTTGGCATATCTAAAATCAGAGTACTAACTTTCCAATGTTACGCATTTCTGAAATGAAAGGAAACATACTAGTTAGAAATACCATAAACTTTTAATTCTGAAAAGCGAAATACATCTGTTGGCTCTTGGGGTTCCTTTGGTTGTGAATCAAATGAACTGAAGTGAATTGGGAATAAATAGACATTGATGCTGCCCATACACCTCCTATGGATACTAGCTTTTTGGCCATATAGCATTCTCTATACTTTATACATATATACATCTATACTAGTTCTATCATGCACAAAGGGAGAAAGATTATCTCTAAGGGTCCTTTCAGTGCTAAAATGTAGCAAGTTTGTGACACTAGTCTTTAAAGTTCCATATCTCTTTTTCTTTAGATTTCATTTGTTTATTTGAGAGAGAGAGAGAGAGAGTGTGAGCATGGGGGTGGGGGGACGGAGGAAGAGCAAGAAGCAGACTCCCTGCTGAGCAGGGAGCCTGACTCTGGGCTCAATCCTAGGACCTGAGATCCTGACCTGAGCCAAAGGCAGACGCTTAACCCCAGAGCCACCCAGGCACCCCTAAAGTTCTAGATCTTTTAAGAATTCAAAGCTCACTGATGTTATTAATCATAGAAGCATAATAATTATAATATATTCCCAATAAGGTCATTCTTTCAAATACATTTGTCCTAAAAGTTAAAATACTAGTTTTCAACCTAAATATTAAGTTGGAATTATAAGTCAAGAAGAACTGGAACAAGAATTGTTGATAATTATACTTTCGTGATCAATCAGAAGAGACATTATAATCTACATTTTTTTTCTTTTTTTTTTTCTTCTGGTTACTTCAAGTTTTTTTTTAAATTTAATTTAATTTTATTATGTTATGTTAATCACCATACATTATAATTAAAAGCAAGTCATGTATATTACTCAGCCCATAAAAAAGAAAGAAATCTTGCCATTTGCAACAACAAGAATGGATCTAGAGAGCATAATGCTAAGTGAAATAAGTCAGTCAGAGGAAAAAAATTCTATATGATTTCACTCATATGTGCAATTTAAGAAACAAAACAAAGAAAAAAGAGACAAAACAAAACAAAACAAAAAACAGACTCTTAGCTGTAGAGAACAATCTGACATTTACCAAAGGGGAGGTGGGTGGGGGATGGGTGAAATAGGTGAAGGATTAAGAGTACACTTATCATGATGAACACTGAGTCATGTATAGAACTGTTGAATCACTATATTGTACACCTGAAACTAATATAACACTGTATGTTAACTATACTGGAATTAATGTTTTTTTAAAAGTCACGTATAGAGGCGCCTGGGTGGCTCAGATGGTTAAGCGTCTGCCTTCAGCTCAGGTCATGATCTCAGGGTCCTGGGATCGAGCCCCGCATCGGTGTCCCTGCTCAGTGGGGAGCCTGCTTCTCCCTCTCCTTCTCCTGCTTCCCCTGCTTGTGCTCTCTCACTGTGTCTAATAAATAAATAAAATCTTTAAAAAGAAAAGTCATGTATATAAAACACCATAATCATATTTAAAAGATAAGCAACATACTAAAAGATATTTGCAACATAGTAAACAAAGATATTATATCTAGTATAGATAAAGGTCCTTAGATAAATTTTAAAAATATTAAAAATGCAGTGAAACATAAAGTATTTGAATAGGAAATTCAGAAAAGAGAAAGTCTGAATATAAGAAAAAGTGCAACTAACATCATAATGAAATCTCTCACTCAGTTCTTACATGTATTAAATGGTTGACACCATTATGTGTTGGCCAATAAGTAAGGAAACTGGAACTATTCACAACTGGTAGGAGTGTGCATTGGTACTTCGTTCAGTACACCTTGTTCAACTTTGTATTTTGTCTCTGTATTACTATGTGGGAAGTATTTTTGCATTACGATAGGTATCCTGAAAATTGTTGGGCCATAGGGTAATACATATACAGAGCTGTTCACTGCAAAGTTGTTTATAACAGCAAAAACCTGGCTGTCAATAAGGAAATAGGCTGAAAAAATGTAGACTAGCAAAATGGGATCATCATAGCAGTAAATTAAATAAAGTAGTTCTTTTTTTAAAGAGCCATTTATTTATTTTTCTTGCAAATACCTTTATGGAAGGAGGAATGTATATAGATATATAGATATATTCCTAATTCTAAATGAATCTGTACATCATTGATAATGGTAGAGTTTGATTAGAACTGCAGAAGTGAGGGATTTACCAATAGCCAAGGGGCTCATCTTTACCAGGTTAGGAAATAAAATCGACCTCTTCTAACAAATGCAAATTAGGTGAACAAACACAGTTTTTTGGAGTGATATTTGTTTATTGTTTGTTTGTTCGTATTTTTTCTGCATTAAACCTGCAGTTCTTTTTTATTTTTCCAAATTTTTATTTAAATTCTAGTTAGTTAACAGACAGTGCAATATTGGCTTTAGGAGTAGAATTCAGTGATTCATCAGTTCCGTACAACACCCAGTGCTCCTCATAACAAGTGCCCTCCTTAATACCCATCACCATCTATCCCACCCCCCACCCACCTCCCTCCATCAACCCTCAGTTTGTTCTCTATCTTTAAGAGTCTCTGATGGTTTGTTTCCCTCTCTCTCTCTCTTTTTCCCCTTCCCATATGTTTATATGTTTTGTTTCTTAAGTTCCACATATGATTGAAATCATATGGTATTTGTCTTTCTCTAGCTGACTTATTTCACTTAGCATAATACATTCTAGCTCCATTTACGTCATTGCAAATGGCAAGATTTAGTTCTTTTTGTTGGCTGGGTAATATATATATACTATATATATATATAGTATATATATACTAGTATATAGTATATATATATACTACTTCTTTATCCATTCATCAGTCAATGGACATTTGGGCTCTTTCCATAATTTGGCTATCATTGATAATGCTGCTATAAACATCAGGATGCATGTACCCTTTGAATTTGTATTTTTGTATCCTTTGGGCAAATACCTAGTAGTGCAATTTCTGGGTAGTTAGGGTAGTTTTATTTTTAACTTTTTGAGGAACTTCCATACTGTTCTCCAGAGTAGCTGCACCAGTTTGCATTCCCAACAACAGTTTGGGGCTGTTCTCCTTTCTTCACATCCTCACCAAAACCTGTTGTTAATTTTACCCATTCTGACAGGTGTGAGGTGGTAACCCACAGTAGTTTTGATTTGTATTTTCCTGATGATGAGTGATATTGAGCATCTTTTCATGTGTCTGTAAGCCATCTGGATGTCTTCTTTGGAAAAGTGTCTATTCATGTCTTCTGCCCATTTCTTAATTGGATTATTTGTTTTTTGGGTGTTGGGTTAGATAAGTTCTTTATATATTTTGGATACTAACCCTTTATCAGACATGTCATTTGCAAATATCTTCTCCAATCCTGTAGTCTGCATTTTAATTTTGTTGATTGTTTCCTTCAATTGTTTCCTTCAAAGCTATGCAGAAGCTTTTTATCTTGATGAAGTCCCATTTTTGCTTTTGTTTCCCTTGCCTCCAGTGATGAGTCTAGTAAGAAATTGCTATGGCCAAGATCAAAGAGGTTGCTGCCTGTGTTCTCTAGGATTTTGATGGTTTCCTGCCTGACATTTAGGTCTTTCATCCATTTTGAATTTATTTTTGTATATGGTGTAATAAAGCAGTCCAGTTTCATTCTTCTGCACGTTGCTGTCCAGTTTCCCAACACCATTTGATGAAGAGACTGTCTTTTCCATTCGCTATTCTTTCCTGCTTTGTTGAAGATTAGTTGATCATGTATTTGTGGGTCCATTTCTGGGTTTTCTACTCTGTTCCATTGATCTATGTGTCTGTTTTTGTACCAGTACTTTACTGTCTTTAATGACTACAGCTTTTTAATATAGCTTGAAGTTCAGAATCATGATGCCTCCAGTTTTTGTTTTTGTTTTTTTTTTCAGGATTGCTCTGGCTATTCAGGGTCTTTTGTGGTTCCATAAAAATTTTAGGATTGTTTGTTCTAGCTCTGTGAAAAATGCTGGTGGTATTTTGATAGGGATTGCATTAAATGTGTAGATTGTTTTGGGTAATAAAGATATTTTAACAGTATTTTTTCTCCCAATCCATGAGCATGGGGTGCTTTTCCATTTCTTTGTGTCCTCTTCAATTTCTTTAATAAATGTTCTATAGTTTTCAGAGTACAGATCTTGTAGGCTTATTCCTAGGTATCTTATTGGTTTGGGTGCAGTTGCAAATGGAATCAATTCCTTGATTTCTTTTCCTGCTGCATCATTATTGGTGTATATAAATGCAACAGATTTTTGTACATTGATTTTATGTCCTACAATTTTGCTGAATTCATGTATTAGTTCTAGCAATTTTTTGGTGGTATCTTTCTGGTTTTCTGCATAGAGTATCATGTCATCTGCAAATAATGAAAGTTTGACTTCTTCCTTGCTGATTTAGATGCCTTTTATTTCTTTTTGTTGACTGATTGTTGTGGCTAGGACTTCCAGTACTATATTAAATAGTAATGGTCAGAATGGACATCCTTGCCTTGTTCCTGACCATAGAGGGAAAGACTGTCAGTTTTTCTCCTTTGAGGATGATATTACCTGTGGGTCTTTCATATATGGCCTTTATGATGTTAAGGTATTGTTCCATCTATCCCTACTTTGATGAGGGTTTTTGTCAAGATGGATG
Organism: Leptonychotes weddellii; assembly: GCF_054177405.1. Lineage (NCBI taxonomy): Eukaryota > Metazoa > Chordata > Mammalia > Carnivora > Phocidae > Leptonychotes > Leptonychotes weddellii. Next base: position 35,643,906 of record NC_138381.1, on the reverse strand, counting down.
GTGTACTTTGTCAAATGCTTTTTCTGCATTTATTGAGATGACCAGATGGTTCTTATCCTTTCTTTTATTAATGTGATGTATCACATTGATTGATTTGCAAATATTGAACCACCCTTGCAGCCCAGGAATAAATCCCACTTGATCGTGGTGAATAATTCTTTTAATATGCTGTTGAACTCAATTTGCTAGTATCTTGTTGAGAATTTTTGCATCCATGCTTATCAGGGGTATTGGCCTGTAATTCTCCTTTTTAGTGGGGTCTTTGTCTGGTTTTAGAATCAAGGTAATGCTGGCCTCATAGAATGAATTTGGAAGCTTTCCTTCCATTTCTGTTTTTTGGAACAGTTTGAGAAGAATAGGTATTAATGCTTCTTTAAATCTCTGGTAGAATTTCCCTGGGAAGCTATCTGGTCCTGGACTTTTGTTTGTTGGGAGATTTTTTATTACTGTTTTAATTTCTTTGCTGGTTCAAATTTTCTATTTATTTTTATTTGTTTTGATAGCTTGCATATTTCTAGGAATTTGTCCATTTATTCCAGATTGCCCAGTTTGCTAGCATATAATTTTTCATAATATTCTTTTATAATTGTTTGTATTTCTGTGGTGTTGATTATGATCTCTCCTCTTTCATTTGTGATTTTATTTATTTGGGTCCTTTCTCTCTTTGATAAGTCTGGCTAGGGGTTTATTAATTTTATTAATTCTTTCAAAGAACCAGCTCTTAGTTGCTCCACTGATATGGGATAGAAGTTGTAGGATAATCTTCCACATATTTGCATATCAGAAGAGCACCTATAAACTGAAGGACCAAAGAATTAGTGGTCTGATAAATGAGTATTTCATGGTTTTTAGTATATCAAGCTTAAAGAACTGATACATTAGGACACTGGCTTCCTTAACATAACTGAAAGACTCTAAATTAAGCATGTTTAGAAGCATTATATATACATATATATCACAAGTGAATAAGATTGCAGATTTTATTGGTAAAGTGAGATATATATCAGCCCTGTCCTTCATTGTAGTAACTCAGTTAAAAGAAGAGTAAAGCTAAGTTCTATGAACTTCAGGTATAGCGCAAAAGAATCTCCAGGGTTATGTGACATTTACACTGTCTAAGAAAATGTAGAGCAAGATATTGTGATCCTATGTAGGATATTCAGATATTAAAATAGCAAGTTAAAAATGTGGTTTTTTTTTAAAGATTTTATTTATTTATTTGAGAGAGTGAGAATGAGAGAGAGTACATGAGAGGGGGGAGGGTCAGAGGGAGAAGCAGGCTCCCCGCTGAGCAGGGAGCCCGATGCGGGACTCGATCCCGGGACTCCAGGATCATGACCTGAGCCGAAGGCAGTTGCTTAACCAACTGAGCCACCCAGGCGCCCACAAGTTAAAAATGTTTTAATTATGGGGGCGCCTCGGCGGCTCAGTCATTAAGCATCTGCCTTCGGCTCAGGTCATGCTACCAGGGTCCTGGAATTGGAGCCCCACATCAGGCTCCCTGCTCCGCGGGAAGCCTGCTTCTCCCTCTTCCACTCCCCCTTCTTGTGTTCCCTCTCTCACT
>NC_138381.1:35500980-35642242 GCF_054177405.1 Leptonychotes weddellii | reverse complement strand
TTTGTAAAGAATGATAAACAAAATGATGAGAGGTGGGTAGAAACCTATTGGAGGATAGTTTTTAAAGCTTCCCGGCTTTGAGAACTTACCTTCAAAAAGTTATAAACCATTTAAGCACTCAAGGGGAAAAAAAGTCCAGCAAATCTAGTTCCCAATAGGGGACATTCCCAACGTTTTTCTTTCCTGTGTATCTGAAACCAGAACTAATAATCTCATTTTATTTATTTATTTATTTATTTATTTATTTATTTATTTATTTATTTTAAAGATTTTATTTATTTATATGACAGAGAGAGACACAGCGAGAGAGGGAACACAAGCAGGGGGAGTGGGAGAGGGAGAAGTAGGCTTCCTGCTGAGCAGGGAGCCCGATACGGGGCTCAATCCCAGGACCCTGGGATCATGACCTGAGCTGAAGGCAGACGCTTAACAGCTGAGCCACCCAGGCCCCCTAATCTCATTATTTTTAAAGTCAGTAAGTATTTCTCTGAATAGGATTAGTCTAGTTACAAAAAGTATACTTATGTGAAAGAGCTTATTTTCAAATATGTATCCCAAAAGAGTAAATATAAGGTTTCCATAATTGGAGCCAGTCACAGTGCATGACAAAGAAACCAGAATAAAACCTAGACAGTGAAAAGTAGAGTCAGAACAAGAGAGAAGGAATAAATAAAAATTAAGTTGGGATTAACTAGAGAGAGGTGGTTTGGGAAATAATACAAGCAGGGAAGAAAGAAGCAAAAATATCTGGGAAAAGTGGAGAAAAAGCCTACTAAGCCTGGATTTTGTTGACATGTTAAGTAATTATGAAAACTGGCTTCTCTCAAATGGGTGCAGCTAAGAGCATCAGAGACGAGCCAGATCTTCAGGTAAACACACATGCAGCAAAGCACATTCTTCTAAAATAATTTCCAAATACCTGGGAGCCAGCAAGTTAAACCACATTCTGCAGATTAGGGAAGAGAGGATTTCACTTTACATTTTAGGACTTAAACTTAGCCTAAAGAGACCCTACACATAAAAGTGTTAGGCCAGAGACTCAAGCAGAAATTTCTGGAAGGATTCAATCCTCACCCTTTATTAGCTACAAAATAAACCCCTCTCTAAAACTCCTGTAATTCAAATCCACATATGCTGTGTTTAAAGTGGTATTAAATCTAGTTGAAGAGGTTCAGAAGTCTTAGATGATTCAGGTAACTTTCTCTCAATAAAATGAGCTTATCCTGGAAGTACTCATAGAAGTTAACAGCTAATAGGTAGACAGCATTTGAAGATTTTCATTAATACAGGAGAAAAAAAAAAACGGGAAAAAAATCCATCCAGATAAGGAAAGAACATCAAGAAAAATTTTGCCCATATCTTTTCCTAAAATTTGACTCAATAAACCAATGGAGAGAAAAACCCACAGGCAGAAAAAGAAGACCTTCCACGTTAAAGATCATTATGCTAAGACAGTGATTTTTAAGCTCGAGGCTGCATCAGCATCACCTGGAGAATTTATTAAAACATAGATTTCTGTGTCTCACCTCTAGAATTTCTATTTCAGTAGGTATCAGATGGGGCCAAGAATCTGTTCCCATGTGCTTCTGCTCTGAGGCCTCCACTTTTGAAAATCATTGATGTGTGGGATGTGCATAGTTAGACATGGACAATTTTATAATGGAAGTTCTGAGTTTCACCTAGCTATTTTAACAGACTTCCACTTGTCTGTTTTCAGCCTTCCACTTTTTTGAGAATCAGGAGGTCACCCAAACAGAAGAGAAGGATAATTTCTTCTCACTGAAGGATATTTCCCAATACTTCAACAAAGCACTCAGAGGTCAAGGGCAATTTATTCACTGGACCCTCCAGGAAGATGTTCAGAAAACCACTCAGAATTGCCATGGATTATCATCACACAGGACCAGCTCCAATGTTGGTGTTAGAAGAACTTGCTAAACGTATCAATCCATAGAAAAATCTAAATTAATCTCTATTCTAACCACCACAATTTATTGATGTGTGAAGAGAAAGGACAAGAAACATGAGATCTCAAAAATGGATGTGAAGTGGATAAGTACTTAGACATTTATTACATCAAAGCTATACTTCAAATGCCTCCTCTTACGACATGCATTATTGTTACTTTGTGCTCCAGTCCTTCCAGCTGGATTGTAGACCCCAGGAGAATAAAGCATACCAAACTTGTCTAATATTTTGCTATGACCATAACTAAGCTATGAATTTTTGAGAGGGAAATTCTATTTGTGCAATGCAATGAAGATCTCTTTTACTCAAACCCAGAAAGCATACATTACCTTGGAGCTCTGTGGACTGTCATATTTTATGTGGCACAAGGCAGACTAAATGCTTAGTGGATTGATTACTTCCAACCTCTACTTCGGAAAGTTTTCTGGTGAAATGGAAGTAGGAAGTATTCATCTTTGTATTTTTACATTTCTCTGGTCTTAAATTGGTTGTGCATCAAGTGAAGATATCAAGTGACCTAGGCAAGATACAAAAGCTAATCTAAATGCAAAAGGATATACTCCACTATTTCTCTAAATATTACCTTCAGACTCTTTGACATTGATGACAGTTTCCAACCAGTGATACGCCAGGGTTGGACTGCAGTGGCCCATAAGAGCCAATGGTTCACATCTCTTCCCAACTCTGCGTCCAGTGACAACCATGCTAGAAACTTGAAATCAGGCATGGTGAGAATATTTACAGAACAGAACTGTCAAACCCCACAAATCAGGACTTCTGATTTTCTGGAGAGCCAGTGGTTAAATTGCTTCCAACTCAACACAATAGTACAGCATGTGTTTGTGACAAGTCAACAAGTTTCTGGACCAATTGTTCAGAGCATGTCACTGTTTCTTGTTGATTTTAAAAAGAGCTTGTAGTATTTGGTGAAAATATATATGCACTCCAATGAATGTGAAGCATTTGCCAATTCCACAAAGGAATAATGGACTATCTATACTAAACAGGCAATACCAGCTATTTGTTTTATGCACATAGCAACAATTTATCCCTAGACCATTTAATGAATAAACTTTATTTGACATAGAAGTACTTTATTTTACAGACGTTCAGCAATACCAGCAATGTGATTTTATGTCCTTTAATCTCTTAGATCCTTTGTTTTCTTATTTTTAAAACAGAAGAGAAAATCCCTTCTTTGTCTCAAAAGTTTGTTGTAAGAATCAAAAAATGTCATGTATGTGAAAGTGCTATGTGAGGGCGCCTGGGTGGCTCAGTTGGTTAAGTGACTGCCTTCGGCTCAGGTCATGATCCTGGAGTCCCTGGATCGAGTCCCGCATCAGGCTCCCTGCTCAGCGGGGAGTCTGCTTCTCTCTCTGACCCTCCCCCCTCTCATGTGCTCTCTCTCTCATTCTCTCTCTCTCAAATAAATAAATAAAATCTTAAAAAAAAAAGAAAGTGCTATGTGAACTTTAAATCAGTATGCACATATTTAGTGTGAAAGGCATTTTTTAGAAGTAGGAAAGATAGCTATGCAATTTCTCTTATCTCTAACTCACATTTTGAAAATAACACATGTATTCCTGCAGGTAAAATAAGTTAAAAATGCAGCCTTTTCTACTTTAGGATACTATTTGGATACATCTATTGAGGTTACGTAGCAACATCATATACTATTCATACATGATTTAAATCATCCTAGATCAAAATAGCAATAGGTAAAATTAATTTGTCAACTTAATACTCAGGGAGATAAGACATAGAAAGAAGTGATTAATATCAGCAGTTTACATTTTCATTTTAAGGATTTCAAAATACTTTGTAGCCAATAAAAGTACTCACACCTTATGGCATTTACTGTGTTTATTCTCTTCCAATTTGCCTCATTTACTGAAAAAAGCCACTTACTTAACTTCCTAGTGCACTTCATTAAATTAACTCTAAAATGTCTTGTTAGAGGTAATTTAGCCAAGAAAAAGCTCAATATTGTTTTCATTAACATCCATTTAGTCAAAGAGACTGTGGTGGATTTACCCACAGACTAGTCTAGAATGTGTAGTAGAACTTCAAAGACAGAGCAGTAAATTGATCAGGGGAGGAGGCAAAGGAGTTTGCCTTTAAAACCTGAATCACCTGGCCAATTAACAAAAAATCAGGCTGTGGTTATGACTTTTGCAATCAGATGATTCTCAGTTCAATTTTCCAAAAGACAATTTTGCCTAGGCACGGTATTCTGAATTTACAGCTACACCCAACTGCAATTCAAATAATGGAAGTAGTATGTTTTCTTTAAAACTACCACATGGATGATTCTATGTGAAAAACATAATTAATGCAAGGAAGTTTCAGAAATGAAGTGAATAATTACTCTACCCCTTCTAGTTTAATACAGTCACTATGAAGCTCGTCACAGTTCCTCACAGTGCTATAAATTGTAAATTTTTCTCCAGTTTGTCCCTTGTCTTTAGAGTTGCTTTATTGTGCTTTTGTCATGCAAAGGTTTTCTTTAATATAGAAAAATTTGCTAATTTTTCAATATTACATCTGGATTTTGAGTCATATTTAGCAATCCTTTTCTACACTGAGATTATTGAGGAACTTGTATATCCTTTTACTACTCATATGTATGTGTGTTTTATATTTAGGTTCCTGATCCATTTGGGTTTTTTTTCCCCTTATATATGCTCTGTGACATGTATCTTCATCTTCATCTTTTTCAAAATGGCTAACCAGTTGTCTCAGCACCATTTATTAAAAATCCTATCTTTGCTCAGTGATTTGTGATCCCATCTTTATTATGTACTTAATTTCCATATGTACTCTGGTCTGTTTCTGAAATTTCTATTATCCACTAGCCTATTTATGGGCCAGTACTCTACTGCTTTCATTATAGAAGCTATCTCATATGTTTTAATATCTTATGAGGCAGGTTCCTTATAGTTTTTCTCTTTCATTGTTTTTCTAGCTATTCTTCCATGATTATTTTTCCACATGAAATTTAGTGTCAAGTTTTCTAGCTGTATAAAACTAGTTTAGTGGTATACTTTATTGAACTGTATAAAATCTACAAATTACTTTTGGGAGAACTGACATCTTTATGATGTTGACTGGTTCTGTTGTGTTTTCTTTGTACAAACCTATATTTGTGTATTTTAGGGATATTGCAAGCTTTTCTTCATATTGGTTTTGCTCATTTCCTATTAAATTTATTTTTAAGTAATTTTCTTTGATGACTGAAAATGGGGTTTTCACTAACATTTTATCTTCTCACTGGTTATTTATATATATGAGGATTATGGATTTTTGCATATTATTTGTGCATTCTGCTACCTTACTCATTTTTTTTATTTGACAATATGGTAATTGATTCTCAGGTTTTCTATGTATACTGTTGAATATTTTGCTACTAGAGAATTTTTCACTTCTTTTCTAATTCATAGTTCCTTATTTGATTTCTTCTAAGTGCCTTGGGCAATACCTCCAGTACAGTGATAAATAATGGAAGGGAGAATGGGAGCATTTCCCTTTTCCTGATCTTGAGTGTGGATGACATGAGAAAGGGATAACCAGCCTTGCATTCTTGAAATAAATATCACTTAATTGTCATTACATAATCAGTTTATCTTCATGAATTTTTTATTCATTGGTTTGTAACTTTCTTCTTGTGCTATTTTTATTTGGTTTAATTATTAATTTTAAACTAGCTTCAGAAAAATTAAGGGCATTTTTCTTTGTTTACTCCACTTAATACATTATGTGTAGCAATTCAATTATCTGTTCTTTAGATATTTGGCAAATTTCTCCTGGGAATCTAACTGGGCCTGGTGCTTTATTGTAGAGTAGCTCCTTAATAACTTTTTAAAAATTTCTACAGAGAAAAATGTTTTTTTAACATTCTATCTCTCATGGCACCAATTTTCATGTTATTTTCATACATTTATTAATTTAAACTAGGATTTCAAATTTGTTTGCAAAGAGGTTTTCCAAGTAACCTCCTCCAATATTTTTTAAAATAGTTTTTCTTGTGGTGCCTGTGTGGCTCAGTCGGTTAAGCGTCTGCCTTCGGCTCAGGTCATGATCCCAGGGTCCTGGGATCAAGCCCCGCGTCCGGCTCCCTGCTCAGCGGGGAGCCTGCTTCTCCCTCTCCCTCTGCCTGCTGCTCTGCCTACTTGTGCTCTCTCTCTCTGTCAAATAAAGAAATAAAATCTTAAAAAAATAAAATAGTTCTTCTCTCTTAGTGTTTTTATCTTCATGTCATTTCTTATTTTGTATGTCAGTGTTTTCTTCACATATTAAATTAGCTGGAAGTTTGAATATTTTGTCATTTTTCAAAGAAAAACAGTATATTTACTTGTTAGTTAGAACTATCACTTATCCTGCTTTACTTCATTAATTTCTTCTTTTAAAACCACTTATATGAATTATGATTGACATGCAAAAAGCTGTACATATTTAATGCATGCAACTTTATGAATTTGGGGATACATATATACAATTAAACCATCACAATCTGAGCCATAAACATATGTGTCACCCATAAAAGTTTCTTCCCATCACCTTTATTATTATTGTTATTATTTTTGTGGTAAGAACACTTAACATGGGGCTCCTGGGTGGCTCAGTTGGTTGGCACCTGCCTTTGGCTCAGGTCATGATCCCAGGGTCCTGGGTTCAAGTCCCACGTTGGGCTCCCTGCTCAGCAGGGAGTCTGCTTCTCCCTCTCCTCTCCACTCATGCCCTCTGTCACTATTTCTGTCTCTCTCTCTCTCTCAAATAAACACATAAAATCTTAAAAAAAAAAAAAGAACACGTAACATAAGATTTATCTTCTTAGCAAATTTTTAAGTATAACAATACAGTGTTGTTAACTATGGGCACTATGCTGTACAGTAGATCTCTAGGACTTTTCATCTTGCATAACTGAAACTTTATACACTTTGACTAATCCCTCCCCACTTCCTGTCCACTTAGTCCCTTGCAAACACCATACTTGTATTGCATGATAACAGTGTTATTTATAACATTTCTCTATGAAAATCAATGATACATTTTTTTGTGACCTAACATGACTAATTTTTGCAAAATTTTATGTTTAAGATTTTTTTTTAAAGATTTTAAAAATTTATTTTATTTATTTGACAGAGAGAGACACAGCGAGAGAGGGAACACAAGCAGGGGAGGAAGATGGAAGGAGAGGGAGAAGCAGGCCTCCCGCTGAGCAGGGAGCCCGATGAGGGGCTAGATCCCAAGACCCTGGGATCATGACCTGAGCTGAAGGCAGATGCTTAATGACTGAGCCACCCAGGCACCCTAAGTTTAAGATGTTTTAAGACAGAAAAACTGAGGAGCTATCATAGACTGGAAAAGACTAATGAGATGAAGCAACCAAATGCAATATGGGACCCTTAATCGGATCCTATAACAGAAATTATATGATTTATTTTCAAAGTTAAGGATTTTATAATGCATGCTGTTCTGTATCTCTGGTATATAAAATATATACTTAGCTTTAGTCTTTGTTTGCAATGCTACAGTTGTATCATATTTTACATCAACCATATATATCTAGTTGTTGAAACGAATTCTATTTTATATTCATTATTTTTCTAATTTTCTGTCCCCAAGTCCTCATAGTGTGATACTAGAAACAAAGAGAACTTTCAGGTTGGATCTAAATAGGTAGATAGATAGATATCTTGAATATTTTTTAAAGTTTTCTTTTTTAAGTCATTTAAGTAATCTCTACACCCAGCATGGGGCTTGAACTCACAACCCTGAGATCAAGAGTTGTACACTATTCCAACTGAGCCAATCAGGTGCCCCTAGATATCTTGAATATTAAAAAAAGACATGCAAGTACACTGTAAACATCATTACTCCATATCACGGTAATTATTTTTATCTTCTTTTGTTTTATCAAATATCTCAGATCTGATCCAAAAAAGTTTTAATCTCTATTCTCATGGTGTAAAATTTGAGGTTTAGGTCTTCTGTACAATAACTTATATTTTGTTCTTGTATCAAAAGTGGTGTGTTAAAAATCTTTTATTATTAACATTTGTATCTATTTCTCTTTTTGTCTTCTGCTTTTTAAAGGTGGATACTGTGTTATTTGGAGCATAAATATTCATAAAAGCTATATCTATATTGTAAAATATGGCTTTTAGACTTATAATATGTCCTTCTTTGTCATGGTTTAATGCTTTTTTACTTGAAGTCTACTCTGTTTTATATCAGAATTGCAAACTCTATTTTTATTTTGTTTTTTTGTTTCACTCCTGTCCCCACTTTGGTTTTAGTGTTAGATCTACAATTGTCTACATTAAATGCTCACTACTAGTGTTTTCCTGTTTTCCCACTTAACTCAGAAAAATTTAAAGAAAGGGGTGCCTGGGTGGCTCAGTCTATTAAGCATCTGACTCTTAAATCTCAACTCAGGTCTTGATCTCAGGGTTGTGAGTTCAAGCCCCGCATTGGGCTCTACACATAAATTTTCTATTTAAAAAATTCATGAAAGGCATGAGCTTTAAGTTGAGGTTCATTTTTTCTGCCTATGAATATCCAATTGCTTCAGCACCAATTGTTGAAAGGACTATTCTTCTTCCATTGAGTTACATCTTTTTGTCAAAAATGAGTTTGCTTGTATTTGTTTGGCTTATTTTCTGCCCTATATTCTGTTCTATCTATGTATCTATCCTTCTGCCAATACCACCCAGACTTAATTAGTGTAGCTATGTAATTTGTGAAATAGAGTAAACTGATTCCTCATACTTTTTTCTTTTTTAAATAAAATTTATTTTGTTAATGATTCTAATTCCTTTGCCTTTCCATTATAAATTTTAAAATAATCTTGTTTATGCCTACAAAAAGACTTATGATTTTCCTGCCTTCGTGGGGATTTTTGAACATTTTTTAGAGTTCCATTTTTATTTCTCCATAGTGTTTTTAGTGTCTCTGTATAGCTTTTTTAAGTGGTTGCTCTGGGTATCACATTACTGTATTTCTGCATATTTTTGCTTACTGTGTTCTTTCTTCCTAATATTCAAAGATTCCATCTTTTATAATTTTTTTTCTATTTAGAGAGCATCCTTTAGCATCCATTCATTTTTGTTAGGTCTGTTGGCAACAGATTCTCTTAGTTTTTCTTTATCTGAGAATGTATTCTTATTTATTTGTTTTATTATTATTATTTTTTTTTTTAAGAGAGAGAGCAGGGAAGGGGCAGAGGGAGAGGGAAAGAGAGAATCTTAAGTTGGGCATGGAGCCTGATGCGGGGCTCAATGCCAGGACCCTGAGATCATGACCTGAGCCGAAACCAAGAGTTGGACACAGCCAACTGAGCCACCCAGGGCCCCTGAGAATGTCTTCTTAAGTATTTTTGCAAAATACAGGGTCCCAGATTAAGTATTCTTCTCCTCCAGCACTTCAAAAGTGTGTCACTTCCCTCTTGTCTCCATGGTTCCTGATGAGAAATTTGTTGTTCATTCAAAGTGGGGTTCCCTTAGAAGTAAAACATCAGTTCTCTGGCTGCTTTCAAGATTTGTTTTTCTTTTTGTCTTTAATTTTCAGAAGTTTAGCTGTAATGGGCTTTAGCATGGATTTCTTTGGGTTTGATGTTCACACAGCTTGGATCTATAGATTTTTTCTTTTGCCAATTCTGGGAAGTTTTCAGCCATTATTTCTTTGAGGTTTGTTTCTTTCCTTCCTTCCTTCCTTCCTTCCTTCCTTCCTTCCTTCCTTCCTTCCTTCCTTCCTTCCTTCCTCCCTCCCTCCCTCCCTACCTCCCTCCCTCCCTTTCTTCCTTCTTTCCCCAGCTCTACCATATTTCTTCTCTCCTGGAATACCAAATACTAAATGTTAGATCTTTCGTTAAAGTCTCACATATCCTTAGCCTCTGTTCATCTCATTTTAGTTGATTTTCTCTCTGTTGTTTTGATTACATAATTTCTATTGTTCTATCCTCAAGTTCACTGTTTCTTTTGTCTTTTCATTCTACTGTTGAGCCCATCCCCTAATTTTTTAATTACAGTTATTACATATTTTTGATCTAACATTTCCATTTTGTTCTTGTTGATATCTCTTATTTCTTACTGAGACTGTTTTTTCATTTGTTCAAAGTGTATTTATAATTGCTCATTGAAGCATTTTTATGAGGACTGATTTAGATTCTTTGCCAAATAATCCTTACATCTCTGTCATCTCAGCATTGGTATCTATTGATTATGTTTTCTTATTCAAGTTGAGATATCTTAAGTCTTGATATGAGTGATTTTTGATGGATGCCTGAATATTTGGGGTATTATAAGACTCAAAAATTATTTGAATCTTGTGTTTTATCAGGTCTTCTCTGACACTGCTACCATCCGGGAAAGGAAGACTCAGCCTCTTACTGTCAAATGACAGTGGAAGGTGTAGATTCTTCATTCAGCCTTCTTTAATACCTGAGTGGAGGGAAGGGGTGTTGAACAGGGTGGGAGTTCAGGCTCTGTATAGCCTCTGCAATGAGGGTGTGGCTCTTAACTCTGAGCTCTGGTGAAAGTCCTTAGGTCGCTTCTGACACTACCCCTCCAGGGAAGGGAAAGAGTAACTTGTTACCGCCAGTTCCGGGGTAAAGGTCTGGACTCATTGTGTGGTTTTTACTGATGTTGCAGAAGCAGGGAAACTCTTTAATACCTGGAATGGATGAAAATCCCAGATTCCCACTCAGCTCTAACACGAGCCTGTCTTGAGGCAGGGGATATAGACAAGGGGGTTTGGGGCACTTCATTATGATTAGATAAGAGTAAGTATAGACTCCCCATGTGGCCTTTGCTAGCGTGGGTGGAGATGCAGCCAGAGTTTTTTCCTTGGGGTATTTGGCTGTAATAGCACAGTAATTCTCTTAACATAGTTTGTCTTACTAGATTGTCCCTTTCCTGACCTAGATTGGCTCTCTCCTGGCCTTGATGGTTTTGTTTTATTTTGTTTTTTGTTTCTCTTTTCCCTGTACCCTTTGGTATTTCTGGGTAGTTTACTTCTCCAACACCCTGTTTGGGATATATGAGGCAAAAACAAAACTGAGGGAATTCATTGCTTTGGGATTTGGATAGCAAAGTTTCCAGTCAATCTTCCTCCTTCTCTCTACCTTTCAGTCTTCTTATGTTTGTTTATATGTAATGCCCAGGGTTTTTAGCTGTACTTAGCAGGAGGAATGGGGAAAAGTGTATCTTACGTATCTTCCCTGAATCTGCAGTCCTCAGAACTGCCGTCTCTATTTTGTAAATCAGTTTAGTGTAAGCCTAGTTTTAAAAATATGAACATTTGAAATTAGACATACTTGCTCTTTTATTTATTAAACACTGAGCTCTTAAAAGTAATAATAATGATAGCTACCAGTTATTAAGCACTTAGCATATGTCAAACACTATGTTAAGAACTTTAAAACAGTTTATTTAATCTTCAGAAGAAACCTATGAGGTAGGGATTAAGGTAACTGATACTCACAATGAGTGTACCACTTCCTTAGTTCACACAGGTGTATATGGTGGGATTTGGTTTCAAACCCAGGTCAGAATCTGAAGTCCTTTTTATTCAGTAGCCCCTGTGACTACCTTTAGCAAGTCATGATCCAACAGATAAAGATAAGCATAAAGAGTAACTTGACAATTACACTGAATGTGAAGCTTGGCTGGATTTCACCATACTGCCTTTCAATGGCTTGAGAAATATTTTAAATAATATCTTATGAAATATTAGTGAATTTCTCTTCTATATTGTAATCAGTCTCTTTCTTGGCTCTTTCTCTCAAGTGCTGGAGGCATAACCTCCTCCTCCTCCTCCTCAATGAGGAGGAGCCAGTCCTAAATGAGGAAAAAAGCATATAGCATAGCCTCTATTATAGCACCTACAACACCCAGTTGGTCTTGGAATAGTCCAACTCACATGTGGGATCTAATGGCCCACTATGGCTACCATGTTCCTTCATTCATTTCCACTCTTCTCCCATCAGACTTCCATTATGAGCTAAAGGATTTTAGGAATTTATTTTTTAACCAGTTTGCTAAAATGATTAAAATCCAACATCTTCCAGTTAGTTTGCTAAAGCAACTAATTGGCATTGAAGAAAATGTAAATATATTAGGTGAACTTCAGCCAAAACCTTTTCATTATTGGAGAATGTAGTTGAAAAATGTGTATCATAATTTAGTAAGTGCAGCCAATGAAATCTTTCTTCCATTAGTTTTATGCATATTTGTGAAGTACATTTTTCAGTTCTATAGCCATTAGAAACAGGACTTGAAGTTAACCTAATTTAGAACTCAACTAGCTTTATTTCTATTTCAATTAGTTAATTAATAGTTTAGGATTAAACTGTCTTGCTAAAAATAATAAAATATTTTTAATTATGATGTTCTCACTAAAAACTAATATTGATTATTTGATATTTCAGTGACAGCAAAAATATTTAGTACCATTAATAAATGAAATGAAAAATGTCTTATTTAATCTTTAGAATTTTCTTTTAATTTTGTAATTTATATATGTTTAATAATATATAAATTCACCACCTTACTAACATTGCATATAGTAATATAGTGGTGCATATAGTGGATTTTGATTTTTTTAACTCTTAGGCTGTATGCTTAGCAAAATGTATTGCAAGACCACTGCATTTGACCCTGTTAAGTGCCCTGTAGGTCTTCCCTGAGGCTAATTGTACTCTAGGACTCCAGACCAATGTGAACAGGAGACAAAAAAAAGCTCCTGATCACAAACTCACAAATTCATAGCTAAAATTATTTACATATAAAGACACAAACACATACACACAAAGGAAGTGCAAAAGTAAGAATATATTAACTTTAATTATTGAATCTAAGTGGACATTATTATGTGTATTCATTCTTTTAGCTTTTAGCTTTGTTTACACATTTTTAAGCTAAAAAATGTGAAGACTAAAGCTCTTTATGTGTAGATCTAGTATGAAAAATTAATTTTTAATATCAGTTTAGCTCCTAAATATCACTTCTTTCTGTAAGTACTTACTGGACTCCTGCTATATGAAGACATGTATTTGAAAGGAAATTTCTCTAATAATTGCTTTAATTTCCCACTTTGATCTGTATTTCTCTCTATACATAGGCAATCCTAAATTGCAACTGCAGCTAGAATGGATTCTTCTCTAAGAAATATCATAAAAAGTATTTTTTCCCTATAAAACAGTCCTAATACATTAGCACTTCTAACACAGGATTTATTCTTGGCAGAATACATTCTACAGCTGCTATTTATATTCATTCCATTTTAATATTTTCTTTATCAATTTGTAAACAGGAGGCCAGATAAAAAAGATGAAAAACTCAAGAGGCTTGATGTTGCCTGAAAAAGGTGCTGAATACCCTTCGCCATGGGAACCATCCAGAAGACAAAAATGTACACAGATTTCCAGAACAGGCTTCCAAACCTTCAATTGCATTAAAGTTGAGTTTTATAGGTTTTCTCACTTCTGCATATGTATAAACTGAGAATAGAAACTGTTCCCTATAAGGAGGCTTCTATACATATATCAAAGGATTTTGATTATATTAACCAATAGAGTGGAGCTGGGGCAGTTTGTGATGATTCTGGAATCTCAAGACATTTCCTTTCTGTTATAAAATATTAATGAAACAGCTGACAAGCCAACAAAATTCTAAAGGAGCATGTCTCACAGGAGAGGAATTTGTTGACATTGACTTGGACTCCGAAGTGGGTTTTATAAACTCACAGTTATGGATGTACCTATTACCCTTGTGTTAATTGTGTATTCAAGGAAGAGATGCAGCACTTTCAGAGATAGACATCCTCATAACCTCTTTTATTATTCAATGTATTTCAAAGCTATGGGGCAGGACAGAGCTTGGGCTGGTGCTATTTTTATTCGCTCTTAAATAGAAATGACTTATCTTGCAAAATGAATGCGGGTAGATTTTTTTGTTGTTTTGTTTAGGCATTTGTGGTTTAAATTTTTTTTATTGCTGAAAGAATTCCAAGGCATGGTGTTTTTTTCTTCTTTTTTTTCCCCCCCAAACGTATTTTATTTTATTTATTTATTTTTGGCATAGTGTTTTTTATTAGGAGGAAAAAACATACTGGATGATGATCAGAAGCATTTTCATCCATGAGTGGGGTGCAAGAGTATAAATTGCTATAGGAGCCAGGATGATGAGCTGCAGTATCAAAAGTAACCTGCAAATGTGCCTACAGGGAAAGAACAACCGACTTCCAGAGTATTCAACATTTACTTGGCTACTAATCCAACACATGCTTTACCTATCCCCTGGGTATTTTTGTTTTGTTTTGCTTTTATTTATTCCAACAAGGCAATAAAAATTCACCACTTTCACAATATATACTCTGTGGTGCTGGGTTTTACCTGGATAAATGATCTAGAATATATTCTCTATAAGCAAGAGTGCACATCTGCAAGTCAGCAAGCAGAGTTAGAAGACTAGAAAACCCGCAGCATATAGAGGCACATGTATTCAAAACATTTTGTTGTATGAATCCAAATTGCTTAACTGAGACTTAACTTCAATATTGACCTCACTTAGCACCATCTTTTAAACAACCAGGTTAACTACAAACACATACTAAATGTGTCTCAAATGATCTTTGACAAAGTTTCCAAGATATTTCAATGGAAAATAGTATTTTCAACAAATGATGCTAGAACAACTGGACATCCATGTGCAAAAAAAAAAAAAATGAACCTAGCCATAGACCGTACACCTTTCAAACTGGATCAACATCTAAATGTAAAATGTAATACTATAAACCTTCAGAAAAAAAATGTATGTGACCTTAGGTTTGGTGGTGTGAATTTTTAGCTACAATACACACAAAAATGCACAATCTGTGAAAGAAAAAAAATTGATAAATTAGACTTGGAAAATATAAAACTTCTGCCCTGAGAAAGACTCTATCAGGAGAATGAAGAAACAAGGCACAGACTGGGAGAACCTATCCGCAAAATCATATCTGATAAAGGATTTGTGTTTAAAATATACAAAGAACTCTTTAAACACAACAGTAACAACATCCACAAAAATTAGGCAAAATATATGTATAGACAATTCCCCAAAGGAGACATACAAATGGCAAATAACCATGTGAAAAGATGCTCAATATCATTTGTCATTAGAGGAATGCAAATTTAAAACAACAGTGAGATACCACTACACACCTATTAGAATGCCTAAAACCCAGAAAAACAATTGGTGAGGATTGAGAGAAACAAGGAATTTTTATTCCTGGCTGGAGGGAATGTAAAGTCTTACAGCCACTTTGGAAGACAGTTTGGCAGTTTCTTACAAAGTGAGATAATAGTCTCACTGTATGATTTATCAATTGCACTTTGGTATTTACCCAAATGTTTTGAGAACTCATGTCCACACAAAAACCAAGTGTTTATAGCAGCATTCTTGGTAATTACCCGAAACTAGAAGCAACCAAGTTGCCCTTTGATTGATGACTGGATAAACTATAGTACATCTATACAATGGAATATTATTCATCAATAAAAAGGAATGGGTTTTCAAGCCAATTAAAGATATGGATGAAGCATAAATGCATATTGGTATGTGAAAGAAGCCAGTCTAAATAGGCTATGTACTGTATGATTCCCATTACATGACATTCTAAAAAAGGCAAAACTATAGCGATAGTAAACTGATTAGTGTTTGCCAGGGATTCAGGGGATAGGTGGGTGGTATGAATACAGGAGGCACAGAAAATTCTTTTAAGGATTTTACAATATGACGTGGTAGTGTTTGATACATGACATTATAGAATGACAAAGTGGAATGCAGAATATGACAAAGGAATCTAGCTTTATTAGAAATGTATGAAACAATGTCATTGAAGGGGTGGACATCCGCCTTTTCATCATTTGTCAAAAAGACTGTGTTCCATTGAAATATCTTGAAATAATGTCATTGAAGGGGTCACTGAGGAGTTCTTAAACATTATTAAGTTTTGTTGAAGTGTTTTTTTGTTTTTGGTTTTTTTTGCCATGGCAGTGCTGTGTAATTGTTCTAATATAGCTATGCATTTATACTGGAATTGAACAATTAAATAAATAGATGGCAGATGGTGGGAGTCAGGTTTCTCACTGTTGTAGTGGAAGGTTATAACTAGCCAAGGAGAGGAGGCTAGAATAATCCATGTGGTAATTAATTTGTTGAAGAATGATTATATGAACTCATGTTTAGCTTAATATACATACAGATGGTTATATTTGGAAATATAGATACATGTATATACATAGGTTAGTATTCACACATATATTTCCTTGCTCTGTCAGCTGAGAAGGGCTAGAAAAAATACCTCAGGAGCAACAAGCACACTTAGTGCTCAGATCTTGGTTTCTAATACCATTCTCCAATAAAAGAAGGAGGGCTTCTTGGAGAAATGGCTGATTCTATAATTGGGGTAGGAAATATACAAGATGAGCCTGGAGCATTTTGTAGTGCCTGAAGGTAGGGATGTGATTTAAAACAACAACAACAACAACAACAAAAAGCAAAAAATACAATAATGGCGGTGTATCAAAAGGACATAGGGGCCACCTGGAAGAGCACCCAATGGCCAAATTGGAACAATTTGAGTAAAAAAATAAATAATGTATTGGTTTATAACCCATAGTGATATTAATAATGATCAAATAAATAAAATGTGGAGAATATACGAATTTGTCATGTACAAAAATCTAGTAATGTATCCACTTAAGTGTGAGTTGTGCATACTAATAGCCTTCCAAAAAGTATAGTATGGAAATGAGGGGAAAAAAGAAACTTCACAATGCAAAAATCTGACAGAAACTATCTCAGCTAGATGATCAAGGCCAACATCAACTGTGATAAATCATGTTGATAGTATGTACTCATAACAATGTGATGAAAATGGCAGTTTACCTCTGCGGTCTTCCTCACAAAAACCTGTAACTCCAGTCTAATCATGAGAAAAATATCAAACAATTTCCAATAAAGGGATATCCTACAATATACCTGAAAATATATCTGACCAGAAGTCCTCAAAACTGTCAAGCTTATCAAAAACAAGTCTGAGAAAATGTCACAGCCAAAAGGGGCCAAAGGAGACTTGATGGCTACATGGACGATGATATCTTGATGAAATCCTAGAAGAGAAAAAGAATGTTAGGTAAAAACTATGGAAATATGAAAAAAGTATGGACTTTAGTTAATAACAATATATCAATATTAATTCATCAATTGTGACGAATGTACATTATAATATAATAATATGGGAAACTAGATGTGGGGTGTGGGGAAACTTTATCTTTGCAGTTTTTCTGTAAATTTAAAACTAAACTAAAATACAAAGTTTATTTAAAAAATAATTGTCTCAAAGGGCCTAAGAAAGTTAAAGTACATGTTGGGTATTTTTTTTTATTTTATGTAGTTTTATCCATTTTTTTCCTTGACTACATTGTTATTGCGGATGATTATTAGTTATAATAATTGTTAAATACCTAAGGAAAGTATTATGTTCTCCAGTTTTCAAAGCTCTTTCACATATTAACTTATCTGGTCCTTTATTGCAAGTCACAAATTGTTAGTCTCCTTTTATATCCAATGGAAGTGAGGCTCAGAAAGGGGAAGAGAGTTACCTGAGACCACACAGCTAGTGAAAGCAGAGCTGGTAATTTCCCATGCCAATGCAGTGAAGCCCATGTATGTTAGAGGACTTTCACATGTGCAAACATTTATATAATACAGCCTTATTAAGAATTGTACTTTTTTCAGCCATTAACCTAATTTTACTTATTAGTATCTATATCTTGTTGCGATGCTGGAAAGTAATACTACTATATTTCCTTACATTGTGGAAGGCATGCTTTTCATTAAGTTGCACACATTTTTTTAAATAAACATGCATACACACACAAACATGAAAAAAACAGGGAAGCACATGCTTCTTTTACAAATATATGTGGATAAATTATGTAAATAATTTAACTGACTCAGTATCTTTCTTCGTGGCATATATTGCAGCAGAATCCTAGATATAGTAAAATATGTAGCCTTACTTTCACTTGTTAACAAAAGAGCAAAATATTTTATAGTAGAAAAAATGCACACTGTCATGTTGTGGTGTGCTTAATTGGAGGAGGTGAAAGTAAGAAGTTTTGACTTATTGCATAAAGTTTCATCTCAGCTCTGTCACTTGCAAGTTGTATGAACTTTTGCAAGATTTACTTAATCTCTCTGCAACCTAACTCCCTCATTTGTGAAAGAGGTATAATAATTGTATATAACTCATAATGTTCTTGCAAATAACAAGACCTTATAATAGCTGCTACAGCATAAGTACTCAATAAATGGTGGCTATTGCTACAATTGGCATAGCCCTAAGAAGCAACCATTTCCACCTATATATTGTCTTTAACATGGACAAATATTTGGCTATATCGATCCCTAAAAATAAGTCAGTAAAAGTCCTCTAAAGGTAGCTTTGTAGATGTGAAGATCAGAAAATTCCTTATTGGTTATTAAGGCATTGAAAGGGAGAGTTCAAGTTCATCTCCTTTCTTCTCTTCCTCTCCATTCGTTTCTCTCTCATTTTTTCCTTTTATTTTTCTTGCTCCTTTCAAGTGTGAGAATGATAGCATTTACAAAAAAAAAAAAAATTACAAGGGAAAATGGAGAGGTCATATTAGAGTATCCTGACTGATGGTTGGTCTTAATTGTGCAAACCTACACCCAACTGATGGTATATAATCCAACTAATGTGGTGATGTTCAGAGACATACTACTTAATCAAAATAAGTGAGTAGAACAAATGCTCTTTGTTGCTTCGCAATTCATGCATTAGTTCATTCAGATATTGCTTAACAACTGATATGTACTAAACCCTGGGCTAATCATAGTGCTACAATGCTGGCAATAAAGATACCATTTCTTTCTTTAGAAAGCATCCAGTTAGTGGGGAGGTGGTGGAGGTTAAATACTAAATAGAAAAACCATTTGAAGATATAATGGCTGAAACATTTCCAAATTTAGTGAAAACTATGAATTCAGATGCAAGAAATTCAATGAACCTCACACAAGAAACATGAAGCAAACTGCACCAAAAAACTATAATAAAATTGCTCAAAGCCACTAATAATTAAAAAAAAATTTTAAAGCAGCCAGAGGGAAAAAAAGACTCATTATGAACAGAGGAACAAAGATGATGACCACTGCAGATTTCTCAACAAAAATAACACAAGGGAGAAAACAGTGGAGGGTTTTGATAGGGACTGCATGTCCACAGCCACCTTCCACCCCTGTTTTGACAGAAATTGACAAGCTGATTCTAACATTTAAGTGAAATGCGAGGAATTTTAAATAGGTTAAACAACTTCAAAAAAGGGGAACAAAGTTGAAGATTTTACACAAGCTAATTTCAAAATTTATAACACTACAGTAATCAAAACAGTGTGATATTGGTGTAAGAATACATACATTATATTGAATATATATATTCAGAAGATCTAGATCTAGATCTATCTATAGAGCGATAAAGAATATATATAGATAAAAATATATACATAGATAAAAATATCTATGTACACACGTGTGTATATACATATACATACATATATATGCAACCTAATAGATAGCCCAGAAAATTATCTATATAATTATGGTCAATTGATTTTCAACAAATGTGCCGAGACACTTCAATGAATATTCTTTTCAACAAATGGTACTGAAATAATTGGATATTCATGTGCCACAACCAATAAACTGATTTGCCTCATACCATACACAAAATCCACACCATAACTCATAATCAATCATATACAAATATTTACTAAAATATTTGTATATGAAATTAGAAAACTTCTAGAAAACAAAAAATATTTGTGATCTTAGGTTAGGCAAAGATTTCTTAGATATGATACCATAAGGCTACTACATAAAAGAAAAAAACTGATTAATTGGGTTTCATCAAAATCAAAATCCTTTGCTCTTCAAAAGACACCATTAAGAATAAAAGAAAAATTGCTGCTATGAACATTGGGGTGCATATGGCCCTTCTTTTCACTATATATAGCAGCAATGTCCGCAATACCCAAACTGTGGAAAGAGCCGAGATGCCCTTCAGCAGATGAATGGATAAAGAAGATGTGGTCCATATATACAATGGAATATTACTCAGCCGTCAGAAAGGATGAATACCCAACTTTTGCATCAACATGGATGGGACTGGAGGAGATTATGCTAAGTGAAATAAGTCAAGCAGAGAAAGTCAATTATCATATGGTTTCACTTATTTGTGGAACATAAGGAATAGCATAGAGGACATTAGGAGAAGGAAGGGAAAAATGAATGGGGGGAAATCGGAGGGAGAGATGAACCATGAGACACTATGGACTCTGAGAAACAAACCGAGGTTGTTAGAAGGGAGGGGGTTGGGAGGATGGGTTAGCCTGGTGATGGGTATTAAGGAGGGCACGTACTGCATGGAGCACTGGGTGTTATACGAAAACAATGAAGCGTGGATCACCACATCAAAACTAATGATGTATGGTGACTAACATAATAAAATAAAATTAAATTAAAAAAGAATAAAAGAAAAATTACAGATTGGGAGAAAATATCTGTAAATCACATAATTGATAAAGGACTCATATGAAGAATATATGAAGAACTCTTAAAACTCAATAATAACGTAAGTGACAATAAAAAATGGGGAAAATATTTGAATATGCATTTCATCGAAGAATATAGTGCTACTTTGAAAACCAGTTTGGCAGTTTCTTAAAAATGTGAACATATTTAAAATAAGATACAGCAATTTAAAAGCTTATCTACTTAAGATACAGTAATTCCACTTGTTGGTGTATATAAAGAATAATGAAAATATATGTCCACATAAAGATGTGTATACAAATATTCATAGGAGTATTATTTATAATAGTAAAACATGGAAACATTCCAGATGTCCTTTCACTGGTGAATGGATAAATGAAATGTTGTATATTCATACAGTGGAATACTATGTAGAGATAACAAGAAACAAAGTACTGATACATGCAACAAAATGGACACATGTAAAATAGATTATGCTAGGTGAAAGAAGCCAGACATAGAAGACTACAGATTGTGTGATTATATGTCCTGCAGGTAGGCTCAGGGTTTGAGTTTCATCCAGGCATGAGGGCACCTTTTGGGGTGATCAAAAGTTTCTAAAATTAGATTAAGGTTATGGATGCACAACCATATACATTTACAAAAATAAAAACATCAATTCATCACTTACATTGAGTAAATTTGTGGTGTATAAATTATACCTCAATAAAATTGATAAAACTTTAACAAAATAGAATTCAGAGAAACAGTAGCGTGAATTAATAACTTTGCATATATTACAGAAAGCAATTGAAAAGAAATAAAATGCATTAAATCAGAAAAACAGTGTAACTTCTTTTATTTGTAAACAACATAATTATAGACATGGAAACTTTCCTTGAATCTATGATAACACCAATAAGTGAATTTAGCAAAGTGACAGTATGTGAGATCAATATTCAAAAACCAGTTTTGGGGCACCTGGGTGGCTCAGTCGTTAAGCGTCTGCCTTCGGCTCAGGTCATGATCCCAGGGACCTGGGATCTAGCCCCGCATCGAGCCCCGCATCGGGCTCCCTGTTCGGCGGGAAGCCTGCTTCTCTCTCTCCCACTCCCCCTGCTTGTGTTCCCTCTCTGTCAAAAAAAAAAAAAAATCTTTAAAAAAAGCCAGTTTTATTTCTATGTATATCAGCAAAAAGAACCCTAAAATAAAATTAAAATACTATTTCCAAAAGTATAGAAAATACAAAAACTTGGGAATAAAAATAGAAGAATATTTGAAGCTGGGGTATACAAAGATTTCTTCGACAACATTCAAAAGCTCTAATTGTAAAAGAAAAACAAATCAGGAACTGGACTTCATTAAATACCAGACACCATTACAAAAATGAATAGACAAGCTACAGGCAGGGGAAAATATTAACAGTCCATTAACAGGCCAAATTCTTCTATGGTGATTGAAGTCTGAAAGTGGTTATTTCTCTGAGGTGTGGGGAATGATTGGAAATAGCATAAGGAAACATTCTGGAGGTGATGGAAATGTTCTGCATTTGCTGTGAATGATAGTTACTGAGGTGTATACAATTATCAAAAGTCATTGAACAAAACACTTGAGAGCTATGCATTTTATTATATGTTTATTATACCTCAAGTAAAAAAAAAAAAGAACAGAAATAAAAAGACTTTTAAAAAAATTACCAGAGCCTGGTTAAAGAACTCAGCATTAAGCCCACAAATAGAAGGGGAGAAGGAATTGGTTTTAGGAAACTAAATAAATGATTATGGGTTAGGCAGAAGAATTGTGATCTAGACATTTTGGATCTTCACTATAGAGTTAATCACCTCTTGGTCTAAAAAGAAAGAGAGTCTCCAGAGAAAATAATTTTCTGCTAAAAAATGCGCATTGATCAAAGTTCTTACCAGCAACTCAATCCAGATATTGTTCAAATGCATGATTCATTATTTTGACATCTAAATGTCATAACTATCTTTGATCCTTTTCCTTGGGGATACCTTGCCTAAATGTGATAGAGTGGTAGAAAGTCAGGGGGAGTGGGTGAACAAGAATCTCTTTTTCTGGATCTCTCTATTCTCACACAAAAGGCAAATATGTTTAGCTCCACTCCTACCCCAAGAGTCACTGGGGCAATGAAAATCCTGGACAGATTTCAGACACTGCAGGGTCATTGTTCTCTCTTCTGCTGCCTTTCCTCACTGCTAGGTGAGACTCTGAGTGGAGGAGGCAATTTCTGCACACATCCCCCGCCACCAACTTCTTTTCTCTCATCACATAAACCAGTAGACAATTGGATGGCATTTCCTTGGCTACAATGGGCTCCTAAGAGATCTTCGAGTTATTCCCACTATTTAGCTAATCAATCATGTCACCCCATGGTTACTGGAAGTGTGTTGGCTCAGATGATCAGCCATGTCCCCTGCAATAAAACTCAAGGGGAAAGCAATAAGAATTCTTTGGTTACAAAAGGAGCCCTATCTCCCCACCACTTCAACCCATCCTTGTAAAAGTTGTAGAATGGCCTTATATCTTCCTTTGAGTTTTTGGTGCTAGGCATGAAATGAAGAGGAAGTCCCACTTCTAGATATATAAAAAAATATATAAAAGTGTATACTTTATATATCCTACGGTACAACTTACAATAGCAGGTAGGTGAAAAATCACTGGAACAAATTCCTTGTTAGTGATTCCTCCAAAGTTCTTTTTTGGGGGTCTCAACCACAAATGTTACCCTTGGGTAAACATGGAAACTGAGGCAAGCAGAGTATCAGTTAACATGGCCAAGATTTTCTTTGAATTACAGAGCCTGAGACAACAGTTGACATCAGAATTCTAGTCTTTTTCTTTGTGAACTAAGAACATTCTTTCCACACAAAGATGAATTTAGCAGCATGTAATTTTCCTTCTTATCCACTAAATGTGGGATTGAATTAGAGTTTACCTAGAGAGATCTAATTTGTAGTTTTGAAAATAAGCAAAAAGCTGTTAGACCGTAATGTTGATATTCTGATCACGTTACATATGCATAAGAAGATAGTATCAAGCAAAGCTTTATTTACATTTCCTAAGTGTTTTCTCATTCTGTATAAACTAATGAGTGGTGCTGTTAGGGAATATGTGTATCCCTCTTTGTGTAATGGATTAAGCGTGAGTCCTGTTAAACACTAGGCCATAAATCAGACTGTGTTCTCTATGCCTAATTAAGGGTTTAAGGGGGAAAAGGTAAATTCTTGAATGAAGGGCTCTACTCAGAAGCAGAGGGTGTTTTTTCACAAAGGAAGTAGATAAAGCAGAAAAAAAAGAACAATTTAAGAAAATAAAAAAGAGGAAAACTATGAAAATATTTTAGCCACTTTATTCTACTTCTCCTCAGATTTAAGAATGCCTAAGTGTCCAGATATAATGTAGAAATTTTTTTTAATTAGTGCACCGAAATGTAGTAATAATACAGATTGACCAAAGAATTAAAATGACTGTCAAAGTAGCTCTGATAACTAAAAAAGAAAATTATATGCATTGACAATGCAAATAAAATCAGCTACAGAAAAGTTTTGAAGAAAATTCACAAGCGTTTTTTTTTTCTTTTTAGCTACACCTATCTCTATAATTACAGTGTACTAAAATCTCAACCTATTAAACTATTGTAGATTTTGAGTAAAAACCAAAATAATCACAGTTAATCCACTCATTTCCTAGTGGAAGAATTGTCATGAGTTTTGATAAAATTAGTCTCAGATAATAGTATTAAAACACTTCTGCCTGTTCCTGGAGTGAGGATAATGTTTATATTCATAGTATAAACTGACTTTAAATGAATATACTGAGAGACTTGAAAAGTGCATTATATAGCATATATAGGATTAGAATAAGAAAGACAAGGTCATAATTCATTAGCCCTTAGGAGCTCCACTCAGTAATATCGTACTATACATAATTAATAATGCTGATATTTGGCTTTATTTCACCTCACTTTGTATTACTCCTGAACTGTACAGTGAAATACAGGAGAGGGATAGAAAAAGAAAACATTTTGCTATAATGAGAAAAAGAAATAGATCTTGATTGGACTTGTATTTACAATAAAAGATACCAATTTACTAAATTTCCAATCATTTATTTTTATTCAGAAAATATTTATTGGGGCCTACATTATGACAAGTAATTTGCTTCGTGCTGGAAATTCAGTGAATTGGGTAGGGGACAAAGCAGACAAGGTGATCCCTTCATGAAATTTCCAGACAAGTGAGATCCTAATTGGTCATTGACAAAAGATGTTTAGGAAAAATAAGATTATTAAATGTTCTTATCTGTAAAATTCAGAGATTCTCAGCTTATACAGAATAAAGATATTTCAGAAATAAAACTCACGTTACATGGTCATCAAGACCACTGAAGAAGACCTCTTCCATCCCCCTGGCAACCTTTGCCTCCTTCTCTCCTCTCAACTTTTATTATTCCTTCCCACCCCACCTTCTGCTCTGTGTTCTGCCTGCTGGCAGGCATGTGTGGGGGAAGGGTGGAAGAGATTTCCATTAATTCTAGACTTCCACATGCCATGGGTGTGTGGGATGGCAGGAAAGCATTCCCTGTCCCTCATTCCCGACTGTAACAGCTAAACTTGCACGTATTTGGTCAACAATTTGATGAGGATTCATGGTGAATTCTTGTATTTCCTGAGAGACCAGTCATGACACTTCTGTCCCCAAATTTTTAAGGCTCTCTTCTCATAGTATTGGAGCCTCATACAAACGTTAACCCTTGTCCAGCACACCATCACCTCTATTTTGTCGTATATAAATTGATATTCATTACTGTTTGGGTTTGGTTTGTATTGAGTGTTTATCAATTGTTAAACATCTCATAAAATAAAATGAAATAATATTCCTGGAGATGAAAAGAAAAGGTCTGCTGGAATTGACGAAGGCACACAGGTACAACAGAAGTTTGAATTGTCGAATTTTGAACCTAAAAGCAGGAATGGCAATAAAGAAAGCAGGGTAAGGCAGAGAAGATGCTGTTACATGCCCAGTGAACACTGGAGTTATCCCTATTCTGTCTAATTGGATGGGCATCTCCGAAAAGGAAGAATGTATAGAGCAGTACTAACTGGAACCTCTGCTCTTTGAGTTATTCCTCCTCATTTAAAGGAAGGATTCTTGAAATACATGTGATCTCATATGAAATTTAAATGAATGCCAGGAGCACTTGGTAGATGTCATCCATCCATTTGAGTATTTTTCTCATTCTAAATTGTCCTGACTTGTACTGCACTTTATTTGGAAAAGCGTCTCTCCATTCTTACAAATTTGAATGTTCAAATCCTTCCCATCCTTCAAATCTCATTTTAAAGGACATCTCTTTCTTAAAGCCTTCTTTAATCTCCGCAGTAGGGAGTTATTTTTTTTTATTAGTTTTCACGTAATTTTACTTGTACACTTGTGACATTCATCCTTTTCTGCCTCTGTTAAAAAGATACTTGTATCATTTACCAAACTATAAAAGAACTAACATTGATTCATATATTCCTTCCTTCCACTGCATTTATTGAGAGATTGAGTCATAAGGAAAAGTATGGCTGAACGTACAAGGGTGAATGTAGAAGGAAAGAATATAACTGTGGCAACAGCTTCTCTGCAGTGCGTGGCCCACCTCAATTCTGACGCTCTGTGAAATACGTTATTTTGGCATAAAACACAGGTCTTTAACTAAGAACTTACCAATTACAGACTATTTATACTCAAATATCCAAAAGTAGAGGTAGAATCTAAGAGTCTTCATAATATTGATTATTTATACTTGGCTCACTGTCAAAGAACCAGTGCACAAATAACTGCATTTAGTTTTAAGTTTTCTTTTTGTTTTTAATGTACAATCAATTTATATCCGCTTAAGTGGGATGATATATTTTCTCTTCTGTAATAACCAGAATTGTTTATTAAAGAATAATAAGTTACTGCAAAGCAACTGAACAAGTATGTTTTCCTTTAGCTGGCTCTAAAACTTCTTATTAAGCATGATTTCACAGAAAATAACAAATTATATGTTGTGGTCTGATTGCTTAAAAATAGGTACTTCTGAATAGAAGAGAAAACATTAGAATGAGAATACTTTGAAATATATCAATTGCTTTAGCTATAAAGAGAATTGTTGAAAATAAAAGCAAATGTGAACGTGATTCAAATTTAATATATTTGAAATGTAAAGTAAAAATATAATACACCTGGATAGAGTTATGCAAATTGCATGGGTAAATTTTTTCCCCTAGGGATAACTTCAGCGTGTTCTCTAAATCTATTTAAAAAAAGAAAGTAGGAAACTGGAGATAATTTTTAGATACTTCCTTAAACTGATGCATAGTTTTTTATTATATTGAATTAATAAAGTGAATATTTTTAAAGAATTAACATAATCAGCTCTTTAGGATTGTGAACTGCCTCTGCTTAATTTTAGGAAATCAAACATTTTTATTACTTTAGTCAGTTGACGCTATTCTCAACGGAATCACCTTACTAATGTTGTTCTCATTCTTAGGCATATGTCTTTTCATTAGACGTAGATGTTCATTTCTAGTTAGGGGTATATATATATACCTTACTGACTTGGGTTCGGTTCCTAAAACTGATTTGGCAAGGGATCTTGCATGAAATGTAATGTTTTTAAGTTTCATTTCCTCATTTGTGCAGTAGACATAAAAATCTATGTTTGAGTGTCTTGTTTTGAAAGGGTCAAATGAGATAATGTATATGAAAAAACTCCAAGTACTATTTACATACCATTATTATTACATTTAGGAAATAACCTTACATAAATAATCCAGTTTGAGTGCCCTTTTTGTTTTTTAGATACTCAAATACACACATAATTAATGTGTGGGTCATAAAGCCACTTCTTTCTTTGCTTAACAATAACTTTCTTGACCTAAACAATTTACCAGCGATCCAAGAAGTTGGAAAGGTTACAATAAACTTTCAAGTCTTAACATATCATTTTGTAGTTCGCTAACAAGGTTAACAATCCCACTTTTCATGCATTCCAAACCCGGCAATTATAAATAATTTTCAAAACACGCAAGTGCTAGCTGTGCAGTTGTTTACAGATGCATCACGTTTTACGCTATGGAATGATGACCGTACAGTATTTAAAAATGGTGCTGAGGCACAGCATGGCACTGATCTACGCCACGGCCACAACTCTTTGGTCTTGCATTGTTTAAGATGATGTAGGGGGCTCAATGTTGTGTCAAGTTGCACGTTCAGTATTAGTTCTGTAAGAGGCTGGTTTTGTACCCTTTCAGCAAGGCTCTGGGAATCCACCCAGCCAAGCAGAAAAGGGTTAAAGGAGTCCAGTAGAGGGAAGTAGTGCGGAGTGAGTTTGAGTGTGTGTGTGTGTGTGAGAGAGAGAGAGAGAGAGAGAGAGAGAGAGAGAGAGTGTGTGTGTGTGTGTGAGTGTGAGCGCACAGGACAGAAGCATCGAGTTGCGGAGCGGACTCGTACACAAGTTCCAAAGGCCACAGTGTCCGCGGTTTTCGGCCCTAGCGGGCCCCGGGGACACGGCCTGCGCCCAGCGGGTAGCGCCCCGTGGATTTGGGGGGCTGGGTTGGAAGGAGAGGGGTCTCGCGAGGGTTTTAGGGCGTGGCTGGAGTGGGGGGCGTGCGGCGGGTGTGCGCGGGTGTGCGCGCGCGAGAGGGCGAGTGTGAGCGCGGCGAGTGTGAGCGCGGCGAGTGTGCGGCCGCGTCGCCATTCCCCGTGACGTCAGAGTGTATTGTTGTGAGCGGGGCCGAGCGGAGCATCCCCGGAGCTGTCACCGCGGCGGCCGCGGCGGCGGCGCAGCGCGAGCCCCGCACGAGCGAGCCCGGCCGGCGCCGCCCCCGCCCCTGTCCCCGGCCCCGCCGCCGCCGCCCCAGCCCCCGCCCCCGGCCCGCCCGCCGCGCGCCGCCGCCGCCGCCCGCGCGCCCCCACCCACCCCACCCCACCCCCTCGCTCCATCCCTCCCACCCGCCGCCGCCGCCGCCGCCCGCGCGCCTCCCCCCGCGGAGCGAGTGCGGGTCACCGGGTCACTGGGTCATTGTCTCCGCGCCCGAACCCCGAGCACCCCGTGGAATCCCCCACGTCATCATCAGAACCATCAATGAGATGCAAACATGAAAGACAAGAGGAAGAAGAAGGACCGCACCTGGGCCGAGGCTGCCCGCCTGGTACGTACCGCCCCCCGCCCGCCGCCCGCGCGTCCTGCCGGCCCCGCCGCTCGCCCCGCGCCGGCCGCGGCGGCGGAGACGGCCACTTCCAGCCCGAGCCGCCGCCCGCTCGCCGGGCTCCTGCTCTTTGTTATTCTGCGGGAGTGGGCTCGCCCAGGGGCCCCTGTGTGTGTGCGTGCGCGCGCGGAGGGGCGCAGCGATTATCTCGGGGAGCCCCGCGCCCGCCGCGCCCGGGACCGCCCGGGACACTTCTCCCGGTACTTCGCTCTCGGGGCTCGGCTGTGCCTTCGCCACGGGTGAATTTCCGAGCGCTCGGCCCCGCTCGACTTCCCTCTCTGCCGCTCCGGAGACCTTTGTGTGGCAATTACCACTCCCTCCCGGCCCCTCCACCTCCCGGAATTTCATCAATAACTCTCTGTGCACGGTCTGTGTGTACGTTCGCGTTTGTGAGTTCATACATTTTACACGTGCATGCACGGTGTGTGTCCGACACGGACTTGTGGGGCGTGTGTGCATGTGGGCTAGGTCGTGCGTGTCTGTGTGCCGTGTCGTGTGCATTATGTATGCACAGTGATACGTGCATGTTTTGTGTGGATCAAGTTCGTTTGTGTTTTGTAGGTATTGTGTTCTCGATGTTTGTGTGTACATTCTGTGCACGTGTGTGCAGTTTTTGAGTGTGTGTGTCGAGGCGTGTGTGTGTTTGGTGAAGTTGGGTCAGTGTCATTTGTAGTGGGAGGTTATTAAGAGTGTACAGCTAGGTGTGTTTTAATGCTGGCTTCCTGGGCGGTGTTACTTGGCTGCTTTTCTTTAACCTTTCGGAGCTTACGTTTTAATCATCGAAAGAATGTCTCTATAGAAATGCTGGTTGGCAAAGGGGCGTCGGCGTCTTTGGTTTGATGCATGTGTATGTGTGGGTTTTTTTTTTTTCTTCTTCTTCTTTTAAAGGACAGCTGTAAACGGATTTTTTAAAAAGGATATTTCTGTACAGTGTGCCTCACGGGAATGCAAGGCATTATATTTGAAGCTCAGCCTTTCAGGATTTCGGCTGCATAAATTAAATATTTATTTAGCGAACTTACTGTCTTTTACAATTGGCCAAAAGAAAGCAGACTGCATGCAATAGAGGGCGGGGTGGGGGGTGGAAGACTACAGAACATGTTATTGGGTTGACTTTGTAAAGATTGTTTTACTATAACTGTGGGTTTTTTGTTTGTTTGTTTGTTTTTAAGCCTTTGAGTAACTACATTATGCTCAAGGAGAACGTTTGTCAAAAGTAATTATCTGAGTTTGGTTGAGGGGCCTTGCTGGTATGTTTCTGGATTGGAGCAAAGGGTTTTAAATAATTGACCCTATTGCCCTATGAAGCAGTGACAAAAGTCCCTTTTAATTGCGGTCTAGTTATTGGAACCTGAAGTGGGTAGGCCCCTTTACTTCATCTCTTAATTTGTAGTAGTGTATCTTATGATTTCTCCTCTTATCTGTGATTGTGTTAATTACTAAATCACTCACTGTCTGTGGATGAATGGGCAGGTGATAGTCATTCTCTAATGAACGGCATCTGGGAGAGGAAACTTATCTGTGAGGAATATGTGAAAAGTAAGCAGTAAGTGTTAAGTAGATGCCAGATTGATGTTATCACTGAATTTTTGCTAGAGCATAGTATGTTACTTATTGTTTGCTCAGCCATTAATTCAGAATTGTGTGGGGGTGTGCAAGGCTTCTGAAAATGCGTTATTCAGGTTCCTTAGAGTGGCAATCAAGTGTTATAGAGTTTCAGTGCATGTGTTTTAAACAAGTGAGTTGACTTATAAATATTTTAAAATGATGATTCATGAATTACCTATATCTGCCTGCAGAGAATTATTTAATAAATAACATCATTCTGATAGAATTTAAAGCTAACCATTTGTATTCAACCAGTATTTGTTACTATTCCTGAAAATACTGTGCTCTATTTGATGTAATCATAATGGATCTGTATTGATAAATCCTGAAATAGATTTCTTAGTTACAGCTTTTTGTTAAAAGTTGCCTTTTCCTCTTACAAAGTTTCATTGATGGGAAAAGACACACTAGGACTCATCAACACAAAAGAATTAATCATAGACCAGATGTCTCTATTTTAACCAGACATATTGAACTTGTAGTTATGGTAATTTTTCAATTTGTTTCAAGTTATTTTTCCCCTGATAGTTGTACAAATGTGTATGTATTCAAAATGTGACAGTTGAAATAAAATACTGAACAAAATAGCAAGTAATTATACTAGAAATATCTTTCTGAGAAATTTGTGATTTGTGATTGTGACTTATGATCATTCTTAACTTTGTGAATAAAAAGGGATCCATTTGAGTAATAGTGGTTTTTTTCATGTTTTCTTTATGATTACATGAATATATCCAGACTTAAACTCTTTTACAAACTTGCATGAAAAAATTTTTACTCTTATAGTTGTAGTATTAATTTACACTCAATTAAAAAGGCATGCTGTTTGGGGGGGCATTTCTGTGCTATAAATACTATCATTACACATTTCACACTGCCCCTGATGGTCTTGCTGTGGTTGTTGCTGTTAAGGACTTTTAGCCTTTTCTCCATCAAATGTTAAACTAGGTGTCTGATTTTAAAAGTAAAGACTATGGATGGACAGAAAATATGCATGTGGTTCTTGAAATATATGAACTAAAGAGAGTATCCAAATTAACATTAAGAGTAACCTTCCAATCATATCGTATATACTGTATATCTCCTACTGTAGTGTGTGTGTGTGTGTGTGTGTGTGTGAGTGAGATTATCTTGGAAGAGAGGGTATCAGGGGAGAGGAAATGCAAAATACATTTTTTGAACTGTGACCAAAAGCTTATGTTTCAATGTAGCTTTGCATTCATTTTTAAGAAAAATATAGATGGAAGAAGAACAGTTCTTTGTAGAGTAAGAACTTACAGTCGACAACAGAATTTGTGCTTGCTTTCTTTGTGAGAAAAGTATATGGTCTGTAAATCTACAAACTCTGAGTGGCAACTCCAGGGATTTTGCTTTAGATAGAGATGCAGCTATCAAGCCCTACCAATTTTCTCACAGAAGTATGTCATGTTTGTATGTGGTGAGCCTGCTTAGCTTAGGAAAGAAGGAATGGTAGTATAATTTTTCTGTATTTTCAGGAATGTCGTGATTATTAACAGGCTGCCATTTTAAAACAGTAACACCACATCTTTTCTCTCTCTCTCTCTCTCTTTTTTTTTTTGGTCTTTTTGCCCTGCATCAGTTGGCGAAATTTCAGCCTTTAGCCTCCTCCACTCCCCCTCAGCGTTCTGCAGTTGTGGTTGTTACTTTGCGCATTTCCATTTAATATGGAGGCTGCTCCTAAACCAGATGCATTTTCATCTGTTTTATCTGCTCTTCTAAGGTTATAGAGTCTCAGAGGATCCCATAATCACATGGAAGTATCTTCTGTCTTAATATTTGTAGACCACAATAAGAATAAAAATCAAAACCATAACTCATGTCGAGCTGGGGCTTTGACTTTAATCCTTTTGACTTTTATCTCAAGTCTTCACTCTGTTACTATAAATACAGTTTAAACCATTGTGAAAGGATCTTCATGCTTCTTTGTAAAAAAAAAAAATGGGGATTTGACAGGACTTTGTTTTACTGCACTAAGGGGTTTCTTTGTTACTGGCTTAACACAGAACATACTGTTATTTATATATTTATTCTAGGTTAATTCTTTTTTTTTTTTTCTGACATGCAAAAATGTTGCTTTGAGAAGTCCTTTTTGATAGTTTCATCACTTTGTTCTATAGGGAATGCTGCTGGTAAGATAATGATTCAGTGTATTAATTTGTTCCCTGAGTTTCTTCTGTTTGTTTCATTCCTTACAATCTTTGTTTAGTTTCACTGGCACCTGAAAATAAATCTTAACAATCTTCAGTAGCTTTGTGCTTGGTAACATGGCTGATTTATTTGCTTGTAGTTCACAAAGATAATCACTATTAGTAGGGTTTTTTTTTTTTTTGTGGGTTTTTTTGTTTTTGTTTTTTTGTTTTTTGGTAGTTCAAGGTGACCTTTGGGGGAAAATTTTTTTAATGGCAAATTTGCCTCAATATTGGGAGAAAACAGATACATATCTCTTTATGCCATAGCAAAGAGTTACTGAAGGTTTTAGTAAATTGAAATTCTGTAAATCAGACTAAAAATTAAGTGGGGGTTTATGAATTAAAAGGAAATCTGTGTGAATCTTTTGCACAGAGAGGATTCTTTTGCATAATGCATTATATGCTAAATAAACTCTTAGGGTTCCTGTGAAATAAAGCCGAATGATATTGGTAGCTGTTAAAATAGAAAACAATTCATAATTGTTAATTTACTGGTTGCCTTGTCTTTTGTCTTTGTATTTTAGAAGTATATGTAATTTTTCAGGAATGATGAACATGGGGATGGAGGGGAGAGCATTGGTACTGCTTTTGTCATTTTCTCACTGTGCTTGGATTTCAGGTTATGACCAGGCCTTGACAGTTGAGAACATTTCACTTGTGATTTGGGGTAAGCCCCAAAGGTGCACATGAGCATAATTGTGACAGTGCTTATTGGCTTACGAGCCCTGCTAACGTATATGGCAAATGGAGTTTTATTTTCAGTCGCTTACATTTCAGTTGGTTTGATTCAGCTGTTTTCTGTGATCTACACGTAACATCATCTCTTTATGTCTGTATCTCATCATCTCTTCTTTCAGACGGCGAACCTAAATTTTCATTGCAATTTGAAAGATGGAAAAGAGTTTAGCAATCTCTCTGCCTCTGAGTTTCAAGTTGGGGAAAACGTGTTTGAAATAAATGAGAAATGTGAACTTAGGCCTAGTGTTTAGGTTGTTAATTTTTTATTTCCTGCTGACATGAAAGGGAATTTTAAGAGTTGATCCTTTCTTAAGTTTTTCTCTTCTTTGAGAAGTCTTCGATAGCAGATGATTCCTTGGATGTCAGAAATGGACTCTTGGTGTCTTCTGGCTTTTAGACTTGTAGAGTTGTACCTGTAAAGGAATCTCATCACAGAGAAGTGAACTTATAAGTAATGAAATTTAATATTTAATAATGTAATAGTTTCAACCTTCACTGAAATGCTCTGGAAATGTGAAGTATGGTCCCTAACCATTTTGACAGTTCCTACATATACAGCTCAAATGCTGGGGAGGATACAAAAATACATCCTCAAGGAGTGTTGAGTTCAGTAGGGGAGACAAGGAAAACTGAGGAAGACTGAGCAGACACCATCTGCAGGTGTCACAGGAATGATCAAGCAGGTGCTAGTTTATGGATTTACAGAAGGGAGAAGCTGTGTGGTATGTGGAGATTGCAGAAGGCTTAATGGATTAGGTGAAACTTGGTTTGTCCTTGAAATATGAGTAAGATTGAACCAGTGAGGAGAGGAGAACATTCTAAGAAGAGAGCCCTGCATGAGCAAAGGTGTCATGTCAGGCAAGAGGATGGGTTCAGGAGGCCATGAGCAGACAAGTCTAGAAATACCCAAAGACTTGAGGGGGTTGGCCTGGCAATAAAGTTGAAAATTACATTGTGACCAAATTGGGGAGCGATTTGCAAGTTATTTCCAGAAAGTTGGGCCTTGTAAATTGTAGCCTGGGGCTGGTGGGGTAGGTATAGAAATAGGATTTTTTTTTTTTTAAAAACACACACACAAAACAAAATGACTATCTATTATAGAGAGAGGGGACACCAGTGCTCTGGGGATGTCTCTGAATGCTTCCGTTATTGGGTAAAAGAGTCTGAAAACAAAATTGATGTTAGAAACATTTTAAATAATGCAACTTTATTCTGTCCCATAGCCTTTGCCAAATGAGGCAAAGTAAACATCAGTGAGTAATATACATTACATTTGTAGAAAACATACACAGGGCACTCTGTTACCTAAAATACTCTCTTGAGATCAGTAGGTAGCTAGGGTTATTTCAGTAACTCAGTCACCAAATGTGTGGTTTAATGATATGCCCAATGTCATCACCCTGTCTGTAAGGAGCACAGGATTTTTTTTTTTTTTTAAATCTGTATTGTGTCTTTCTGATTTTTAAAAACGAACAGAGGCATTTTAACTGATGTGAATTTAACTGATTTGTTGCATGGAGGCATAGGGAGGATCCAAGCCTCTAGCAGACTCATTTCCTGCTTTTCAGATGGCCTGCTTTTCATTTCTCTTTCTCATCAAAAGTCTGCATAAAGTTATTATTATTATTATTAATTTATTATTATTAATTTATAATTTAAAATCCCCCCCACCCCTCCTGCAGAAGTTGTCAATAGCAGGTCCAGGCTCCTTCCTGATAGGGCTGGGAGGAGGGGCATCTGTATAGAACCACTTTCAGCTATTTGCCAGCACTGAGTGCCTTGATTGTTCTGCTTTTGTCCCTGCACAGTTGGTAGCTGTGGAAATCTAGCCCGGATTGAAACTTTCCCTGAAGAGCCCTTGGGGAACAAATAGAAACATTATATGATTAGCCACATTGTTTTCATTATTAAACAAATCTACATAAAAGGGTAGCAATTAACAGCTTTATCAGCCTGAACTTAGACACCTACCTCTCCTCTCCGCTCAATATTCCCACTTGAAGTGGGAACAATTAACTGTTGCTGGTTTTAATGTCAGCAACTGACAACATTAAATTGGGAATAGGCACTTCTCCTGGTTGATTGACATATAGCCCTCTGACACATTCTTATGTGTTTTAAGGCAAATTCATGCCCTGGGGTTAGAGCCAAAGGGCTTGTCAGAACATTGACTTTAATAGCTGAAATGTATAACTTAAATGACATCCAAGACCTTAGCCTTTGGTGGAACTTTTAGAACCTGAGGAATCCTCTAAGGCAGTGCGATCTGTACTTAGTGGACACATTAGAAATTGTAAGATTTTTTTCCTAAGTATACAGATGTATAATTTATTTTACAATAGTTATTTACCATGGACTTATTTTGCATATATTAGCATAAATTCGTCCATGAAAAACTACATAATGATGTTTAAAATAATTCCAGAATTGCTGCTTTTTTTTTTTTTTTGGCAAGTGCTATATTCTTCTTCAGTTATGAAGTTGTTGAGTTCCAAATATATTATTTATGACTTAAAGGAGGGAATAGGATGGACCCCCTCCACCTTATTCAGAAGACAGATGGCATTTCTGAGATTTCATTAGCTAAAAGGTATTAGAACCTATTTTAATAACGTCAAGGAGTTAGAAATTGAGATAGGATCTTTGGACTTATTTTCCAGATCAGTTACAGAGAAAACATTATATAATGAAGCTGTTGGTTATTCTTAGTTTTTTTTTTAATGTCAAAAATAAATGACTGCATATATAGTTTGTACATATATCAAAACCTTGTTGACTGAAGAACTGAGTTGCTGTTTCGATCATCAGGATTCTGTATGATGCTCTTTTAGTGTTCTGAGACTCAATTTCAGTGTGGGGGGAAGGGGTCCCCACACATACAACAGGCAACACCTGCAGGGTATCCAAGTATTCAACTCAGTTCTGCCACTGTCTACCCAGAGACACCATCAGATTCAACAGGTTAAGGCTTCACTCCTACAGTAGTTGCCCCCCGCCCCCTTCAGAAGCCAATAGCAAGTCCAGGTGGTTATTACTTATGCTTCTGACTGACCTACCGGCTATAGATTGGAAGTTCCAATGACCTCTCCATGGACTTCAGAGGCCAGTTGCAAGTCCAAGTTGTTACCTGTATTTCTGACTGGCTGTAAAATCAGAGCTTCCCAAGACCTCTTCCTCAGGTTCAATTAATTTGCTACACAGTTCACAGAACTCTGAGAAACATACTACTTACTAGATTACTAGATCACTAGTTTATTATAAAGGATATAACTCAAGAACAGCCAGATGAAAGAAATGCATAGGGCAAGATATGGGTTAGGGAATAGAGCTTCGACGTCTCTCCAAGTGAGCCACTCTCTCAAAGTCTCCACATGTTCACCAACCCAGAAGTGATCCGAACTCTGTCCCTGTTTTCATGGAGGCTTCATTACATAGTCATGATTGATCAAATCATTGGCCTTTAGCACTTTATTCAACCTCCAGCCCCTCCTCCTCCCCCAAGGTCGGGGAGTAGGACTGAAAGTTCAAACCTCTAATCACGTGATTGGCTCCATTGTCTACCAGCCCCCATCCTTAGGTACTTTCCAGAAGTCATCTCATTAACATAATGAAAGACACTTTTATCATTCTCAACACTTGGGAAATTCTGAGGTTTTAGGAGCTCTGTGCCAGAAAAAGGACAAAGACCAAATACATACCATTATAAATCACAGCATCACCCCTTCACCCTCCCTCCCCCACACCGTGCACACACAACAGATACTCTTTTTTTAAAAAGTATTTATAAGAAAATCTCCTTCCTTTGAAATATGTTGTCTTCAAATTCTTGCAACCAGAAGTTGTCTTTCCTAAATCCTTCCTGTTTGTCTCTTTTAAAGCAATCCAAGAAATTAAATTAAAACATTTTGCATCAAACTTCTCTGATACTCTTCTTTTTCCCTTTCCATCACTATCCTTGCTCTTTCCTGCTTGTTTGAGGGTCTCCTTCTCTCAGTTTCCCCTTTAGTGTCAATGTATATTAGAATGCTGCCTAGCCCCTCCATTTTATTCCCATTTTCCTCCTGTCCATGACCTTCTCGTCTGCTTCAGTGGTCATTCTCTCATGGTGAGAACTCCAGCCTTGATATTTTCCCTAAATTTCAGACTTATATTAACAATTCCTTTGTGTATCTCTAGGTACACTGGGTATTTCAAATGAAATTTATCCAGTTCAGTTAAACAATTATTGGATATCTCCCACAAAAGTGTTGTACGTTGAGTACAAAAAAAGAAATGTGATAGCATTCTTATCTGGGTGGGGGTACTTATCTATGTAACACCTATCTAAATACCTGGTATCTGTGGGGAATGGTAAATTCTGTCTTAAATATAGTTCACATTTAGCTCCTCCTCTTTTCATTCACTATATTTTACATAGTTCTGACCTTCCAACTAATTTTGTCTCTAATCTCTTTTTCAAAATCTTACAGAAGCTGTATTTCTCTTTCTAGAGTAGATCTGATCTTACTGAATCTTTTCTCTGCTTAAAAACTCTTGTGATTGGGGCGCCTGGGTGGCTCAGTTGGTTAAGCGACTGCCTTCGGCTCAGGTCATGATCCTGGAGTCCCGGGATCGAGTCCCGCATCAGGCTCCCTGCTCGGCAGGGAGTCTGCTTTGCCCTCTGACCCTATCCCCTCTCATGTGTTCTCATCTCATTCTCTCTCTCTCAAATAAATAAATAAATAATCTTTAAAAAAAAAAAAAAACTCTTGTGATTATCTTCAAGTTAAAGTTGAACAGGTCATGGGAAACCCTTTTCAATATTGGCAACACTTTTTAAACTGGTCTGGTATGTGATGATTGTTTTTCCTAATAATATGCAGAACTTTGCATTTTTTGTCCGTTATAAATCACACTGGTGTTCCAATTTCTACAGCCTTCTACAGATTTATTTTATATTCTTTTTAAAACACAATGAAGACAGTTAAACTTATCAGTGGGTAGTTACATGTATCAACATTTTATCACCTTCTGTGCTCAACTCTGTTTCTTGTATCATACTCCCCCATCTTTGTAAATTACCTCCTTTTAACAGTTTTTTTTTTTTTTTTAAATGAGGGGACTCTGGGTTTATGAACAGTCTTCATATATCTAAAATGTTTTTGTTTTGCCCACCCCTTAAATCTTTTTTATTAAACTTTAATATTTTGAAAGAATTATAGACTCATATGAAGTTCTAAGAATTAAAAAAGAGAACTGCGAGCAAATGGCCACATGCTCCGCCTGTTATCCACACTCTCTCCCTAAATCCTTCCTATCCTCATAAATTTAATCTGAACACAGTCCAGATTGGGTGTAAACAAGTGGCCAAGAGAAGCCTTTAGGAAGATTATCCCCCAAATATGTAGATTATAATTCAAAAAAGAGACTGTCTTCACAAAGGTCACCACATCTTTCATTAAAAAAAAAAAAAAAGTGGAGAAACTTGATAGGGAAAAACTAAAAGATACAATGTTGTTCTCACCTTTGAGTGATAATTTATCTAGTTATAAAAGTTTTAATTGACAATTTTTTACTCTTAATATTTTGGAAATGTTTCTTCATTATGTTCTTGTATCAGTGGTTGTGACACTGTGTCTGGGGTGAGTTTATTACTTTTTAAGAGGTAATATGCTTTTGTATCTGAGAGTTGTTATGTGTTCTCTTTACCCTTGAAATTCTGCAGCTTTAGTACTCTGTCTTAAATGTTTATGGGTAGATTTGTCTTTGTTCTGCTTGGTATCGTGTGTGTGTGTGTGTATGTGTGTATTTTAGAGTATATTTAATTGTTGCCTTCTTTATGCCTTACTATTTTAATCATGTTGTAGTGTAGAACTTACTTTTGGCATTTATCCCCACCAGACCATGAATTCTTTGAAATCTTCTAAGAGTTCCCTCAACATGTAGTAGTTTAGCATATTCAGTTTTTGGCTTGCAAATGATTTAAGAACGATGCAGAAAGGACCCCCCTCATACTGAACAAGATACAGCAGTGAATGCGTTAGCTTCGTCAGTCAGGATTATGGGTTGCAAGCAACAGAAAGCAAGTCTTGGTAACTTAAGTAGAAAAGGATTTTTTGGAGTCCATAAAGTAGTTCTTATAATCATCAGGAAGGATCCAAAAAACCAGGCTGGAAAAATAGACAAGGATCAATATTGGCTGGGCAGCAGACACACACAAAGTCATGCTACAAGAATAGTTGGGATATTGCTATGGGCACCACTAATGGTCACCACTGTGAGTTAGTGGTGACATAGGACACTGCCCTTGTTGCCAGTGTATCATATGAGTGTATCACAATCTGCTCTGTCTTTGCATCCCAGGTTCAAGATTCAAAATCACAGGCAGATGCGTTTAATTGTCTGTCAAATTCTAGTGCCCATATTTATACCTTAGTTGTTAGGTACTAATGAAAAGGTGTAAATGGCGTCTTCAATACCATAGTGAAAATCTCTCCATCTGCATTTTCATAGCACTGATAAAGTCAACAAGATTAAAACCGAATGCCTCATTTCTTCCCCACCTCCTGCTTCCCAACAAGTCTGCTCTTCCTCTCTTTCATCTCTTGGTGAAAGCCACCACCGTCTTCACAGTTGTTCAAGCCAGAAACCTTTTTGTCATCATTAATGTCTTTTTGTATTTTTCCCGTTATCCAGTAATCACTGAGTTCCACTAGTTTTATCTCCTTTTCTTCAAATCATTATCTTTACATCCTACACTCATATCCATTTCCACTGTAATCTACTTTGACACAGGCAGTATATAGGTTAGGAAAAGAATATAGAATAATGACGGGCCTAAAAGTCAGGCAGATGATGTTTGAGTCTCAGTTCTGCCCCTTACTATGTATTTGACCTTGGGCAAATAATATAACATTTCTCAATTTTAGTTCATTGTGTATTAACAGGGAATAACATAAAAGAGTGGTTGGAATATTTAAATAAGGTAACATGTATAATGTACTTAGTACAGCGTCTGACATTAGAAGGTGCCAGTTAATGTCCATGTCTGCTAGTTTTCCTTTTCTCCTTAAGTTCCTGCAACAACCTCGTAATTGATTTCACTGACTACAGACTTGCCTCCACTCAGAATTATTCTTCTTATTGCATCCATAACCGTGTCTTTAAAGGTGAAACTGGTTTATGGTACCCCTTGAGGCTGACTTAGTTTCTGTAGGAAACAGATGGTAGAATCTTAAAGGGGTGATTAAGTGAAGTTAGGACACCAGTAAAAGAAAGGAACAAGGGTTAGCGAGGCAAATCAGGGATGTAAGTAGCAAGAAACTGTCACTCCCCTTAGACTTGAGGGGCCAGGAAGAGTAGGGAATGGTTACTGCAGTGATGTAGTCTGTGCTTATAGGAGAAGGGTGCCTGACACAAAGTGTGACCATAGGCAGAGGGATATAGCCACTGGTGGCCCTTTTACCCCTGCCGGGGGGAGGGGCACATCACATCAATGCACTTACTCCTCTCCCTTCTATTCACTCATCTTCCCTTGGCTTCCTGTTGGCTGAACCCATCCAGAAGCTGGAGGACAGGGAAGTCTCGGTTGAGAAAATTCCTCGATGTCAGTCTACTGGCTCACAGAGCTGTGTGGGGGAGGGCAGAGAATGAATCTGGAGTTGCTAATGGGGAATATACAAAATGCCACTTTTTCAAAAACCTTTTATTAGCTTTGCATTATTCTAAAAGTATAGTCCACCTGTTTCAAAATCTTTTAGGTTTCTCTTATTTGTACTTCTCCAGTTTCATTGCTTGATTCTCTTCTCCAGTCATATAAAAGTTGTGTTAGATCTCTGAATTTATCATACTTTCCCATACTTTGCCTTAACTTTGTACACGTTGTTTCTTCTCTTTGTAACATTATCCCTCTCCCCCTTCTTTTTATCTGGCAAATTTCTGTGCTTTCCTCAGATTTCAGTCTCCCTAGAGAAGCTTTTATATGTTCTCAATGCACTATATAGTTGTGACAATATATTAATAATTAGTTGTTTACTTTCTTGTTTCTCATTGTTTCTTGAGTGCCTAATGCCCTACCTCATTTTAAGTTGTTGCTGATTACAGCTGAATAAAGTGAACGAGTCAGAGTTTTTCAGGGGAGCTGTTAGAGCTAAGTCTAAAAGTTTTCAACATATTTGTAGAACTATAAAACTTACGTCTCCTTGATTTATTTCCGTGGCATGCTGAATTGTCACTGTACAATCTAGAGAAGGGATCAAATTTCTCAAGAACCAACTGGACAACTGATGGATTTTGAAAGCCTGTGTCTACTTTCAGCTCACTAGCACCTTTTATTACTTTGGGATAATAATTTGATAGTCATCATGTGTAATGGCACTGGAAAATATTCAGTTCCTGCCATTAATATGTTAGGTGCCTTGGGGAATGTAGTAAGATATGGACCTTGACCTTTGGGAAATTAACTTTAAAAAAAAAACCCAAAAAATTTCTTAGGGCCCGAGAGATACTTCACTGTAAATTTAAAGTTATGTAGGGTAGTAGGAGTAAAAATAATCTTCTTCTGTATTTGATTTTAATAAGGCACAATGATGGGCGCCTGGGTGGCTCAGTTGGTTAAGCGACTGCCTTCGGCTCAGGTCATGATCCTGGAGTCCCGGGATCGAGTCCCACATCGGGCTCCCTGCTCAGCAGGGAGTCTGCTTCTCCCTCTGACCCTCCCCCCTGTCATGCTATCTCTATGTCATTCTCTCTCTCAAATAAATAAATAAAATCTTAAAAAAAAATAAGGCACAATGATGATTTATAAAGGCTTTCTGGGACTTCCAGAGTAAGCGAATTATCTAGTATATTGACTACAGTGCAGATTGGAAATGTTTGCAGAGTGAATAATCTCCTTTTTACCTATAAGTAAAATATTTATAAGCTTGGTGTCATAGCCATAGAGTATAGGAATCTTACAGAACAACAGAATAGTCTTCTCATGTCAGTTGTCATAAAATATTACTATTACTAAAGTAACACTAATTAATAATAGCTAATAAGAACTAATAGTTATTGGGTACTTATATGCCTGACACTGCATTAACTTGTTATATGTGTTATATTATTTAATCCTGAGAGCAACCCTAGAAGACACATTGTAATATTATCCACATTTTTAAAAAGATTATTTATTTATTTGACACAGAGAAAGAGCAAGTGAGTGCACAAACAGGGGGAGCAGCAGAGGTTGAGGGAGAAGCAGGCTCTCCACTGAGTGGGGAGCCTGATGTGGGTGGGGCTCCATCCCAGGACCCTGGGATCGTGACCTGAGCAGAAGGCAGAAGCTTAAACGACTGAGCCAACCAGGCGCCCTCAATCCACATTTTTTTAAGTGAAGAAATTTAGATTTAGAATGTCTTGTAGTTGAATTTCTGTCAGTTGAAAGTGAAATAAAT
Organism: Leptonychotes weddellii; assembly: GCF_054177405.1. Classification (NCBI taxonomy): domain Eukaryota; kingdom Metazoa; phylum Chordata; class Mammalia; order Carnivora; family Phocidae; genus Leptonychotes; species Leptonychotes weddellii. The sequence continues at coordinate 35,599,437 of NC_138381.1, read as the reverse complement.
TTAACTCAAACTGGTTTATATAAAAAGGCTCACATAACTGAGAAATCCAAGGATAGACTTGAGTTCTAAGTAGATGTCGAGATTCAAAGACTGCCATCAAGGTATTTGCTTTCTCTATACTTTTGTCTTTGTTTTTGCTTGCCTTCAGGCAGGGTTCAAGCGGAGTTTTGGGCAAGAGAAGGTGGTCACTGGCACCCCAGACCTGCATCCTCTAAGCTTAGCACACCAGTATAAAAAGACTCAATCTTTTTCTATTATTATTATTATTAGTTATTATTTTAATGCTAATCCCAGGGAAGTCTTCACTCTGCCCTACTTGGTTGATATACTCATCCCTCACAGCAATGGCCAGGATCAGATAACATGATTGATTGCCACACAAGGATCCCATGGAACAGAGGGAAATTACACAAAAGCACCAATAAAAAGCAGATGGAAAGTATCTTGGGAAAACAAATTATGAGTGCCCTTGCCTTTACTAGAGAGAGGGTGAATTAACTTGCTGTGCTAGTAAGTAGTGGAACAATGATTCAAATCCATGTCTGTCCAACTTTTGGGCTCTAGTCCTTGAGCATGTTAATGTGGATACTTCCTCATTCGTTCTTTCTGGTATTATTTTTATGATATTCATTTTATATTAAAAAAAATGTTAAAGCCAAGGCAGCTATTGCAAAGGTCCTAAAGATTTCTTTGGTCTGTTTCCTCTGAAATTTACTTTCCTGATTTAGAGGCTAAAAGTTACAATGGATGGTTTCTGTTCTGTTTTCCCTCACAGACCAGTTTTAGAGTTCTATACGAACAGTCTATATATAACATTTACAACATAGTTTAACACAGTTTAGGATCTGAATTCACAAAATATATAATTCTGGGTGAAGCTTCCAGGTACTTTCTGAATACAAGTAAATATTTTTATTCACCAACTAGATGCCAAGGTTTCTTTATGGGGTTGACCATGACCCTTAAAGGATCTGAGCTTAGCAAAAGAGAGCAAACATTTCTGTAGTGTAAATCTTCATTTATTCCTCTGAATACTGAGATAAGATCAACATAATGACTCCTTATTTCATTATAGAATTGTATGGACAATCTTACTGCTGTTACTTCTTGTCTACTCATCTAATAGTATTTCTCTTCTAGAGATTAAATGAAACAAAGATAGCGCTTCAGGAAATTTCGTCTTCCCCTTTGCCCAGTCTTATGGAAATTTGACCATACTTTCTCAGTTTGGTTGAAGGTGCATGGTACTGAGAGTTGATGTTTATGCGTGGTCTGCTCTGGGTAGAGATACTACTGTGTATGCAGAGAAGAACACTTTTAATCCACCAGGATCTTTGATCAGGGAATGAGAAGAAGAAAGACACTCTTAAACATACACAAGGATGTTCTCATCCTTTCTCCAATTTTTATATGTCTGTCTTGTCACTTTTTGACCAATGCTATCTTTACAAGGTAACTTTCAGTAACTAAATAAGAAAGACTGTCAGAAGGGGGGAAAAGAAAACAGTGAACAAATAGAGATATTGCATTTTTAGAAATCTTCTAATGACTCTGCCCGCCCCACCCCCCTTTTTTTTTTCAGAATTCACTATTTACTGAGCTCAGCTTCATAGTAGGAAATGCAGGCTGCATGAAAGTTAAACATTTTTTTTTTCCATTGTTAAAAGCTGGAGTGAAGAACGAGTTTTTTGCTTGTTTTTTGTTTTTTTTTTAATTAGTCCAGTCTTCCCGCTCCATCTTTTCATGACATTTTGTCTCATTCTGTTGGCTCTAGGTGATATGAGAGGCAGCTCCGGGGAAAAAAGCAACCCTAAGCACATACATGAAAGGTTTCATCCAGAAAAATGGATGATGAAGAAACAAACAGTAGGACTTTAATAAACTTTAGCATTTTGTTACAGTCTTTTTCCTGTGTGTTTGTTTTTCTATCTTTAATTGTTTTGGATAGAGTCTACAGGGAAAAAAGATTGTCTTCCGGGTTATTTAAAAAATCTTTATCTTTAACAAATGGTTGACTGGATATTTTGTTAGCAGGCTGGAGCACAGTTCTTTCATTTTCCCTCCTTAGGGACAAATGGTGGGGCTATACTTCGTCACCCCCTTGAAGTTAGGCATTAACCCCGTGAGCTCTTTTCTTCCCTCCAGTCAGATTTTGATGCTCCTTATTTCTTTCTCAGTTGTGTTGATCACAGAAGCTGGTGACAAGATGGAATTTCAGTCATCCTGCTTCTAGAGATGTGGACATAGAGATGTGAGTGAGAAATAAGCATTTGTTTTAAGCCACGGAGATTTCAGGGTTTTTTTGGAGGGGGGGGGTTGTTTTGTTTTGTTTTTTTGTTTTGCTTTGTTTTTTGTTTTACTATTTTCTGTCCCTGCCTATCCTGTCAGATGCAGCCCTTATAGCAAAACAGGTGTTTTTGTTCTAGGGCACCTCCTACCTTTGTTTATGAGACACTAAATGCATAATTACATGCTTAAGAGGTAAGGGAGGCAAACAAGGTTAGGTCCCTTTTTTTCTTCTCCATTACATTAAATTGCTCTGTAAAATTAGCCTCTCTCGTATTTATTCTTTGATATTTTCAAACCAGTAAACAATAGGGAATTGTCATCGCCAGGAAAATTCTTTTATATTCCATCTTAAGATAATTCTGTTTATATTTTAGCTTCTTAAAATACTTGCTTTTCATTCTATCTGTCTACCGAGGAGGAAAGCTTTCTCACAAGAAGGAGTAGAACAATTAGGATTCATAGGGAATTGAATTCCAAGATAGCTAAAGAGATAGAAAAAGGGCACCTGGACATTTTCAATGAGTTCAAGTTCCCAAGTCCAGACAAATTGTGCTTCATTGAAAAGGTATGACCAGATTTCCACACCGTTGAGAAGAGGAAGGCAGACACTGTAATAACACCTCTTTCTCTTTTTCTCTCTCTTTTGGCCTAGGGTAGAGGGAGCACCCCCCTAAGGGATTAGGTTTCCTAGTCTGTCTCCGGGATTCCTGTCTCCATTTCCCTTCCATTGAGGGCTCAGTCACCCTCGGGCTGTTTCCCACCAGTGTCCACTCTCCTCTAGATAGAGCATACAGAAATTCCTGACAGCTGATAGACTCCCCGTTGAGTCTTACCCCTTCATGGAGCAAAAAGGAAAAAGAAGAAAACTTGTCTTGAAAGCCTGCAGACTTTCACACCACAAGGAATGTGTTGACCAGATGCATCTTAAAACCAGATGAACAATGTTTGTCCAGCCCTTCAACTCCCCAGTGTGCAGCCCTGTCTGTTCCATGCTCTAAAGCAAAAACTCAAAACCAGATTTCCTACCAATCTTTTGCTCAAATAAGGATGGAGTTGTTAATACACAGTCCGGTACATGTTGAATTGTGTTATTCATCTGCAGGGGACATTGATTTTCACAGTGAATTCCTTCAAATTTTTTGGCCTTTATATGGGGGCATATTAATTATAATTATCATAGGCAAGGCCACTTCTGAGTTGCTAGGGTCACAAAACAGACTTTCATTTTCCTGTTTTAATTTCCAGTAATATGGAGATAATGTGTTTTATGTTTCTTTCCCCTTTGCACCAGGATACCTACAGAGTATTCCAGTGTTTGTTATATATGTTCTTTATACCTGATGGCAGACATAGTTATCTCTTAAAACCTGAACGGAAGAATAGTTAACAGAACTCTCAAAGCTTTTCCTATAGATAGCTTCTACAGGGAGGATTTGATTCCTTGTGGGCCTACTGCCTATAGTTGAGTGAATCTAAGAGAAAAACATCTGGCCTAATTTATCTTCAGGCATAATTTAATAATGCTGAATGGCAACCTCTGAGAAAAATCTAAGTAAGACTTTATGTAACCACTAATTTAGAGTTGGTTAATAGGTAATTCTTATTTGTATTTCTTTTGAAGGAATATGTATTTTGATCACATCAGAGCTAATCATTTTTCTTCATCCTGACATCTAAATGTGGTATTATAGTATAATGAGCTCCTAGCCTGGTCGTAGGCAGAGCTCAACTGGTAGAATCAGGACTGAGGAAGGCTAGAAAGCAATAGGGACTATCTGATTTCATAAAGAATCTTTTGTTGGCAAAGGTAAGTTTTAATGCTCCTTTGCCTCCTTAAAGGGACTCAGCCCATATTTCATATCAACAAATATCGGGCTGATTGAAAACAGTTCTGTTTGCTTTGTGCCCTGATAAATATGGACTTTATTCCATTACATAGTTTAAGAAACAGGACAGAAAGGGGGGTAGGATGGAGAGGGTTGGAAAACTTGGCTAATATTAAGGTGGGTAGTACATCAAGTAGAGTATAAATGTAATTGCCCCAAGAATGCACTTAGCATAAATCCATATGCAGATACTTAAATTATATCTTAATTCCTTGAGTATAGTAAATCTGATGGGAAATCTTTGACTTGGTTTTTAGTATAAACAGTTAGGCTAGATTCTTACTTTATGACTCCAGTTAGAAACGGGGACGGACATATCACATAACCCTTTTGGCCTTCAGAAGACCTCTAGGATATATATCACAAAAATATTAAGGTACCTGCTTCATATTTTTAAAATGTTGGCCCTCTTTCTGAAGTGTGGGATTCAGAAATTCTTTTAGCTATTGCTCATCAAAGTTGTGTTTTAGGTAAGGACCTCTTACTGCTAGAGTTATTTATAGCTTTGCCTGGTGAGTTCCCAATTTTATACAGCTTTTTAATATTTAACTGTATGTCTGGATGGATCAAAGTGTGTATTTGACAAAGGGCTAACACTCTGCATTCCCAAGTTTTATTTCATTAAGAGTTTGGGTTGCCTATGATGAAGTAAGTGTTAGCAATAGCTACTCTTTTATTTATCTTCTAAAGGAATAAAACATTAACATCAGGCTTAGAAACATGTCTTTTGTACTTTTAAAAAATATCCTGTGAAAAGAACCAACTAAGGGCTTACTAATTAGTATAACGCACGCATTAGTCATAAACATTTGGTCATGGACAGTGACTAAAATCGAACTCTAACCAATTTAGTGAGAATTTATTGGACAACTTGTATAAGCCTAAAGCAGCATAGGAGAACAGAGGTCCTTAGCAACACCTGGAAAGAAGGAGTGAATGTGTCTAGGACTCCCTCATCTCTGTTTCTTCTCCATACAGAAGCCTTATTTTCTGGACCGGGCTCCTTCCACATGGCTAGGAACTTGGCTTCCAGCAGATCTCAGGCTCTCATCACATGGAGTTATTATCAGAAAGCAACTGAGATTTATTTTCTTGAGATTTAGGCCAACGTGTCCTGGGGAAGAACGATGATTGGCCCTCCTTGTGTGCCCAACCCCTGCCATCCCACCATCCCCATAGTAGATAACTCTGAAGTATCTACAGGAATATGATAGCTCCCATTCAAATCAAAGCAGGAAGGGGTATTTTTCAGAAGGAGAGAATAAGGAGTTGTGTACACAAAACAATAAATTCAGCGCATTAGTTCTTCATTGTCAGTTGTTCCCTTGGTTTTCATTCATTAGCCAAGTTTTTATTAAGTGTCTACCTTGTGCCTCTGCTAGGTACTAGACATAAAGCAATGACCAAAAAAAAAAAAATACTGCGATGATTATCACTACTTGCATAGAATCTGAATTATAATACCACCCTTGGAAATGGCGTGGGCAGGGGTCATTTCTGTGTAGACTAAATTAGCATTTTGAATGAATATGAACGTAGGCATATGGTGCGGTCTCCTTCCTTTTATTTTGAGTCCATTTCTAAGTAAATTAGCTATTTGCCACCCTCTCCTCCCTAACTATAGTAAACCAGGGGATAAGTGTCTCTTGAGATGGTGATGACATGTTTTATTGTATTTCATTTTGGCGTATGTGTGTGCTTGGTAAATATTTGTTAAATCAATGAATTATTGAGGAGGTGATGTTGTCTAACGATAGTCAGGAGAAAAGGGGACTATTAACTGTGACAAAGCAAGCATCATTGTCTTTGTCATTCTTCAACATTTAAGTGGTCAGAATCAAATAATTCCATATAACAAAGTCATTTTCTGCAATTATCTCAAGATATATTTTGCAACTAATTCCTTCTGGCAGCTACATCTGGATGCTGTGTCATTTCAGATGAGTGTGTGAGAATAACACTGAAGAATTTTCCTGACTCAGATTGAATGATGAGTAATACTTGCTTTGGAAAAAATTCAATATACCTATATTTTATTTTCTCTACTGTGCTTTATAGTATAAGGTATATAACTGCTTCTGTTGCTGTTTGAGTATTCATTTTTATTTTGTTTGAAGTGGATTTTTAAATTATTTATTAAATACTATGCAATTTATATAACAGGCATAAATTATATAAATGGCATAATATAGACAGTAAGATACAATTTAAAGATTATGAAAGTAATCTGTGTTTCTAAATATGCAAGTATAAAAAAAGTGTGACAGTTCCTCCTTGAACTTTTGCTTTTCTCTCCCTCTCCAGGGTAACAATTGTTAACTGCTAGAATATTTTTATGTGGTATGAATGTGTGTGTGTGGGGGGCGTGTATGTGTATGAACAACACATACATTTGAATACATGCTTTCTCTATACATACTGTTCTTCAGCCTGCTCATTTTTACTCATCACCTTCTCATGGACATCTTTCTCTGTCAGTGCGTATTTTCTCTGCAGTGGCGGTGTATTATTTTATGCTATGTATGTGCCTTCATTTATTTAACTATTTCCCTCTTAGATTATCTTTAAAAAAAAATTCAAATAATGCTTCATTGAACCTGCAGGATGGGCTGTAGATTTCTGTAAGAAAAGTTTCTAAAGGTGAACAAATGGGACCAGTTACTTTTTACATTTTAATAGTACTGCCGAGTTACCCTCCAAGTATGTTGGCACCATTTACTACAAGATAGTATATTGTGATGGTGAAACACTTGGAGTCTGAGGGCATGGTTTTGGATCCCAGGTTGGCTTCTTACTTAGGGATAGCCTAGTAGAAGTGAATGAATGTATCTGTGTCTCGGTCCTCCTCTCCACAACATTAATACCTACCTTGACAGGTGGTTGTAAGAATTAAATATATTAACATAATTCAAGTTCTTGCAAAATTACCTAGCATGTTTCTATTACAGAATGCTTTCTAGCATTATGTATGTACTACCTTCCATTAACTTCCATACCACCACAAGCACCTTGTAAGAATTCCCAAGATATGGAAATTTGGGGTCTCAACCAATTGCTGCTTCAGAATGTTATCTTGAGGAGAATGCTGGCTTTGTCTATAGGTCTCCATGTAGACAGGTATTTAGTTTTCCAAGCGTGGACAAAATATACATTAAGATCCTTAATTTTCATAATATTGTATTTTGCCATCTGCAAACCTGGTTTTTAGAGTTCTTATATCCATAATAATAAAATATAAATAAACTTCAAGTTGTTGTTAGAGTATATAATCCTAATTTAATTATATTGGACCTTGGGAAGACTATCTGTTTGGATTATTTTACCTAATTATTCTCAATTTTTATGCTTAGATTTTTATGAGAGGTTCTATGACAAAATTTATAACTGTCCTACGCTTGCTTTTGTGAAGCTTTCATTGAAGATCTTGTTCATAACCACCCAATGCCACTATATGAATTTCCATAGGAGACAATTCTCTTAGTTTAGAAATAGGAAAAGCTTTATTAACTCTGACAAGCTAATATTTCCTTCATTCAGCTAACAGGAGTTAACTGACTGTTTGCCTCTGCATTTTGGCTGCCATGAAATTAGTATGATATTCCAGATCAGAGTGGTAACACCTTTATTATTAGGCATGATTTCTCAGTTTTGAAATATTTCATTACACTTTTCTCCTTTAAAATAGTACAGAAAAAAATAAAGTAGTGCAGATTTTTTTAAGAAGATGCGATAAAGTAACAGAGAAGTAATATCCACTGTATTTTAAATGGGACATGAAATGATGAAATGTGAGTTTGATGACTAGACATTGAAGGAATCTGCAGATATGATAAGGAGTGCTGCTGATAATCACAGGGAAAATCACAGAGACCGGGGAGTAATTGTCTAAGAATTGAACTACTGGGGTTCAAATCTTGGCTTTACTACTTTGTAGCTGTGTGACTTTGGGAGAATTAAATAAACCCCTTTGCACCTTAGTTACCTTATGCTGTCATAAAATGAGGGTGATAATAGTCCCTACGTGATAAGGGGGTTGCTATGAGGATTAAGTGAGTTTATATACATGTTAGCATAATGCCTGATGAAGAGTCACTGCTGTGTGTTTGCTATTGTTATTATTATAAAAAGAGATATAAGTGTTTGAAATCACAGATTATTGAGTTTGATCTCAACTCTCAGTGAAATTCTAGAGTGTATTATTAAACAGATGACTGTAAGCATTTAGAAATGGAAGTAGTGATCCCTGGAAGGCATTATGGATTCTCTAAGTTAATTCATGTCAAACTAAATTAATTTATTTTTGATAGGATTATTAGACTTACATATCAGGAGGATGCTCCTGTTGGAGCTAAATTTCAGCCATTTGAAGTATAATTAAATGAATTTTTAGATGATTGAACATCTATAGCCAAGTATATTGATTGGCTAATCAGGATCTGTCTGAAAGAAGATTCCAGCAGCAACCACATGGTTGTGGCTTTGTTTTCCATTGCTTTGTTCAGCTCTGTCATGAGTAACTTGAAGGAATACATCAAAGTCATACTCGTCAAATGTGCCCATATCACAAAATAAAAAGGGCAACTGGACAGTTGAACAAGAGAATGATGATTCCAAAAGAACTTTATAAGGTAGAGCAACCTTCACCTAAAAAGACTGAGATAAATATTTTTCAAATTTGTGGATACCACAAAGTTTAGCTGGTACCTGGAATAAAAAGGTATTTTGGAAGAATAAGATTTCAGAGCCTATAAAAATGGATTGGAACAAACACTAGTGCATTAAACAAATATACATTTACATCCAGCAAGTTTGGAAATATACACCACAGAATTGTGCGTGTGATTTCAGAAACAAATATTGAAAGTTCTAGAAGTTTTAGTTGGTTGACGGTATGAGGACTGCTAAGAAAGAATGAGTGTCATACTAGGTTGTATTAATATAATTATATAAGTTAGGTAAAGGGAAGTAATAGTTTCACTATATTATGTTTCACTCAAACTACATTTAGAGTATTTATTAGTGATATTTAGCTATTTTCTTTCAATTAGTACAATTCCTAAATCATGTATTTTACAAGTGATGGCAGACTCAAGAATGTTCAAAGGGTGTTTTGCGAGACAGTGTCTGCAAACTATTTTATTGAGGAATGATGGAAGAAACTGAGGATCTAGTAGCCGAGAGATAAAAGAAGACTGGGCCCTTAATAGTGTGTTCAGACAGGTGGTGATACAGCATATGAATAAATGATTGGACCCCATTTTGTAAATTCATATAACACAGTCACTTTAAGTTTTCATGTTAGGAAAGGGCTTGTAATTTAATATTAAATAATTGTCACATTCCAAGGCAAAAACTAGGACTACATAGTAGAAGTCATAGGAAAGCAGAATTTTTTACTTGATGCACAGAAAAAGCTTTTTAATGATTAGTGGGTTTTAAATAGAGTACACTGCCTGCAAATTTCTGTGGGAGAAGTATTTCTTTCATTAAAGAGGTATTTTACTTTTTAAAACAGGTTTTATATGTATCATCATTTAAGTAGTTACTAATATTTTTCTTTTACCCCTTTTAGAACGTTGTAGAAATTCTGGGTTTCTCTCACTTTGTTTTCTTTCCGTGTTATAAGTAATGGCAACTGTTTCAAAAGATTAGAAACTTAATGAGGTAGAACAAAATTGCCAGAATCCCACAGGAAATTAGAAGTCACCTCTCAGTCGCATAGAATTTTATCTACAAATTCAGGTAATGATCACTATGAATTGTTCTAGGCCTCACAAAGCCATTTTTCTACTCTCAGCTGTGCTCAGTTTTATGAGGCTGAGCAATTAAAATAATCTTACAGACAGATTTTTTTTTTGATGGATATTCAATGATACTCCATTATAGTTGCTTGAAAGCCTGTCTTTAAGTGTGTATAGTCGGAAACAAGTAGTTACTGTTGATAGTCTCTATTTTTACTTGACTTCTACCACAAGTATAACAGGATAATTTGTCCCTGTAGTGTGCTTTTCTTCCTGAGTAACACAGCAGTGTCTAAAAGAGTGCCATATTGTCTAACCCTTCTTGTTAAACACAGATAGACCGTTGGATGACGAAACTAGGCACAGCGTGTGCAGTGTTTACCTATGAGCCCGTGGTTGAAGAAGTTTGGCAGTGGTCAGGCGTTGAGGGATCACAGTAGGAGGCTCGCCCTATTTGTAGAAGCTTGAGTGCAGTTTACAGGGGAGATCTCGAAGAGAGACAACATCTAATGCCCATCATTTTTTTTTTTTTTTGAAATAGCTCTCCTCATTTTCTAGGATGTGCTCAGAGGGGTCCCCACCCTCGAGCCAACAGTGTTAACTAATGTTTATTAGCACATATTGCTCTGGGCAGTCATTTGACTTATTGGAATAATAAGTCCTGTATATTCATTATCTCATTTTGTCCTTGCAGCACTTTTATAAATGAGGGAATGAGGAAACTGAGATCCAGGGAGGCTAAATATCTGAGATCAGACAGCTAGTGAGTAGGGGCTCTTGGTTCATCTGACTCCAGATCCCATAACCTTCTTTATTATTCCATAAATGTTCCTCAGACAGAGTGACTGAACACATCTCCCCAGATTAACCTGTTCTCTGTATAACCCTGCTTGGTTGTGCTGCAGTCTGGGGATGTGGACATGAGTGAGGGCCAAAGCTTGCAATGTAGCCACAAGAGCATTAAACAAGAGGCTGCTAATTATCTATTTGACAGGTGCTACCGAGGGAAGATACCGTTTAAACCATTATCTGAGCATTCAAAGAAATATCCGATTGTTCTTAAGTGATAGATTGATGAAGTGGGGATTATGAGGTGGATATTGTGTATAATATCTTGATTATAGACCCTCAGTTTCTGCACAACCCCTGCGCCCGTGAGGAGAAGCAGTTTAACGTAGTAGAAGAAGCAGACTTCTGTGTCAGAAGGGCCAGACATCTCCTACTAGCTGCTGGACCTCATGGGCATTTGATCTTCCTGGAGGATGCTGCTTCTGGGTGAAGTAGTCCTGATTCTCAAGGGTATTAAAACAAAATGTCCATATCTTTTAAGTCACACATTCATAAGTACTAGGACAGCACATAATTTCCCCCATAAAATGCATGCAAATAGAATAGAAAAATTGTGTCATCTTTAGACCCTTAACTAGCAGCCTCATATGTTAAGAGCAGAGAATAGCCGAACCGAGCTGCCAATACTGGGCAGTTGGTAAGGCGCTGTCACTTCTTACGTAGTTGATTTCCTCCTCGGAATACTGTCAGTGATCCAAATTCATGTGCCATCAGAATGACATGGGCCTTTGAGGTTTCTCAGGAATAGTGGAAGTAGGGAATGTTAAATACATGAATCCCCGAGTCTACTGTAATATATGGAAAGCTCCTCCAGACTTTGCACAGAATTGTCTAATAAGTATGAACTATTCTTATTACATTTAAACGTTGTCATCATCAGTATTATCATGTGTACAAGTCCTGTCCTTCCACTTACTAGCTTATGAGCTTGAACCAATTACTTCAACTTGGTGCATTGCTGACAAAGTTAATCCTGCCTCCTCTATGCGTCTCACCACGTTGTTGTAAGGGACAAATAAAATAATACATGTTGTATGAGAGCAAATACACTATGTTATGTGAAATCACCCTTTTACCATAGAGAGCTATATAATGGTTTATTGTAATAACCCCTTAATCATTTACCTAAGACGTGAGACCTTAAAGAGCTAAGCATTTGCCAACATGGACTAAGGCAAGACATGCTGGTGTTAGAAAACGGGAGGGAACTGGGTGCTGGATGGCCCCTGTAGGATTCCACAAATCTAATCGTATACCATTGACACGCTTTCAAATTGTGGAAATCTCTCTATTTTGCAATCTAATAAGTAAGCTCAGAAAATTTTATTTAGGACCTGAAGGACCAAGATTTTACCCGTTAGAGGAACATTGGTCTAACGTGTTTATCTTAGGGATACTGGAGATGACTTTTGTGTTTGAGAGATACCAAGGAAATCCGGAGTAAGCCTTAAATAGAAACCTTTTATTTATTAGATTAAAATGTTTGAAACTAAAACATAGAAAAATACATTCTCAGCTTGGCCTGTGCCCTTAATGATATGGCAAACCACCTCTGTCCTTCTCTTAACTATAGTGCCATCCTTTCTTTGCAGGCTTTTTTTTTTTTTTTTTCCTCCTGCTACTGGGACATGTAGAAGTCTGGAGGAGGAGGTTTCTGGGATGAGTCTGTCTTGTCTCAAAGTAGCATGAGGCTAGATGTTGTTGAGATAGGCTCTGCGATAGCCACATAAGTAGAGAAGGTGAAATCCAGTGGTGTATTTGGCAATCCTATACATCTGTTGAGGTCCTGTGAAAAATACAAGGGGATCCATTTTGTATACAAACCTTGTATCCCCTCGCCATGGAAATCCCCCTTCTTGGAGAGAGCGATGCTAAATTTGAAATCTCCTGGGGTGTAGCACTGCCGAAGAAAGGAGGAAAAGGAGGATTGAAGGGACTTTGGTGCATCAGGCAGGCGGAAGCCTGAGAGGTGCAAGACACAGCTCCTAGAGAGTGAGAGTAGTGGACTCACAAAGACGGCTTGAACACAGGAGCATGATTTGTTTTTACAAAGAAAGGAAGGGCATTTTATGTAAAGATTAAACACCGTGACAGGCCGATTTGTCTAGAAGAGACATTGATATCTGGCCAGTGGTTCTAATTACAGTCCTCCCTTGACAGGGCAGCTCTGAGAGTTGTAGCTCTGGATTTTCTTTGTGAAACTTGGCAGCTTCGGGGGCCTGTTTTTGAGGAAATAAATGACAAAGCAGCTTAATTTTCAGCAAAAAATTTTTTTGAAAGGGACTAGAAAAGATCAGTTTTTATCCAAAGTAAATAATATAGGAACGAGAAAACAGAAGTGTTGGAAAGGAGACCCAATTCACATTATTTGTAGAAAACATGGTTCTGTACTTCTATACTGTTAGAACTATTAAGAATTCAATTAGCTGTTCATATAGATAGTAATTATCACAACTCAGTGGCTTTTGTATGTCTTAGCAATAAAACGTGAGAATATTATATGAAAAAGTGTATTCATAGTTGCAACTGAAAATATAAACAATAAAATGCTTATTACAGTTTATAAAACAAAACTTAAACACATGGAAAACTGTGTAAATTGCTTAAAAATTTAATTAGATGTCTCATTTAATTCCAATCTGAATTTCATCTGGAAATATAAAGAAGTGAACAATTAAAAATTTAAGAAGGAATAAGGAGAGCAGCGGCCGATCTAGATAGTGAAGTGTATTATAATATTAGAGCAATTTAAAACAGTGTGGTGCTGGCACAGCAGTTGAATGAAAGATCAGGGCATCTTTCAGGACCCCGGATGAGGCCCAGGGACAGTGGTTTACAGTTCATTTTTTAGACACCCTGAAAATTCCCAGAAGTGCCTTTGGCCATTAGAGGGAATAAGTATGGGGGCTCTGAGCACTCTCATCTCCACCTTAACAAGAGTAGCTCTGCTTTTGTGCATTTTATATATTGGGTTCCCACATTTATTTGGTTTCAAATCCCAAAGAGTTTCCATTGCCCTAATATTAATATATGGTAGAGGATGACTCATTAACCGTGACTGGCTTATGAAACAAATTATACTGGGGAATCTTATTTATAGGTGGTGGGGCTTAAGTCAGTGTTTCACCTTGCTACAAAATGATATAGATGAATTCCAAAGTAAAACCATAAAAATACTTGAAAAATATTTGTAGATATTTGCTTGCTCTCTGGATAAAAGGAATTTCTAAACATAGGACAGAAGTCATAATGGAAAAAACTGATGGAGTTGTTCATGTGAAAATAGAAAACTTTGCTTATCTCCCTAAAATACCCCCCCAAAAAGCAACAAAAAGGATAAATATCTATTACTAATATACAAAACAGTATTATTTTACTATATGAAGAGCTTTTTACACATTAATAAGGAAAACAGAAATATCCTGTTATATCCCATATGATACTCATTTGAAAAAAAAAAACTTTATCCCCATTAGTATTTACAGAAGTGTGATTAGAATAACAATGAGCCATTACTTTTTGACCTACTAAGTTGACAAATACTACTAAAAGATAATGCTGAATGTTGGCAAAGTTGTGGTAAGAGAGGCAGATTTAGTTCTGCTTGGTGAGAGTGTAAATTGTTAAAATCTTTTTGGAAGCAGTTGACAAGAGACGTGACAGAGCTCACATTCTTTGATTCAATAATACTCTAAGAAAGTTACATTCAATATAGTCTTTATTAATTGAATCTTTAAAAGACTATAAATGCCTCTCTTCAGTGAAGTGTTAATTATGATGCCCATTTTGAAGAATTCATATTGCTTGGAGAAAATTAAGATAGCTAACAGTATTTGCACATACTTTATATAATTATATTAAATTGGTATGTATGGATAGGAAAAACTAGAAGGAAAACACAAATATTCTTGTCTGTAGGCTTGTGGGTACATTTTGTTTTCTATAATATAGGTATGAGTTTGCATTTTTCCAATTTTTACTATCCAAAAATAAGGTCATTTTAAATGATTCTTATCCGTGGAAAACTTTAGAATTGTATTTTCTATTTCGTCACAGTTAACATCATTACTGCCCAAGCCAGTTTCAACGTGTTTTGATTTTCTGAAATATTTATTGGCCCTATAAAATCTTATTATGATAAAGTCTTAAAAATCGTGAGTAATCTTACTCTCTTCCGTGTCCTAACGCATCCTTGACCCCAGTTTCTAAAGAGGTAGGTACAAGATGGTGACCTATGACCTTCTGCCCATATCTCTTATGAGAGACCATGAGTGTCCCCAGCATTGCCTGTCATTTGGGGTGATGCCCACCCATTGGTATTTGAAAACGTCAAGAAGGATCATTCAGGAAGTTTAATTTTGCAGGGTGTATGAAACCGTAACGCCTCACAGCCAAGAGAGCATTGGGGCCAAAGGTGGTTACTCAATCTGGTGTTTGGGCCTGGTCGCGTAGCGTGCTTTCTCACTCCGACTGTGGCTCGTGCCCACTGTGGTGTTTGAGTATGGCTGCCTGTGAGTCTGATTCATGTCTCCACCATGTGTCGCATTATTTCGATGGTATCGATGTTTTGTTCTGTGAAGGTAATTTCTCTCTCTCTTTGTTCTGTTCGTGTTCACACAGCTAGTTCAGTGAAGCTTGTTCACAACCAGGAACCTCTCCTTCTCTGTCTCCTTTCTCTGTCTTGCAGGAACTGAGGGTGGCTTCTGGTGTTCTGTGTGGCTTCATCATTTCCTTCCTGCCTCTCACCCACTTCATGATGTAATTCTTGGCACTTTTACTTCCTTTGTAGAGTAGGATGTGATGTCATAGAGAAGGGGACAGGGCTATCCAAATTCTCTCAATTGCTGGGAGGAGCGGCCCAGGTGTGCTGAGGGGCCTGTACTCAGGAAGAGAAACAGGGAATCCTCCACAGTGAGTAACCCCACTTTTGAGTGCACCCAAATTTCCGTTAAAACGTTGCCCAGTACGCTGGAGTTTCCTCTTCGGCCCTTTCTAGATTTAATCAGTTTGCCTTTTGGACATTCCCAGTTCAGCTCAATTGTCCTCCTTTCGCTCCCTTGTCCCCACTCCCCCCCTTTCTGCCATCCTGTGTCTCTCCCCGCCAGTTTCCCTCTTCCTTGCTTGCTTACTTGTGTCTGTCTGTGTCTTTTGACCTTCTGCCCATATCTCTTATGAGAGACCATGAGTGTCCCCAGCATTGCCTGTCATTTGGGGTGATGCCCACCCTATATATAGTCCATGCGCCCACAGCATCTCCTTTCAGTAATTCATAAGTATGCACCGTTCTGCTTACAGTTCTCGCCTTTTTGTTTTCATGTCTATTTCTTTCCCGCCTTTCTCTGTGATCTAATCTTCCTCCTTTTCAGCTCTACGATGCAGTTTCCTTCTTGCCTTTTTTTTTCAACCAATATTTTTTACATGTTAGTCCTCTTCCCTATACAGCTGTGCCTATGTTTCTTTTTCCCCCTTCCCAGTTTTCAGGTGAGCTCTCCAGCGGCCTCCTCTGTGAGGACCATTTTCCTTCTTTCCTGTGGACATACTCGTGGCCATACCCTCTTTCTAGTGTAGCTCACATTGCTGGGTTCTTTAAAGGACTTACTGACTACGGCTAAGGGACGGATCCGGACTGGGGAAAATGGGGACATTTCCTGAGAACTAGAGAGAGGGGAGAACAGGAAATTGGCCCCGATGGTGAAGGCTGGAATGGGGCAGGCTGTCTGTCAGTCACCGGAGAACTTTGCCAGTGCTACTTACAACTTGGCCATGATAGTTAGGAAAGATCACGGAGCTATTTTGAACAGGTGCAGAAGCCTTTTCAATGTTTAGTTTTTAAAGTGACCCTGTTACTAATTATGATCGTTCTAGCAAATAATCCTAAATTAGAACTCTAGAATGTGCAGAAACTTCTGTACGGCATCTTTAAGTAGGTGTTGTGTACCCTCGGAGGAAGTCACTGTGAGGATGTGTGTAGACTTGGTTCTCATCCCCGGAGGTGGCCCCTGTCGTCCGTGCTGATGAGCAGTGTGGGCGTTCTTGTTGACTGCTTTCCTTACATGTAATGAAATCCCTGGACAAATAAAGAAACTTCATTTCCAGGTCTGATGGTCTAATGCCTGTAGAAATAATGAGCCAGGTCCCATGGATTCCCCACACTTTGTTTAAAACAACTCCCTTCCACTCAAAAATAAGGAGGCCAGAAGGGGAGAGAAAGAAAAATGGGACTCAGTTCATAAAACTGAGGTGGGCTGAGTGGGAAGAGGAAGGGGTTTACTTGAAATTAAGTGAAAAAGGCAGAAGAAAGGAAACTGAGCTGAACTGGAACACACGCTGTAATGACTTACTTGGGTTTCTGTAGGCTTTTTTTCCCATTTTGGCCATGAAGGATTTTTTTTTTTCCCTCTTTTTTTTTTTTTTAATACAAAAGAGGTTGATCAAAATGTGAATCCAGTGAGGTTATTTCTAACCATCACTTTGTTTTCTGCTGTTGCTAGTGTCCAGGCTCCATGTTTCCAAGGTCCTGGAGATTTAGGAAACATTTTAATAGCCTGAAAACCTGTCTTTAACCATAAAATATTGGCAATTTTTAATAAAGGAAATTATATACATTTATTAACTTGGTTTTGTCAGGTGTCACATTTTTTTTTCTTTTTTTTTTGGTGTGTATGCCTTTGTGATTTTTTTTTTTAAGAATGACCCCCATGTTGCAGAAATTGCCATAAATGTCCAGAAAAGAATTACATTTTCACTTTAGACACCTGAACTGTGTGATGGGACCTTATTTTGACGTAATGGCCCCTTCCCCCTTTAAAATTTTAAGGAAGCCTTGCATGATTCACAAACATTTTTATTTCGTATGCCTTCATACAATAATACAGGAATTTTATGTTTATTTTTATTTTTTAGGCACTAGAAAAACACCCCAATTCACCAATGACAGCGAAGCAGATATTGGAAGTCATTCAGAAAGAAGGGTTAAAAGAAACAAGGTCAGTATTCATATTTACATTTTCTGTTTTCATTGCCACTAATTGCAAAGCAGTAGATGTATCTAGATTTTGATATTGTAGTTGATTGTGGATTAAGTAATTACCTGCAAATTCTTTTGTGATTGCCAAATATTTGGATGACCGAAGATTTCCTTGGAACTGCCTGTTGGCTTAATAAAATACATTAGACAGGTTAACATAGAACGTACTTTGTTAACAAAGAGCCTTGCTGCCTGAATTAGCCTTTCACTGGAGTTACTCCTCTTTCTCTGTGTCTTGTAAGAGGAGATTTTGTTTCTGAAAGTAAAGAGGAACTCTTGTACAGGCTTATTAGATCCCAGGATACAAAGATTAGGTCACTCTGATAAAATTCAAAGTGCTAATAAATGTGGCTGGAAATTTAGTCGTTTTCTCTTTAGAATTCCTCTACTTGGAGCGTCATTACTCAGTTATTAAAATTAATAACAATTTTATTGAGATATAATTCATATACCATAAAATTCACCCCTTTAAAAGGTATAATTCAGTGGTTTTTAGTATATTCACAAAGTTGTGCAATCAACACCACGGTCTAATTTGAGGACATTTTCATCACCCTGAATGAAAGTCCATCCCCATTAAGCAGTCATTCCCCATTCCCTACTCCTTCCAGCCTCTGGTAACCACGATTGAACTTTTTGGGTCTGTGGATTTGACTGTTCTGGACATTTCATATAAATGGAATTATACAATATGTAGCCTTTTGTGTCTGGCTTCTTTCACTTCAGCAAAATGTTTTCAAGGTCCATCCATGTTGTAGCATGAATCAGTATTTCACTCCCTTTTGTTGCCAGATAATATTCCATTGTATGGATATATACTGCGTTTTGTTTACCTGAGATAAGCCGTTACTAATTTTACAGTTTGGCCTTTAGTCATCAGTTGAGGGCCATTTTGATATTACTCAAGGAGAAAAAAGAAGTTTGTTACAAAATAAAATAAACCTAGAGCTGTCATATGAGTATGTAGTTGTCCATGTTACATAGCGTGAATTACTTCTGTATGAAGTTGTCCACCTCTAAGCCATCGAGCATACAGTAGCTGCAGCTTGGTGAGAGTTAGAGCTGCAGAGCTACCTTTTGGATGTTTTTACTGATACTGAGGTAGAACTGCTGAGAGAAAGGAATATCTTCCTGAGGCCAACTTTTCCTAAAAAAATCAGTATCACCTGTAACTCCTCTTACTGTAAAGCGTGGGTAACATCAGCTTCTAGCTGTTTAAAATGCATCCTTTGCAAGTTTGATCCACGAACATCATGACTTAGAAGGGTGTAGGACATCTGGGCTCAGATTTTCACGTCTGTGTTGGAGGATTTTTCTGCCTGTTCTGAAGACACAGCTTGAGATAATGTAGCTACACCGTTTGGAAGAATTGTGTCCCCAGCAGACTGGAGGCCACAGTGGGGAGAGAAATTGCTGACAGAGCCTAACAGCTCTGCTAAGGGTAATCCTGTTCTTCGAAGCCAGATGTCAGCCTGCAGAGTTAGGGACCAAAATGGGGACCCCTGGAAATTTTCTCCTTGCTGGCTGTTAGAAGCCCCGAAAATATTTATGCCATTTAGAAAGCACTGAAAATGTTTGTACAGCAGCCAGAAGAAAAGAGGAGGTAAAGAACAGTCTAAGGATATCAACTCCTGTTGCATGTGGGCTCTGTGCCAGTGGAACCTGCCAACGTAGACATAATAAGCATCTCCTAGAAGCAGACATTTGAAATGTGTCCATTACGATAGTCTTCTCAAGAGGAGCGACTCTGCTGCCGTTGGTCGTTGCGTACCTTGAGATCTAAAATTCCTGTACCGTGCCTCTGAACAGCATTTTAATTACACTTATTATTGTAACAGCATTATTTCATATTTTTCAAAAAGCTGGTCTTCCCAGAATGGTACATTAACGGGCTTTACGCATAGGTGGTTAACAAAACAAAACACAAAACAGCTCCTTGCAAGAATACTGAAATGGAAAAACATAACCTGCTATTTCTCTGTATATAACCCTCCCTCTCTGCCCCCTCCACCCAATTATTGTGTCCTTCTATAAAGAAAAAAACATGTTTGTTTTTACAAATACTGATGAACCAGTATGGTAATATTGGATGTACCTGCGAGGAATTCACAAGTTGAATAGGAAAGGGAGCAGGCAAAGAAAGAGACCATAGTTCTCTTTGAGTTCTATTCTGTAAAAACAGCTCTGCATCAACGGGCCTCAGACCACACATTTTCGTTCGTATTTCTTTCTGCTTTCTTTGAGTCTTCTCTCTCCTGCCAATAGTGACCTGTTTTTATGGCCAGTGTGTCTGTGACCACTCTTCCCTTGTTTCCTGGTTTGCTTATGAGGATCATCTCTAAAATAAAAGTGCATGCTTTGAGTGAGTTTTGGGCTTTGCTACCTGTTACGTGTGTTGTTTTAGGGAGCAGATTCTGACATTTATTTTGCCTACTTAATGTACTCTTTTGCTACCTTCCGAGTTTCTAAATGTTTTCCAAATATTTATGGTAGCTGAGTAAATGAAGTATAACTGTATCTGTTTTTCTTAAGTTACATTAAGAAATTCCATCATCATAAGGTCATACATGACTTTAATTTCTAGGTATTTATTAATGATGTGTTTTCCAAGAAATGCGGGTTTTATGATATGCCTGATTAAATGGAGGGGGAGGGGAGTGATTGTGAAAGTTACTAAGGTGGCCGTGACCTGCTGGTGGTCTTGGTGGATGAGAGGTCACAGTAGTGGTCCTCCCCCAAACAGCCCACCACTGTACCTAGCATTTCTAGAAAAAGAGAAGATTGGGGCTTTATCCATCATCATTCTGAACCTGGATTTAAACTAATGCCGTTTGTTTCAAGTTCCATGGGGGTCCTTCATTCCGTGTAGCGCTGACCTCACTGTCCTGTAATTTTGTCCTTGTTTGTCTACCTGCGCCTGCCTGTGGGCTTTTTAAGGGAAGGGCCTCTAAGACTCCTGACACTCAGCAGATAGTCAATCAGTATTTGTTGAATAAATAATCTTCTTTCTCAGGATGTTAATTTTCTGGTGCTTAGTGATGACTTTGGCTTCCATTTGGGGTTAGAAGCTTCTTTTTAATGTTATATGTTGTATTTTTCATCCTTTATAATACTTTGTGTGTTTTAATCAAAAGGAACCTAACAGTTTTGTGGGTACCCCATTAAATATATGCATGCTGATAATCTCTGGCAGATTATACGTGAGCAAGTAAGGCTGTTGTGCTGTGGCCTGTTTTCAAACACTACTGCAAGTGCCTCTGGTTTAAACTTGTCATTTGTAATAGAAAACACACAAATAATTTTGGCAAAGCTGATACGAGTATTTGAAAGAGTTCAGTATATGTGATATTGTTAATTTATTTGACTGTGATGAAATTCTTGACATTTTATGCTATCTTTTCCTCTTTTCAAGTGATACCTTAAATTGCATACTTTTTTATGTAGACATGATAAAAAGAGGACAGCTTTTCTATATCATGTTCTTTGTATCTTTTTCATGTTATTGATGAAATGTGTAGTGTGTGATTAAATTCTATTTGGAAAAGACAGACTGCAAAAAGTACTTTCCATGTGGTTTTAAAAAAGGTCAGAAGGCCATATGATTTTTGTTGGGAAAAAAATAGTATCATGGCATGATTTGCTAGAATTTTTAATGAAAACGTATTTGGTAGGTTTTAATTCCCTTCTGTATAATAACATAGAAGATTTTTATCAATATAATTTTACTTTGGTCCATCTATGTATTTGATTCTGAGTATTTCCAGGATTTTGTTACTTTGTGTTATGAGTTGTGAACCACTGATAAGACATAGCTGTTTGGAATGCTTTTCAGATGATCAGAATCTTATAATCAATCAAATAGCCATGTTGCTTGTATAGAGGGGATAAAAATGTGCGTATTCCAGTCTGCTGCTTTTGTGGATGGATATTTGATATAAGGCCTGTTTGAACTGCTTGACTAAACATTCCCCCTTCCTCAGGGAGTCAGGGTGCTACTGTAGAATATGGTCTTGTCTGCAGTAATTTCAGTATTGTACCTCCAAAGTGAGCACTTGTCTCCAGTAATTAGAAAGATGTTCATAGAAAAAGAGGAGTAACTCCAGTTACCATGTTGGTTTGGATGACATTTGGGGTTGTCCTAATTCTGCTTTTCTGTTTTTGGTTTGCTTTTTCAGAAGTTCTAATTCCTTTACAAAGAGGACTGAGGGATTTTTGATGCCTGAGGATGTGTTTTTCTCTGCTTATGTAGTTTTTAAAGTAATGCTTCAAAAGAAGTATTTGCTCTCACATAGGAACACATCCAGGGGCAGCAAGGTCAAGCAGTGAGGCTTGCAGCACTTACCTAGTGAGAGCAGACCATTCATCAGTGAGAGATAATTTCTTATGGGCATCATCATTACAAGATACCTGTCATTAAGGTAGCATGAACCTTGATTTAGTTTTCATATTATCTGCTAATAGGCAGATGGTTTTCTAATGGAGATAAGGCAGTCATAAAATAAAGGCAAAAACCAAACCAAACCAAAACAAAAACCACCGCACATACACAAAGCAATAAAAAAAAACCTCTGTTGGTTTGGGGGCAGGGCAATATTTATGAGGTACATTTTTACAAGATTATAGATGTCTTACTTTAAAAAAAATCTGTTAGATTTCACGAACCATTTGCAGAGCAACAGCCTATGATTATATATCACAGTAGGGACATTTGAAAAGCTTTATAAACGGTCTCTGTTGTGTTTAGTGTTACTCAGAATGTGGACGTATTTTTGACTTCGCAATGTGGAACGTGAAATTGACAACCCAAGATTTTGTAATTATTCTGGTATCAATGAGAACTTTTTTCTCCCCGCTGATAATTCTTAGAATAAATTTGTTTTTAGCTACTCGCCTTAAGGTTTTGCATGTTTTCTGTTTTGCAGTCTGTGTTATGATATGCTGAAATTAGGATCTCTGCTTCGTACTGTGGTTTATTAGAAATGTTGCATTTTTCTAGGGGGATAAATGTCAGAAAATTCTATTACCATGTATAGTGACAAACAATAAAATTTCTTGGCATTTCTCTTGGTGAGATTTACGTTTCTAATTAGTACTATAGGAGATGATTCTTTCTCGCTGCTGAAATGTTTTGTCTAGAGATAAGACAGAAACACAAATAATTTCTACTGCAAAATCAATTCTTATCTCCAGACTCCATGTTGGCATCCCTCCTTTCACACTGAAATGGTGGTCTAGTTTGTGCTGAGGCATTTTAGAATTACGGTGTTAACTCACAGTGTCACCGCTGCCATTTGCTAACATCTAATCCTCTCATTGTGTAAATGGTGTGCACGGTCAGCTACTTAGAGGGGGCAAATGAGACAATAGTGTTATTAAACAGAAACATAGGACAATCTGCATTTATTTATGCATGTGTATAGCTGTGTGAATGTGAGTGTGTAAGCGAGCCTTGAGAATAATTTACCTTTTCGCTGATATAAAATTTTACTTGTCATCATTACTCAGATTAGAAGTCTCAATCAGTCATTCCCAACTCCCTTCTTTGATGCCCCCATGGCCAGTTGGTTCTTGGGTAGTGTTAGTTCTACTTCTTAATTACATCTTTCTTTCTTTGTGTCCCTACTCCTTCCCATTCAGTCTTTGCACTTGTAATTTTTTAACTAGATTAATGTAGTATCTTCTTCTCTGGTCTCTTTAAACCCAGTCTCCCCCATTTTAAGTACGTTTTTTCCCTCAAATAAACACTACCATTTATAGTAGGATTTCTTAACTAATAATCCAAAATATTCCAGAGAATGTATTGCACCTAGCAAACTATGAATCAATAGGTATTGTCCATTATATGTTTGGTGATAATTAGATGAAACTGGGGTATGTTGCTTTTTTCCTAGTCACGTGATACCTGAATACATGCATGATATTCTGATAATGTAGGGTTTATGATGTAAATGATGAGTGCATCCATTATATTTTATAGTTAGATGGGATTTTGAATTTGCAATCTGGTCATTTATGTATATATTTGGTTCTTCCCAAAAAATACCACTTAAAATATCATTCATTGGCATTGTACATAATTAACTTGCTTTAAGTTAAATGGTGTAAAACTGGTTAAATAAGAATTCAGAATTTATACATGAATATCACTAATTGTTTAAAAATAACTTTGCAATCTGTCACAAATTAAACTTTTTTAACTTTTTTTTTTTTTTTTAGTTTCAGGTGTACAACATAGTGATTTAACAGTTCTATACATTACTCAGTGCTCACCATAAATGCAGTCACCATCTGTCACCATACGTTATTACAATATTATTGACTGTATTCCCTATGCTGTACTTGTAATCTCCATGACTTATTTATTTTAAAATAGGAAGTTTGTACCTCTTAATCCCATTCTATTTTATTTAAACTTTTTTTTTTTAAATTATGGTTACTTTTCTTTTTGTGAAAAAGTGATTCAGGGGAATAAGATTATATATTCCTTTGGAATTATTTCCTGAGTTAAAGTAATTATGTGAAACATTGCCCTCTGAGGTAGGCTTCCAGCTCCTAGCACTACCTAATCAAACTGGACATGGGCAGCTTTAAAGCCTTAGTAGTCAAGCATCTGCTATTATAGCCACAGGTAACTGCTTGCCTTCCGCTGTGACTTTTCATGATTTTGGAAGGTAGAAGTAGAGCCCCAGGAGGCGTTCATGAACTGTGCTGTGTGTGTGCACGAGTGCTCACACGCACTTGTAGTAGTTACCACAGTGTTCCTTAAGAGCCTAGAAGATCAGATTGCCAGAAGGAGAGGTAGCCCTTGTCAGATGGAATGCCTCACGCTAATGTGGTAAATTTGGAACAGGACTCTTCCTAGTTCCCTGACTGAAGTCATGTTAATAGTGATTGGCTTAGTCTGCTCAGGCTGTCATAACCAAACACCATGGACTGGGTGGCTTAAACAATAGAAATTTATTTTTCACGGTTCTGTAGGCTAGTAGAAGTCCCAGGTCAAGGTCTAGCAGGGTAGGTTTCTGGTGATGGCTCTCTGCCTGGTTTGCAGATGGTCCCCTTTTTACTATGTCCTCACATGTCCTCTCCTGGGTGTGTGCATGCAGAGAGAGAGGGTGAGCTCTTTGCCGTCTCTTCTTATAAGGACACTACTCCTATCAAGAAGGCCCCATCCTTATTAGACCTCATTAAACATTAATCGCTTCCTTAGAGGCCCCATCTCCAAATGTAGCCATGCTGGGGGCTAGGGCTTCACCATATGAGTTTTGGGGGCACAAAAATTCAGTTCATAATAGTGATTCAGAACTTGGAACTTTAGATCACCAGAACTCACGGCGTAACATAAGAATATTTCTAGAATTTGGAATAGCTGATTTATCTTGGAGGGTATTCATAACAATATGCTTAACATTGTACTGTGCTTCTGTTTTTATATACTCCTAATATGTATTTTCATATGTTATTCTTAACATATAAACCATAGAATACTCGGCTTAAGTTTTGTGTTCAAATATAATGTCTATATTCATATAACATAAATTTATTTGGATTTTATTTGAAGCCTTTGGTGAAAGTAGCTGTGCTGATTGCCTATAACCCTCAAGGCATCAATATTCACTAAGGAATGCGATTATAGCTATGAAGTGGCCATTTCTTAATACATCTTTTTATTCTGTCAAGCTTGCTTTCTCCATTCTGCCAAATAATTGAACAAAAAAAGGTAATTTAGGTGATTTCAGCTTTATCAAGATCTAGGTATAATTTACTCCAGAAATATTGAGCACTCTATAAATATTTCAGTGCAGAAATAGAAGCAGAAATGGATATAAAATTACATTATATGTGAGTCTAAGTAGCCTATGCAGGTGAAAACCTTTGGGAAGGAATAGGCATTAAACTGGGGTGATTTTATTTAATCTTTTTCTAAGTGGTATTTTTCTCTTTATCTCTTAATTTCATTGCTTGTGCTCTTAATTGCCACATGCCTATGATTTTAGTTTTGCTTCGTTATTTGAACTTGACAACATAATTCAAATGCAAAACAGTTGATATGCTGACATGGGGACTTCTTTTTATAGTTGATTTGTTTTCAGAAGAATAAAAATTACGACGTTTTGTTAAGCCAAGTTTTCTAAAAGCTACAATGTGTAATTCCTAAGAACAAGTCTTAGTTCCTTCAGGACGATTAAAGACTATTTATCCTGCAACTCCTGAGATGCTTGGATGCAGAATCAAATTGATAATTGTGGACTGGGATTCTGCCTGAAATTCGGGTGATTTCTATCAACATTTTTTTAAAAAAGAAGTGAAGATCTACTGTGGGTGCTGTGCAAGGCTTGTTTGTGCTCAGGCTCAGCCCTCTCTTCAGTCTGACCAGGTATAGGTGTGGGGCTTTGTCTGGTGCTTGGTGATCAACTTAGAGGACATCGGAGAAGAGAAAAGAAAGTTGTGGAGATGTTGGTATCATAACATGATGGTAATCAATTAAATACCTACTAAGTGCCTACACACTGTGCTCATTGTGTTAGATCCTGAGGTTTTGTGGAAGCTTTAAGGCATGTATTCATTCCATTAACATTTATTAAGCACATGTTACGTTATTGAGAGGGTAGAGGTCGCTGGATTAATGAATGAATAAAATGTAGTCCCTGCTTTTTGAGGATTTAACAACACGGTTCCAGACCATTTTTCTGTGTCATTTAATAAGGTCTTTTAATCTCTTCTCTGTAAAGCATGTCTTCAGCCTAGCGCATAATGATTAAAAAATAAACATATATATATTTAGCTTTATATATAAATATGTATAAATTACATATATATTTAGTTTTTAAATTTAGGAATTTCTAATTCTCTCTTGAATTCTTTTTTTTTTTTAAGATTTTATTTATTTATTTAACAGAGAGAGGGACAGCGAGAGAGGGAACACAAGCAGGGGGAGTGGGAGAGGGAGAAGCAGGCTTCCCGCGGAGCAGGGAGCCCAATGTGGGGCTTGATCCCAGGATCACAGGATCATGACCTGAGCCGAAGGCAGACGCTTAACGACTGAGCCACCCAGGCGCCCTAAGCCTCTCTTGAATTCTTGATAAAATATATGCTATTCCAACATGTCAAGCAGTATTGTCTTTCCATCACAAATATAAGGCCATTATGGTTAGGAATTTACATCTTTGTATCCATTAATCTGTTTGGCATAGAGCTGAGATACCATGCTTTATGCAAATTAATGAGTAGGGGCTTCATGGTTCAAAGGATTCCTAATTTTTAAAAAGCATTTGCTTATATTAGGCCCAATGCTAAGGACTTTACATGAATTATCTTTTTAAAAACTTTGAGGTGGGTTGATGATATTTTATTACCCATTTCACAGATAGGGAAATTGAAGCAGGTGAGGTTAGGTAACTTGAGACCGTTCACCCAACTAGCAATTGGCAAATCTTGGATTTGATGTCTGATTCAGAACCAATTGCATTTAATCTTTTTAAAATATTTATAGCTTGAGCCTAATAAAATTTTGGATTAAGGAAAGTGTTGGTTATGTGGATTCTATTAAGTAAATTACCGCCACCCCAAACTTATCCCCTTTAGCAGCTTTTCAGGCTAATTTTTGAGTTTCTTATGAATTACTTACTGAGTTAAAGTCTAGTCTATAGATAGGTGTGTTCAGACTCTTCAAGTTTATAGCCTAATGATAAGTAGGATTGAAGGGTGAAAAAGACATTTCAATAATCTGTTTAGATTTGGGAATGCAAAGCCTCAGATGAGTTTTTAACTCTTATGCTTGTCCAACGTAATGATGACTTTGAGTGAACATTTGGGCTTACAGACAGCAGCAAGACATATTTGAATGTACCTTCTTCCTGTTTGTTTTAGAAGGTAATGCTGCGAGGATGGGAAACATGCCTCAGGTAATGGGAGGATCAAAGGATTCAGAGGATTCTCACCATATTGTTGTTGATATTGGACTTAACAGATTGAAACTTGTTTCTGG
This sequence comes from Leptonychotes weddellii, assembly GCF_054177405.1. NCBI lineage: Eukaryota > Metazoa > Chordata > Mammalia > Carnivora > Phocidae > Leptonychotes > Leptonychotes weddellii. The sequence goes on along the minus strand of NC_138381.1, from coordinate 35,571,660 downwards.
GGCGCTTGCAAACTGTGACCAAAGTATAATTGCTAACAAAATGTAGATAATCCAAAGGGCAATTTTAGAGGGTGGCAGTGACTCCATTTGTGAAACAGTTGAATGAAAATAGATGGGATTGACTAAACCATGCTTAGATGGGGAGAGGGGAGGCTAAGTTATTAACATTGTTCTTCTTTTAAGAGGTGCATCTAGGGGGAGAAAAGGAGGCCCAAAAGAATAAGTGAGTATGGTTTCAGAAGCAGCATTACTGTCTTTTTTGGGGAAATTATCTTAAGCAAAGAAGGAGCAGATGTACTTTCCTGTCATTGGTAATCTGTATCACGACCATTTATCCATCCTTCCTCATCTCATCCATCCATTGTATTTCCACTGGGAGGTATAAAACACTACTCTTTCCTTTTTATTTTTATTTTTCATTTTTCAAAAGACAGATGTAAAATTTCCAAGCAGAGCACGTTCTCCTTCAGGCCACTACAGCTAACCTGAATTCATTACTTAGTTCTTTTCTAGCATGTCTGCATAAAATACAACAATTTGTACAATGATTATTTTTCAGTTTGTTGCTTAATCTGTGTTTATTGAAGGTGATCTGCTGGTTCTAGATACAGAAAAATGGCATTCATGAAGATTTGTTGGAAAAAGTTGTTGCTAATGGGAAAGTCTAATTGGCTCCAATCTTAAATTCTGAAGTGTTAGGATGAGCAAAGATCACTTTAGAAGGAAGGGCTAAGTCAGGAATACAGAAAGTACTATTTGGAATTCCAACAGTTTTCACTGCTCACTTATTTTATCCAGCCTTAATATTAAAAATGTTAACTTTGATTTTTTGAATTAGAATTTATGTTAATACTATTTTTAGATACCACCCTTTTGAGGCAGCCACCAATAACTTAATTTTCAAAGTTTTATAAATTAGTTTGGATATTAATACAATGGTATATTCTTACTTTTCATAACAGAGTGATGAGGAAGTGTGAAATAGTGTCTGTAGAAATTTGAGTAGGAGCAGATAATTATCTAAATTTTAAATCTAGTCCTTTCCTTACTCAATTTTCACCCACCTGGTCACCCAAGCAGTTTCCAGTCTTTTTTAGAAGAGTTTCTTGGGATAGAAGAACAGTGGGCTGAATAATTCCTAACAGCTGAAGAATTAGACTCTTTGGTAAAGTCAGGACTGTTTTACACAAGGGGCCATTTGCTATTGTCATTACTATCCCAACTCTAAGCAATGCTTTTGAGAATTTATTTGAAAGCGAGTTTCCTTTAAAACAATGCATTTAGACCAGCCTTTACTACATTAGGTTGCAATCTGAGATGAAGTTTAACTCAGTACTATAATATTCTGTTTCTGGTAAGGACTTCGCCAATCATATGGTCTTAAACTTTTATTTTACAGATCAGTAAACTAAAGCTTAGAGAAGATGAGTGGTCCGCTATAATAGAACCAGTAAATATTTGACTCATCTTAAAACTTAGATGAGGCTGATCGGTTTTGAATTTAAGAATGTGCAAAAGCCTAGTAGTAAGTGAAGGCAAGACCATATAAAGAAAAGAAGATAAATCTATTCTAAGGTACTATTAGAAAGGACATGTCTTTCAATTGATTTTCCTGAAGCGATGGGTTTTCATTGATCCAGTCACCCTCTGTTACCTGATTTTATTGGCCTCCAGTAGAACATATTTGTAACACTGTTGGCAGGAATTAGGGGTGTGAGAGAGATTGTACTGTAATTTATACTTCAACTAGTGATCTAATATTCTTGAATTTGGCCTCAGTAGCTCCTTGTTGCCATCAAGACCTTGCTCAAAGGACTTTGGGAAGAACAGGGGAAGAGGTTGCAACCATCTTATGTCCCTTCCTCTGTGGGCTGATGTAGCTAGCCAGTGAGCTCAGTAAAGCACAGTGCCTTAGATCATTTTATTGAATATTCTTATTCCAATTATTCTTTGGAATGCCTGTAATATGAGGTAATATGTGAAGCAAGGGTGAATAGATTTGCGCGCAGACAAGTTGATGCAAACAGGTCATCCGGCAGCCATTTTCTTCTGTTCGTATTTCCCCTTTGGGCTTTTACAACCTGCTCTTTTTCTTCATTCACACTGTGATAATATATTTCTGTTTACTTATTAAATTTTCCTCTATTCTCTATAAAAAATGGATAGCAATTAAATATTTAGATGTAATCACAATAAAATTGAGTGGACTGAGAAGTCCAATGGGTAAATTGTCAACTTACAGCAAAAATCTACTTTTCACTTATTGATTCTTTTTTCTGGCATTGATGACTCATTTGACTTTTCTTATAAATGGATCTCTAGTATATCAGTGTGGTATGGAATATATGTGATGGTTATTTTCTGGATTAAGTGAGGTGAAACTCAATATAATTTGGAGCTATCAAATTCTTATGAATTCATGATATGTTGTCTTATTCCTCACTTACAATATAATAATACTGACTTCTGACCTTTCCTCTGCCTAGGGTTGTTATATAGATTAAAATTTGAAAGCCTATTATAATTATATGTTGCTGATTATATTAAACCCTTTGCAATTAATTTATATATGTTCAGGTTATTTTTCTTAGGTTTTGCGAATTGCTATCCAAGAAACTACTTTGATTTTGCATTTACCTTACAGCATAGCCTGTTTATATAAGCTAGTGTGTAGTTTTGTGCAGGTATCATGGAATGCCAAAATAAGTGATTAAACAAAATAAAAGTTAATTTCTCACATTATATTTGAAAGGTAGGTAGTCCCAGGAATGGATGAGATAACTTTGCTACATCAGGATATCCAGGGAGTCAGTGTTCTTCTGTCCTATTGTTCCATTATCCTTAGGATTTTATCCTCATCCTGATGGTCTAACATGGCTTGCCACCAAATCCATGTTCCAAGAAGCAGCTGGAAGAAGGGACACATCCAAGTCCCTTTATTGATACCTTCTGAAAGTTGAGCTTAACAGTTTTCCTCTTGTCCATTGGCCGGTTACAGAGTTGCACTTAGCTGAATGGGAAGCTGGAGACTATATTCTGTTGCAGGTGGTGTGTTCCCAGCTAAAATGTAAGTCTTCACTGTAGGGAAAGGTAGTTATTGAGGAACAACTAACAGCCTCTGCTATATCTGTTTTTAAATTAAATCTCATTCTTGGGCTTGATATAGGTTAAATATGTATTATCATTTTTGACATTTGAAAACATAATTACCTATTTACTTGACTTCATGCAAACATTCCATATATTTTCAAGTCTCTGACTCTGCTCAGCCTGTAATGACCTTCACCATTTCTTGTCCTCCCCCCACCTCCAAAACCCAATTCCAAAGTCCTATACCACTTCTTCAGTAAAGAATTCTTTAATTCTAGCTCTAATTCATTGTTTTATCCTTCCTATTCCATTATAACATAATATGTGTGTTCCTTTGTTGTAGCATCTAATAAACTCTCTCAGATTTTCTCTTGTGATAATAGGACTGCAATTTCCTTAATGGTAGAGTTCATGTCTCATTGATTCATCTCTTCCCCATGGTGCCCTTCATGTAATAGGTTCATGATATTTTCTGATTGAGTGAATGGAAATTTTAATTCTCTGTTTCTGCTTCTAACACAATGTGTTATCCTGGATAAGTCACTCAGTCTTTTTTTATCTTTCCAGTAAAATGGGGGGAAATTGCAACTCTTTATCTGCATCATAAGACTGTTATGAAAATAACATAATTTGGAAAATGTGCTGTCAATTGCAAGATACTTGATTAATGAAATTTCACTGTTTGCTGCCTTATTAGGAATTTGGGGAAATTAATCAAGATTAAATGGATTTCAAGTCAAATTTGTATTCTAAGGTATTTCACAGTAGTGTTTTTGGCACACTGGTGCCAAAAGGTTGTTTCAATAAGTATGTAATGTTATTTAATACCTAAGTTTTAATCTAAAATTTCTTAAGTTAGAAAAGGGATTTTAGTTTATGTTCACTCAGATGCAGTGATAAAATTGAAAGTCATTGTAACTTGATTGAGCAGATCCTGAGGTTTTTTTTTTTTTAAGATTTATTTATTTATTTTTAGAGAGAGCATGCACACATGGGAGTGGGGGAAGGGGTAGAGGGAAAGGGAAAGAATCTCAAGCAGACTCCCTGCTTAGTGCAGAGCCAGGTGCTGGGCTTGATCTCAAGGCCCTGAGATCATGACCTGAGCCAGAATCAAGAGTTGGATGCTTAACCTATTGAGTCACCCAGATGCCCTGATTTTGAGATGTTTTTAATGTATCTGTCAATGACCAGTGTTGGAACTGTAGGATCAGGGATTTTCCCAATTTATAATATACCAACAAGGAAATAATTTTCCATTAAATGAGATGGTTTTTGGGGGTTCCTATTTGTAACTGAGAAGCTTTTTCTCTAGCTAGCTTTCATATTTGGGCCACTTTAGCCTTTTTTTTTTTAATTTTTTTAAGATTTGTTTGAGAGATAGCATGAATATGTGCAGGGGGAAGGGGCAGAGGTGGAGGGAGAGAGTCTCAAGCAGACTCCGTGCTGAGTGTGCTGAGCCTGACATGAGGCTCGATCTCAAGACCCTGAGATCATGACCTGAGCTAAAATCAAGAGTTGAACACTTAACCGACTGAGCCATCCAGGCGCCCCTGAGCCACTTTAGCCTTTTGAATGAATGATATCCGTGTGGTATTTCCTGCTTTCCTACCCTCCAGATTTCTATGTTAATACAGAGTGTCCTGATCGTACCTCCTGATAATTATCTAATTGGTATGTTGGGGGGGGGGAATGTGTCTCAGAGTCCTTTGTATTTGTACTATCATCCAAATTCTGTTTGATACTTGATTATGAAGCTTCAAATATACAAAATGAAATTTTGGAGTATAGACTTTAATAAAAAAAACACTTTGCTATCTCTAAGTAGGTCTCCATTTAAACATGTAGGAAATGATTATTTGGAAAATCGATGTCATTATTTGTGTGCTTCTGTCATTAAGGTTCTCACAATTTTTAGCTTGTTTAATATGTATTAAATGTTCATAGTATAGTGGGAGTTTTCCATTATACTGAAATGGAAATGCTGTCTATTACACTAAATATAGGACAGAATATATTTTACTTTTGAGTAGTGATCTGATTTCCAAGATTCTACTAAATTACGTATATGCTAATGCTTAGCTTCTGTTGATTATTACCATTACTGCTACCTTGCTACTATCTGTTTATCATTTAAGATGCAAATTATCACCTCCCCCGGGTAACTTTCCCTATGATTCCCAGGCAGAATATGGTTCCTTCTTTTGTATTTCAAGGGATGTTTTAAATGTATTTTTATCACAGTTGTTTTTGTTTATATGTCTTCCATCTAAACTATGAATTGCAAGATAGCTAGTGGCCTGTCTTACTCATGTTTGTATATCCTGTATAGTTTGTAGATCATAGAAGATACTCAGCAAATGTTTGGCTGAATAGATATATATATATATATATGGGATGGTCTGAGAAGACTCTTATACTCACTGTACTTGGTCAGACCCTCAGGGTACACAACAGGGGGTCAATACGTCAAACAAGAGGACTTAAAATTTTAGGAGGAAAAACATTGTATATTGCTAAACACCAAGTGGACTGTAAGTTTGAGCTGTCAACCAAGGGGTCTTTACCCCTTTCGGTATAGTATTTTCTAGGTCCTTTGCCTAGGTGATCCATTTAGTTTTTGCATTTTCCTTATGAGAACTATGTCACTTTTTATGAGATGTGGTGGAGTCAGTAGAGAGTGTCCAGAAAAAAAAAATATAATGAGTATTATGTTTGATATAAATCTCAGGTTCAAACCTGTCTAATAGATTTCTGGATGTTTGATATCAGTGGAATAGTTGACTTGGGAACCAAAGTATATATTGGGTGGGTGGAGGAGACAGTGCACTGGATGGACATTCCTGAGATTTTTCATGTTAGTACAGACTGAATATAGCTGACAAGGATGGGATGAGTCTGGCCAGTAGAGCAAGTGAAGTGGAGATTAGAAGACAGAATTCTATTTTAAATGGAATTATATATGACAAGCAGTCAGATAGCCATTTGCTTAATGCAAATAATAATTTAGGGTAGGTACATAGGAAATAATGCTGCGATGATTTAACCCATTTAATTTTATTTTAGACACATTCTGGAAATAGAGAAACTTAGTAAAATTTTGTGCTGGAATTGAAAGTTTTAGTTTTCAGTATTATATTAGTTCGGAGAAAGGGGAAGGAAAAAGGAAATATATAGTCTTTAATATTGTAATAAAGTTCTCAAGATGATAAAAATGGTGCATTCTCTGGTTTAACTTTGAAAACTCTATATAATGTCTTTCTCTTTGTTTCTTAAAAGCCTATTCATTAAGCAGTGAGAGGGAAAATTTATTTTAAATAAGTTGGTTTGTTCTTGTTATTTAACATATAAGAGTTCCTGGGGCTTCATTGATCTTTTTTTTTTTATTCCTACCATTTGAAGTTGATATTCATTCAAAGGTTTCTGGTCCTGTCTGCATGATGAGCAAGTAGAGAGTTCCTTGATCAGTAGAGGTTCTGATAACGCAGTCAAGGCCATGGTAGCTAGGATTATGAAAGTGGTGTCCACATAGTGGGATTCAGGAGGAAGAAGGCACATGTTTGGTAATATGAAACAGAGCTTCAAGAGTTAATCTGGCATTGCTTTCTCATCTCCCGAAAAAGCCAAGGTTTTTTTGTTTTGTTGTTTTTTTTAAACACCAGCATAGTTTGATCCTTTATACCAAGTTTAGAAGATTAGCCTTGGAAACCAATATTGTGTTTTCTCTCTTCCCTTCAGGACAGAGTATATTCCATTTGGGACCACCTCAACTACCTTACCAGGCAGCACCAGGTCTTCATATGCTATCAGTTTACCTTCTGCTATGAAAAGGATCTTTCCTTGAATGTTCACATTTCACCTTGAGAAGGCAATCTATATATATACATATATATAGGATGGATTAAGCAGCTGTAAATAAATATGACATCGTAGAAGAGTGGTTTGTGGGAGTTTTACTATATATACACATATATAATATTTTCCAGTCTGGTTTCAGACCCCGGCATGGCTTGGAGACAGCGTTGGTGTGTATGAAGGATCTTCCTCGAATGAAGGATTTGGGACAACTTTCCATGATGATTATATTAGAGCCTCAGCTGCTTTCGTGTTGGTCATGAGGTGATGCTGAACCGAATGCTTGAACTAGCAGGAGTGGCTGGGATTGCATTGGAGTGGTTCCGTTCATTCCTTCCGGGTAGGTACCAGCTAGTGACGGGTGAAAATGGACATTGAGGGTCTTCCTGTGTGGAACCGCGTGGTTGTCACTCATCCCCCCCGTTCATGTTTAGTGGGTTTGAGAAGACAACTGGACACCTGAAGGCCAGGCAGTGTGATTTGAATGACTGTGTAGAAGGTTATGAGGGTGATTCCCAGATTCCCAGATGGATGTCGCTCACATACGTTATTTCTCTTTTGTCAGTGTGACAGTGCAGACTAGAATCGAAACTGAGAAGTGTGACTTGTTGGAAAGGGAAAATTCGGGAGGCCCTGGTGTGCTTTCTAATTCCTCTGTCTCAGTTACAGTTTGTGTAAACTCTGGCCATATTTTGACTACCAATTTATCTACACATGCAAATCCTATTGCAGTATCAGGTAGACATGTTTTATTTTCCTTTTCGTTATATACCTGAGCCTTCTTCCGTGTGAACATTGACTGCATCTCCATGATCTTTCTTGCTGAAGCTGTAGTCTGCTTGTTCACCCTTTTGCTTGGGGCTCTTTTAAGTGAAGTAGCCTGACTACGTTAATACATATTCTTGAGGGTGGTGGCTGATTTTTCCCAGTAAATGTTTTGCTTTATCTTCACTGAGAGCACTTCATTATTCTCACCCTGTTTTACTAAGAATCAAATTGGGTTGTACTTTTAAGGAGTTTTGCAGCATAAATACTGTCTTTCTTTCTTTAAACTGCTTAGGCATTTTAAGTTTTTACAGAGAATATGCTAGAATTTCTTTAATTTTGAACATGTTCTTTAGAAATTTGGTGCCTTTTCTTGGCTATTATTTATTTATGAAATGTTATTTCAGTTATTTTCCTTTAGGGTAATGAAAAGCTTGCTGAGTGTTGAACATGGAGGAAGTTTATTAAGCCTAATAGTAGAATACAGGTAAAGAACTGAAAAGAAGAAACACAGATGTATGTGTCTGTAAATATCATTAGAACTGTCTGTTGAATGTCATTTTGGCAAAAGGGCAGGAAACTAACATGCGGTAACTGATCAGTGTCAGGCACTGAGCCAAGCAATTTCTATTTTTTAGTTCATTTAATCCACACAGTAACATTGAGAAGTAGGTGCTTGTTTCTTCATTTTACAGATGAGGAAATTGATGCTGAGAGAAGTTAGGTATTTTTGCCTAACTTCACACGGTTATAGGTGGAAGATCTGGTATTTGAGTCTGGGTCTTGCTGATTGCAAAGCTCAGGCTTTCCATCACAGTCAAATGTTAAGCCACAGGCAAATGTTAGACTTGAAGTGGGGGTCCCAAAGGGAAGGGGGAAAAAAAAGAAGAAAAAGAATGACTATCAGAAGGCATGAGCAAACCAAGGAGGAAATGAAAGACAGGAATGTATTAGCATCGCGATTGTTTTGAAAATTTCTAGAGTTTTCTTAAAACTCAGTTTAACAAGCCAGGTGACAAAATGAACAATTTTAAGAGGCTTGCCACTTACAGGATAAATAGGTTTAGAATTTTGGATTTTATCTTTTTGAACATTTGTCTATTCTCTGTTTTGAAAATGAAGTAGCGATACCCCACATTGGATCCTCAAAAACTATAAGGAGCAGTGCATGGAGGTCAATCAGGTAGTTAGCAGTTATATGAGAAGAGACAGCATTTGAAGACCAATTCTAGGTGCTTACTGTTTATAAAAGCTTTTTTTGTTTATCTTTTTAATGTGTCTACAAAACTTTGCCATGTGGAACTTCCGCTTACCATTGCCTGTCACGTATAACATGGTGCTTATGACTGAAGGTGTGAATTTTTGTTTTCTTCTTGCTAGTAATATATCTGGATTTCAATAAATACTTGCTTTCATCTTTAAATGAAGTTTGAATCAATATTAGCAGTTTTTCTTTTCATATTGACGGGCAGCTTGCTCCCACCATCACACAATAGACTTATTTCAGGTATAGCCAGAGAGAACGTTGTTTCTGTGCTTATAAACTGACATTTGGCAATAGAAAAGTACTGTGCTATATATTGAAGTTGTTATTGTTATCCTAACATGATATACTGTTATTAATTATGTTAACGGTACCTTATAAAACAACCCCCCAAAGGAGGTAAAGCTCTTTAACTGTAATGATTTTCAATTTCAGTGATATGTTTTGTCTACCAGTGGCTCATGAAGTAACAGTCATAATTGAATTCAGCACCTTAAGATTTCCTGACTTAGCTTAAGTGAAATATTGATTTCATGGAATTAGGTGTCAGGTGCATCGAGGAACTATTTCCTGAAAGCTTTAAGTGGCTATATAAATCCTCAAGAATATTAATTCAGGTTAAATGAGTGGGTTGGAGTCGTGCTTACTTCAGATGTTTGCCAAATGGCCAGAAGCCATGATATGTCAAGTTTTGGTTTTTGAAACATTGAAAAATGAAGGAAAGCACAAAAATACTTCCCTTATTCTTACATCAACATAGAGATAGTTGTCTATAGTTCTGGCAACTGCTAAATCAGTTACCCTTTAGTTAGCTGATTAAATAGGGGTCCAGTTTAAAAATAATTTTTCCTGAATTATTATCATGGCTCTCCAGTTCTCTTCCTTTCCACTCCAATTACATTTACATATTTTTCTCCCTTTTCATTACTGGAGTTGTTGTCTGGAGGGTCTCTTTGTGCCTGACTGGAACACTGATATTGCTGTAAAATAATGTTCAGGAAATCTTTTGTCTAAAGATACATTTCTCCCCATGGGTCATCAAAATGTGCATTTTTTCCTAAGGAAGGTGTTTATTTCTATAAAACAGAGGTAACACATATATAACGTATTAGTAGCATTACTTTTGGAATTTATTAATATGTATGTGTGTATAATTTTATAGTTTTCCAAAGCCATTAGCCTGAAACAGTATTGTTTATTCTCTTTTTACATTTGCACTGATTTTAGGCATTATCTTTATCTTACTGGGTTTTTTTTTCTGTATGGAAGAGTATTAATATGGCTTGTAGGAGACATAAGCATTTCTGCAATCCCTGCTCCCAACCTATGCCTCTCAGGAATTATATTTTTCTGAGGGTGAAATTAAAACAGGAGCTAGGTGTATTAAATTTCTTATAGGCCTACTGCCAGATTCTTAGATGTATTTTTAAGTGTCAAATACTAAGTTTGGGGAAGGAAAGGATGCTTTAAATTCACTATGCTTTGCATTTACTCTTCTTTTCTCAGAGCATATTGTTTCCATAAGAGATCTTGCCTAGAAGTTAGGCCCTTTGTAAAGTTTGTTTTTACTTTATAATTCTATCTGAATTTTTTGGATGTATTTCATGCCCTCCCAAGTAACTATGATGTTTGAATTTCACAAAACTTCTGTTTGATAGCAGAAAGCTATGTTTATTAAATATCTTTCAATGGTAATACTTCTAATTAAAGCAGATAACTACCACTGAACAAATTGCCTTAAGAATATAAGTGGACAGAGAAAGAGGAGAAGGAAAGAGGAGAAAACACAACTAATTGATATTTAACTGTAGCATGAATGCAACTCTTAACAGTAGTGGTTGGCATAGTTAATTTTAGACATTTCCTTTATCAAACATTTAAAGGTAAAAATTTCCCCATAGCCAGTAAAACTCTGAGCTGAATTCTTTTGACATTCTGCTGATCAAGGAATTTCCAATGAGTAGCACCAGATTCTTCTGCAGAGAAGGAGTAGGAGCATGAATCAGAAATGTCAAGGAAACTACTCTTACTCTTTCTGAACCATAGAAAGCCATTAATAATGATAAATGTTTATTGAACATGTAATGTGTTAGTTGTGTTTTATATTGAGGAAGATATGTACGTGATTGAAGACTTACATATGAAAAGTCATACCATTGGGAAGAAAATTAGAAAAATTCAGATCCAACATTTGAATCCACCTTTGGTAGGGAAATGACTTTTCACAGTTAAAAGCTATAAACCAAAGTGCAAAGGGAGTAATTGATGTAATTGACTACAGAAATTTTTGTGCCTGCATATCAAAATATATTGTGACAGTGGAGAAAATATTTTTAGTTAATATGCTAGAGGTATTATATAAAGAGATTATTAAAACAGTTAAGAAAATAAATGATGACCTTAGAGCATCATGGTCAAAGGACACGAACAGAGGAGCTCCAATGTATAAAACTAAGGAATAAGCAAGTAGCATTTGATCTTACTAATAATCATAGAAATGCAAGGTAAAGTAACCATTGGAGATTTTATCTTAGTTTACCTAATAAATTAATCAGTCCACACACTTCGCCCTGACTCCAAATGATGCTTCCTGTTATATATTACCAGTCAGAATGAAAACCAAAATAACTCATTTGAAAAGCGAGTTGGCATTATTTGCAAAAGATCATTACATAACATATATCCTGAATTAATAATGCCACTTTTGCAAGTCTATCTTAAAATATTCCTGAATATAAGAAGAAATATATGTGCTAGGATATTCGTATTAATGCTATTTCGATTATAAAGGACATAATTTAAATGCTTACCAGTGGTATCAATGCTTTTCAAACTTGGCTGTAGATAAGAATCATTTGGAAGGACGCAAGAAAACGCATGATATCTGGGCCCCACCCAGAGATTTTTTACTTAGTAAGTTTGGAGTTGCCTAAAGATTTACATTTTAAAAATTCTCCTAAAAATTCTCATGTATAGACAGATTGAAAACCATGGACTTGAAACAAATTGATAGAATATTTTTAACCGTTTGATATATTTATGATGGCTTTATAGAATGGAGAGGGTATAGGATAAAATGAAATATTGTAATTCAACATTTAGGTAAATTATAACTTCAGAAACATACCAAAAAAATAGGCTAGAAGGAAATTTATAAAATGCTCAGAGTTGTTTTAAGGAGTTCAAATTTTGAGTGATTTTTCCCATCTTTTCATCCATTGACTGATATTTAGTGAGGTTCTTGTATTACCTTTTAAAAGAAAACTATATTTAAAAGAAAGTTTCCTGCTGGCAAGATCATCTAGGTAATTTCCTATTTATAGGTTATTTCTACCTATGAATACAGAGATTTATTCTGACTTCTAAAATAATCATATCCTGAGGTTAGAGTTACACCTCATTATTATAATGAAATCCTTCGCAGGATTCTTTTTTCCTTTTTTGTCATCTCAGAAATATTTTCTCATGTAGTTTTCTGACTGTTGGAATATAATAAGCTCAAGTCAGTCATTTTTCTCTTCTTTTATTACTCTACATCTGTGCCTATCAGTTTTCACCTTTCTAAATACCATTCTATATGCTGATGGTTCCCCAGTGTTTATCTCTAACCCCAGCATTAACTCTGTGATGCATGTATGTATCTGAATTTTGAAGGCATACCTTTAAATTAGTAAGCGCAGAACTAAATTCATCATATTTTTTTCCAAATTGATCTCTTCTATATTAACTGACTTAACTAATTATACCACCATTTGTCCCCAGCCATTAGAGCAATCCTAAATTCCTTCTTCTCCCTTATCTCACACATCTAGTTAGTTTTTATGTCTTACTGATACCCCCCTCACACCGTATTTCTTCTCCTGCATTTCTTGATTCTTTGTCCATGTCTCTGGCCTACCATCCTTGCTCTTTTGAGGTTCTTGTCATCTTCCCTGCAGTCCAGTACTGCAGGCTCCTAATCCATCTGTCTTTTAGGCATGTCTCATTCCAGATCTATCCTCATGCTAACAAAGGGACAAGGGCATCTTCATCCTTAAAATTTTCTGGGGCTTTTTATCATCTCTTGCATGAAGACTAAGCTCCTGGCCATGGGATTTAGACATGTGCATGGCATGGTGCATATCTTCCCTCTGGAAACTGATCCCAACCCTACTTTCCCTCCCCCTCACTCTCTGAAAATGCCAAATAATTAATCATGTTTCTGGGCACCACATTCAGTTCTGTCCATCTGTGCCTTGTTCATGCTGTTCCCTCTACCTGGAATGACCTCTTCACTTCTGTTTTAGATAGATTAACAAAAATTTAAAGATTAATGCTCTCCACCATTGACTAGGGTGGGGAAAAGAGTTACTCTCAAGGGAAGGTAATTTGGAAGAAATGATCAAAATTTTAAAATCACCCTTTTAATCTAAAAATTATTTCAGGAATCTATTCTAGAGAAATAGGCATACATATTTTCTTAGTCTGAGCTGCTGTGACAGAATACCACAGACTGGGTGGCTTATAAGTAATAGAAATTTGATTCTTACTGTTCTGGAGGCTGCAAAGGCTAAGATCAAGGTTCCTGCAGATTTGGAGTCAGGTGAGGGCTTGCTTTCTGGGTCATAGATGTCCCAGTACACATTGAGTCCTTATTTGGGAAGGGGACAGAGAATTCTCTGAGGTCTCTTTTATAAGGCCACAAATCCCATTCATGAGGGCTGCATCTTCAGGACCTCATCACTTCCTAGAGCCCCCACCTCCACATACCATTACATTGGAGACTAGGTTTCAACATATGAATTTTGGGGGTTGGGGACACAAACAGTCTATAGCTCCTTTATAGAGAGAAGTATATAGTATATACTCTATAGAAGTATACCAGATTATTTATTACAGCACTATTTTAATGGGTAAAATTAGATACAAACTAAATGTTAATAAGGAAATACTTTAAAAATTATGACATATCTACTCTATAGGATATTAAAAGTACTATATGAATATTAAGAATATCCAGTAATCTGTACAATATTAAGAGCAAAAAATATTCTGTGGGAAAATCTCCTGGTTGTGTTATTAAGCAAAAAAGCATGTACCTACCAGTATGCACTAACTGCTGTCATTTCTGTTGAAAATAATTTTAAAATACCAAACCATAGACTTGAAAACAGGCATATATGTTGTCATAATTGCTTTGGATTTTTTAAAAATTAAGTCTAGCAGGAAAAGCTGGAGCTTCTTTGATTTCCTTCTTTTCTCAGAGGCAATCTGTGTCATAGATCTGCTGTATATCATTGTAGCTCAGAATTGTATTGTTTTACTATGAATATATAGGTAAAAGTATATCTGTGTCTATAGCTATAATCTATTGGTGACTAGTTTATTGACAGTTTCCTAGTTTCTATTTCTGGACATTCTCAACCAATACTTGGTATTGCCAAGCCTCAAATTTCGTTCTACTCTGTAAATTGTGCAGTGTTACTTTATCAAGAGCCCGTGAATGTTTCATGAGTGTCCAAGCCTGGCAGGCCTCTGAGGGGACCACAAAGAACCCTAAGGAAGTTGGAGTCCTAAGTTGCTAGATGCCATCAAGGAATGTAGTGTTAGATGCACAGAATTAAATGCTACACTCCTGGGACTGGCTATAAAGCCTCTGGAAGTTCAGAGATGATCATGGACTTGAGAGGTAATTGGAAGTTTTTAGGAGGTGAAGGTGAGGGGGGGGGCGCTTCACAAATGAATAGGAAGAGAGGAGAACAGAAGGCATTGAAGGTGAAGGGAGTAGGAAGACAGGCAGCATGGCTGGAATAAACAGGAAGCCAATAGTTAAACCATTATTAATTGTCCTTAAAACCTTAGCCAGAAAGGGATTAGCAGAGCTTTAAAGCACACCTATTTTAAACTCATCATTTTACAGATGAGAAGATTGAGGCTTAGAAGAAGGAGGTCAGCTTGTATAAATCATTTAGCCTATTTGACAAGTGTCAAAAAAAAAAGGGGGATATATTGGTTTATTTAACTTGGATATCCGATGGATTGATCTTCAACATGACTAGATAATGCAGGAGTTCAAGTGATACCATCTTTTGTCCCCCTTTTCTTTCCATGTTTTGCTCAGCTTTCCTCTGGTTAGCCTTATTCTTGGCAGGCTCTCCTTGTGGAGGCAGAGGTAGGCACCCGCTAATCGTTTTTGTACCTTTACAGCTTATGTTTCTACTGAAAATAATGTATGCTCTTTTTCTTTATGTCTGTATCAGTTCCCCAAACTCCCACCCTTTGACCATTTTGTTTAATCTGGCTGGCCTTCCTGGTGGGGAAATCAGGACCATTTCACTGATAACTAACCTGGAATCACATTAGTGAAGAGGGGAAAGTCCCTAAGAGAAAGGAATGCATAGCATGCATCTATAAGATGGCCAGTCTGGCCTGAGTGGTGTGTGGGGTGTTTGACACACATGACTGTAGTCATCAATTTAAATAGAATATAGATGGTAGTCATTGCAGGTGCTTTATGTCCACAAATGCCTGACTGTAACAACTTTCATAGGAGTGATCAAGTTCATCTCAACAAACATGTTTTGAGTGCGTTGG
This sequence comes from Leptonychotes weddellii, assembly GCF_054177405.1. Classification (NCBI taxonomy): domain Eukaryota; kingdom Metazoa; phylum Chordata; class Mammalia; order Carnivora; family Phocidae; genus Leptonychotes; species Leptonychotes weddellii. The sequence continues at coordinate 35,556,116 of NC_138381.1, read as the reverse complement.
GATTGCTTGTCAGATAACACAAAACTAAATAAATATGTGACTATCCCCTAAGGAGTTCCCAAACTTGTAAGTGGTAGGGGGGGCAGGGAAGTTAGAGGTATAAAAATATTGATGAAACCATGAGGGATATGCAAAGTGTTGAGATTGTAATACAGGAATGCCCTGGGCTCACAAAAGGTGTCACCACACAGACCATAGTTAAAAGTTTTATTTTGAGTGGTAAATGGAGCAAGGAGTGGGATGCGTTTCCAGACAGAGGGTTTCATACGAACCAAAACAGAGAGAGGGGAAACCATGGAGGTACACGACTTACAGAGTTGGATCAGATTCTAGGAGAATAGTCTGAGAGTGAAGAGTAATCTGAGTGTTGGAGAAGATGAGCCAAGTATGCTATAGGAGACTGATTTCAGCCTAAAAGTCTGTGCTTCTGAAACCACTGATTTTAAAAAATAAATAAATAAAATCCAGTGTATGGCATGGCCTGAGGCATCTAAGCAGTGTTTTTGTTTGTTTTTTTGAATGAGAACATTGCTTTGGCTCCATTGGGTCGGCTGCATTGGAGCAGGGAGATACTGAAGGCAGGGCTGGGGGCTATAGAACTATCCTCCTGTGATGCAAATAATGTTTGAATTAGAAGGTGAGGAAGCAAAAAGGTAAATTAAAAAATGAACTTTGTTGAGGCGCAATGATTTGAAGAGTCTGAGAAATGCTTCAGTCCTAGGTGATGAGGAGGAGGATAGTACCCATCACTGAGTGAGAGAAATAGAAAAACATGAGGAAGATCTCCACTGGGAGGATGAGTAAGATGACCTTTATGTTGGGTAATATTGCAAATACATAGTATTTTCAATTACATGTGGATACTATATGTAAATTTGTCAATGCTGTTCAAAGTTCCTGGATATATTTTTCAATTTTATAAATTTACACAGGGAAAATTACTCACCACAGTGCATTATTTTTTTCCACAGAAGAACAGATGTTTTGTATACCTTTAAAATAATATTTTAAGCATTTGGCTAATAAAATCAAACATTCCTGGGAGTATAACTGCTAGGTACTTTTTCCTTATGATCCTAGTCATAAATATAGTATAGCATTTCTTCAAGTATATTTCTTGGCATACTGTAATAGGGGATATTGCTAAATATTGCGGTAGGGAGGATATTTTTTTAATGCTTATGCTTAGGAAACAGTGAGTTAAGGAGGTTTCTTAAGTAGGATTTTTTCAGAGACTTTAGTATGTATTGTTAATGTAGTTAGTGATTTTGCAAAGAATACAGCATGCTGCTTTTCTGAAACTCATTTGACAGTTCTTTTGTAGCATCACTTGGGACTAGTATTCCATAGAACACATTTGGAAATACTGTAGTATTAGCTATTGCTAACAAGTTGGGAGAGGAGAAGTACAAGGAGAATATAGAAATTCATGTTTTTATATGAAACTAACTTATCATACCAAATATAATTAATGTCTGTTTCTTAATATATGAAATCCACCATTTTATTTCGGAAGATACATTTTTTGGCTTAATTGAAAATATTCTCTTTGAGATTGCAGTGATGGGAAAGTAGTATAAAGTCCTGAGGAGTCACCAGTGCCATGGGTTGGTTGCCTCTGCATTGGAACTGGTGACATAAGATATTGGCACTTGATTCCATCTCAGTCATTTCCTTGGAATAAACTAAGGATAACATTTAAATTTGAAATGATTTTCCTCCTGTTGTGCCACATGCCTCAGGCTCCTTTCTCCTAGATCCCTTGTCATTTTGTATGTATTCAGAGAATTCACTTGAGCTCAGCCTGCATTTCTATTATGTGCAAAGCACTGTCGGAGTGCAAATTTATCTCAAGATTAACTTGACATATATAATGTGCTCAGTAGATGTTTATTCAGTTAATGGATTGTGTTATTCTTTAATGATCCAGTTCTACAAAGAGGCATCTCAATTGTGGACCTGAATTCTCTACCATATTCTCTCAAAGTTCTTTCTTTTCTAGTTTGAATAGGTAGCATTACCTGAAGAAGATGAACAACAACGTCATCATCTGCAGCCTAGTTCTTAGAATAAGGAAATCTACCCAGAGGGGCATCATTGCTATAGGTGGCATTGAGCAAAGATAGAGCCAACCACATTCACTGTTTGCCAGCATCTAGCTTTCCTTTGTGTGTTTCCTTCAAGTGCTAAATACTCTTTTTTAGTATCCAAGGTTAATTAAGTGGAGGAGGCAACTGTGGGGAGAAGAATGTGGGGGATTGAGAAAAGCATGGGCTTTGGAATCAGAATAGAATTTGGATTTCAGCTATATCACTTAGTTGTTCTTTGACTGCAGTAAGATTCTTAATCTCTCAGCCTCAGTTACATCTGCAAAACTGGGCATCATGCTTACATTTCATGGTGGCTCTAAGGAATATAGATAATAGGGATGAAAGCCCAATCCCGTTACAAATGCTCGGTAAATGGTAACCATAATAACAGATATTTATTATTATCATTCTTTGCCTTCTACCTTTGCAGAGTAAGTTATTTTCAATATTATTCACATGTGAAAGGCTATGGGGTTGGAGTGTAAGGTCGCTCATGTCTTCTCTTAGTTTTGCTCATGAAGTGAAAGTGAAATTAGACAAAATCTTACCTGAACCGATTCTTTAGACAAGTTATGAAATATTTAAATTCTTTCCATTTGCCATCCATTGTACCTCTAGATTTTCGTTGCTTTGAGGAGGAGGACTATTCATAATAATGAGAGCTCACAATTTTTGAACACGGTATGCCAGATGCATTTCTAAATGTTTTACGTGTTTTAACTCCTTAATTCTTCAGAATAATCCCTTATAAAATAGTGACTTTTATTATTCACATTCTGTAGTCGAGGAACCTGAGACCCAGAGAGGTCAAGTCTCAACTCACACAACTAGTAAATGGTCTAGCCTCTGTTGAACTCGAGCTGATGGGCTCCAGAAGCCACAGCCTTATTCGTTGTGCTCTATTGCCTTTCTTGGAACAGCAGTGGTAACAGGGCATGTAGAGAAACAATCGCCAATATCCAGCTGTACGTGCGCAGTGTTGTTTACTCAGTGTCTATAAAAGATTTATAGACGCCTCACTTCAGATTTTAGTTGGAGGTCTTTAAAAATTATAATTCGGAATATAGGCTTTAGTTTATACTTTATAGGCCCATTTCTTAATTTCCTTATAGATACTGTTTTAAAATAATACCAAGCAAGCTCTTGTCCCTGTTTTAATGTTTTGAGAACCTTGTCTCCTAAAACAAAAGGTCAATTTAATGAGTATGGTTATATGAACCACAGTAGTCTATCTGGTGGCAACTTGGTAATGTCTCCAAAGTGAATGAAAGGTCTAAGTTCAAATCTCTGTTTATATTCTAAGAAGAATATCTTTTTATATTGTTCAAGCCGATCAGAGCCATGTGTTTAGGTTCGGAGTCTGAAATTGTTACTCTAAATTTAAGAATTAACTTGCACAGCATATGTCACTTGGTAATTATTTCATGCCTCAATATATCCACTTCATAAGAGTACTGGGGCTACATTTCTAATTTTACCTTAGAGACATGTTGAATATTGAAAATCATGTTGATATTCTTCACGTGGAAATATGCAAAGTATCTTCCTATTATGACCCATCTCTTGAGTTAATTGGTTCTTCCTATTTATTTTTATATTTTTAAAACTCTAATATTTGTTATTTCTCATGTCTGTGCTCATGAAAAATGTTCATTAGTGATCTTCTTAAGGCACTACAAAGTTTGGGACACTGTTTTTGTCTTAAAATCAAAGTTCAGGGTTGCTGTAGGTCATTTTTTTTGGTTAACATTTTATGTGCTGGGATTATTTAGGTAACGTATTAAGCTTTTAAGTTTTTATTTTCAGTTGTTCTCAAGAGTTCCAGACTAGTGGTAATTTTTCTCAGAGTAAGAAGTTAGTTTAGAATGTTTTTTAATCATCTAGGTTACTGATTGATCAATGGATGTACACTGTGCCTGTATGTGTTAAGGAGCCATCCACACTCACTGGTAGAAATAGTTTATTCTTCTCCACTAGTAATGACCTGCCCATTAAAGATGTAAATAAATAGACAAACCCAAGAATGCATTGCTCTTTTTTTTTTAACATTTTCTAAAAACATTTTGGTTAAGTATAACATATACAAGAGTTAGATACACAAATCCTAAGTAAACACGTTAGATTTTCACATAGCAAACACAAAGATCTGCCATCAAGAACTAAAATATTACCTGCACACCAGAGGCTCACATAGTTTCCTCTTAAAAATATATCCTTTATAGTTAAGATATTTTCTCTAAGCCATCAACACTGGAAATACTTGAAAGGAGCTATTATGAATTTTTTTGAAAGGAGAGTGAACATATGATTGTTTCTGTTAATTTATATTAATAGCAATTAGCACAATAACTGTTAATAACACAGTAAATGCTGCTTAACAATTGCTTCTTGCATTTGTTGAGTTTTTAGACTTAACATTGTTTGGGATTAATTTTTTGATGTTCCCATATTTGAAAAATGAGATTAAAAATGTTTTGGGGAAAAGCTTCCATTTGACATTTTTTTTAAAAGATTTTATTTATTTGACAGAGAGAGAGAGAGAGACAGCGAGAGAGGGAACACAAGCAGGGGGAGTGGGAGAGGGAGAAGCAGGCTTCCCGCTGAGCAGGGAGCCCGATGTGGGCTCGATCCCAGGACCCTGGGATCATGACCTGAGCCGAAGGCAGACGCTTAATGACTGAGCAACCTAGGCGCCCCTTATTTGACATTTTTAAGAGATACTTAGTAAAATAAAGTAGTTAAAAATTTGGGTTACTTAAAAATATTGTACAGCATTATTATTTTATACATAAAGGAATGGAGGACCACACTTACGATATTTTCTTTGTCATGTCTATAAATTTTCTTCCAATTGCATTCCCTGGGTATTTTTTGTGGTTTGTAAAATTATTAATATAGATAAGCCATCCATTCCCTTCACTAAGTGTGCACTATTAGTAAAATTTTATGTGTTCTGTCAGCAATTTGATGTGATAAAGCAATGGTTTTTCTGTAGTTCACACAGCACCAGGGCTCTGCAAAGCATCTCTGGGGGTTCTTTGATGTCTAGACAGTTTAAATTATGCCTGCTCCCCTGCCTCCAAATTCCACCCCTGTTCTGCTTCAGGGGTTGTGGGAAATGAAAACAAACCAGAAGGGTTCCACAACCCTACAGTCTAGGGAGAAAAACAAACAAGTAGAATAAGCTGTATATCTACCCTGGCAGGTGTATAGGAAAGGGCCCAATTACGGAGAATGGTAAAAAGAAAAGAATTAGGGACAAATACTGTCTTTCTTGTTTATTTCTAATTATATTCCTGATATAGAAATACATGTGCATTGCAGACAAAATGAAAACATGGTAGAGGCATTAGGGAAGGAAGTACGAGTTGCCTTTTACCCCAGCTCCCCGGTTTTTCCTCCCCATTGGCAGCCAAATCTACAAGATTGGTGTGTTTCTTGTATATTTTCCTGTTTATTGAAATGATAAGATGCAGAATTGCAGTCTAAGTTGGAAAACTAACTTTCTTTTCTTCCTTTTTTCTTGGTTTTCCTTTTAAAATTTGGGACACCATGATTCTTCCAACTCATCTTTTTAGAAAGTAAGTAACTTTTGAAAGTTCAGAGTTTTTTTGTTGTTGTTGTTAAAATGTTGATGCTTTATTATTTCAGGTATACATTTATTACATACACATATTTTATTACAGAATTTTTAACTTTTAAATTCCAGTTGAGGTAATTAATTACCCTTGCCTTAACTGTGAATGAAATGTTTTTAATTCATTAAAAATATGAATTGCTACATAGAAGGTGTTGATGCTAAGAATACACTTTTCACATATATTTGCCTCACCTTCTTTCATACGCACAGTAAGTCATTGTAATATATATTCATATATAAACATATTTAAATATGTACAAATATAAGTATATTTTCCTTAAAATGGACCAAGTCATGCTTTCTAGGTTTTTTCGAATATGAAAATAATAAAAATACATAAATAAGACTTTTATTTATTACTGTTCAATAGCAGTTCATTAAGACATCCATTTCTTCAGGAAAAGCAATCCAAATTTTCTAGACTGTATGGGGTTGTTGAGAATAGCAATAAGTAAATGGTATGAAAAACTTTTAAAAAATTCATTTTCCTATGTGTATTCTGCATTGGATGAAACAGTTACCCTTTATTAAGTATTTAACTCTATTGATGTTAGTGTTTTATTGTTTTTAAATAAAATGGACCATATGATTAGTTGGTTTTTTTTCTGTTAAGAAATGCAGGTGATATGCTTACAACTAAGTGACTAATTAGCCAGTGATTTGGGGCGTAAAATTTGCAGTTCGTTGCAAAATATTTTCTAATTCTTCTAAAATGCAAATGTTGTTTAGTTTTGAAATAAAACAGATTTCATATGTTTGTTTTGGGAAAGATTTGGGAGAATTATAGTGATTATTGAGACTTGGGATAACTGTCATGTGATTGTGAAATACATATTTTTAAATATTTCCGTAGTAAATCTTGAGTTTATGGAATTAATAAACAGTATAATTTAATAATATATTCATGCTCAACAGAGCTTATTATTTATATGAAACTAGGTGCTTATCACTTATATTTGCAGCAAGCATAGCATTAAACTTCTACTTAATAGTCAATTTATCTTTTACAATTATCTTTCATTTACTGTACCTTAGAAAGAAAATTATAGTGATGCTAAATTATATTTGTTCAGCATTTTTTAGTTGTCTTGAAATCTGTATTATTCTTTTATATTCTAAATCTGTGTTAGGACTTTAGGAAAAAAGCAGGAAGGATGTGTGTGAGGTTCGATGTTAGGTGGGCAATTTTATTGTTATATTTTTGAAAGTCTACATTCTTTCATTTTTATGTATTGGATTCTATTTTACTTGTAGTGTTAACATTTTCTTGCCAAGTCCCTACAGAAAGTCTGTGTTTCTGACAGTTTCACTAAATTAAAACTCCACAAATCTGGCATAATAATTTCCCAGCTTCAAATTGTCTATGCTTTTATCTAAAGAGAAAATGACAAAAATAGGTATTTTGGAGTGCTCAACATAACATGTACAGCATTATTTATCTGGAATTTGTTCATAGATATTTCTGGGGGAGATGAATATGTTTTACTCTATAAGGTATGCCTGGCCCACTTGAAATATGAGCGGAAAATCTTTTGCGAGGAAAAATAATGAAATGAGATCTGTAAACTGGAGAAGCTTCACGGGGAAAGATATTACATAAGTACACACAGTGCAATTACCATATATACTTTAGTGTTATCACTACGTTGTTCTCTGACCACATTCATATTAGGGCACGTGCTTCCTGTCAGATCCATTGGGATCATACAGACATGTTGGCACAGAGAAGCTGCTTCCTAAAATAATAGTGTTATTATTATAATACTCATAAACCTTATGACCTTATGACCGTGATAAGTTTATATGCCATATATATATGTGCATATATGTACATATGCACATATATATATACACACATATGTGTATATATGTGTGTCTCTGTGTGTGTGTACACATATATACACTGGAGATATATATATGTATATATAATATATATGTATATCCAACTCAGCACATTTGGCTTTTTTCATTTTATTGGTGAATTTTCATAGTAGGTAAGAGATTTCCTAATTTTTGTTTTTAGAAACTCTTAATTTAGTAACATAAAATTATGTTGGGAAATTCAAACCTTAATATCCTAGAGATCCATAATCTTATCTGAGAATATTTTGGGTTAAATACTCAGAACCCCTAAGACACAAATGGGGTGGAGTAGGGCTTCTACTCAATATTGGTTCAACCAAATATTGATCTTTTAGCATATTAGGAAGTAAAATATACATGGAAGCGTAAGTAAACAAAAGTAATAATTCTGGCTATAATTCTAGTTTGCAAAAAATATTACTTTGCAAAAAAAACCCAAAAAAGTTTCTAAAGTCAACCCCAGAAAATACATAACATATACATTTCACAAACATCTTTCTAGGTATAATGAATACATTTCAATGTTTGTACAAATGTACTTTGAAATTTTTAATCGTTAGTTTGATGCCAGTTGATTTCTTTAAAAAATCTATTTTCATAATTCAGTCACTTGCATCTTTACTACAGAACATAAAGCTGGGCAGAATTCCCAAGCATTATTATTTTTTTATTGACAAATCTGAGAAAATGATGTCATTGTAGAAACTGTATCAGGTATAAACACAGATAACAGGTTTTTTATTTGGCTGTGTGAGAAATGCAATCCTGTGAGTAACTTAAACACTTGTAATTTCAAATCAGTTCTTCCCTGGTTTCTTATTATTCTTTTGTTGCTTTTCAACCTATAGGATTGGGCTGTCCTTGAACTTGGTTTATTTGATCATTCAAGTGCAACCATCAAGTAATCTGTAATATTTAAAAACTGAGGCTTCATGGTATTATTTGTAAAATAACAGCACATAAACGTTTGGGCTTTGGTTTTGTTGAAATAGAGTGTTGGTTGCTTTATGAATAAAAGCATAATTTCAGTTCAGGAGACTTTTTGCCTGAAGCCTATAAGACAGATGCATCTGATTAACTTTGGCAAAACTGGACTGGCCTGTTATTGTAATGTAGATGTTTTCGGGGTTGGGAGGATATTTTAAAAAGGCCTGTGAGAAGGTCTTTTTTTTTTTTTTTTTGAGAGAGAGACTGAGAGCACAGTTTTGCCACAGAAACTGCATCTCAGATTGCTTCATTTTTGCACACTTTTATTTTCTAGTGGAACTTCTCCATTAGCCTGTCTGAATGCAATGCTTCACACTAACACTCGAATAGGGGATGGAACATTCTTCAAAATCCCTGGAAAGTCAGGCCTCTATGCTCTCAAAGTAAGTTGGATTGTTCTGCATATTATGTCTGTTATTACTGTGTATCATGCATTTTTTCAGACATGTGAAGGTAAACAAAATTAGATTTGGGTGAAGGGTAGAAAAATGACCCCTGTGCCTTTTAAATGTTTTCAGATGTCTTAAAAATGATTTCATATTAAGAATAAACAATGACATTTTTCTTCAAGGAAAGCATATCTGTGGTTTCACTCTAACATATGGTAACGGAAAATAGTTGTGGCTTCCTTAAAATTCTTGATTCTTAAAAATTTACATGGAGGAGTGCCATGAATCATCAGCCAAGAGCTTAAGATGATCACAGTTGCTGTAAATTATTTGACTTAATGACCATCAGTTGATATACAGGCTTCACACCTGTATGCCTTTCTGTCTTTTATAAAAATAAATTTATCCATTCTTCTTGAAAAGTTGCTGATTTAAATTAATCGTTCAATTTTAAAACAGCAGTAATATCAAGGGAATTTTAAATAATGCATACTTGTTGTGTGAGAATAGAGAAATGAAATAAAAAGCTTCAGATAATGGAGTCTTAATTATTTTAGTATAATCCCATTCCCAACTAGAATGGGAAATGCTATCTAAAATACAAAATTCCAGAGGATAAAAGCTGATGATCTCCACATGGTTGTGTAACTTGGAACAAATAAAATCAATGTATTATTTCTTGTAAGTTAAAAATTTAAGTCACTGCTTTAATACATGATGGATTACATTTAAAGTTCATTAATGTCCTTTGAGAAGGCTGTTTTTAATGCTAAAAGTTATACCTGGCAAAGAAGCAGGGGTTCTTTCTCAGCTACTAAGCATTACACCCTCTTCACTGTGTGTGTTTCAGAAAATAACACAGGTTAATTAAAAAGACTTGTATTATTTCAGTTGCTATTTGTAGCTACTTGGGTATTTAATTTACTGGTAAATTCTGACTTGTGAAGCCATTTCCTAATAGAAGGAAGAGGGAAGAATTGAAATAAAAAAAAAGGAAACAATGTATATCAAAAATAAACTTTGTTTTGTATAGATTTTAAAAGGCCTAAAAAATCATCTGTGGCAATGTGCTTTTCCCAGTTTTTGTTTTTTGTTTTTAAGGAGTGATTTTACATTAAGAAATAAATCTGTTGAAACTCCAAATCACAAGTAACAGTGGTAATACTGTAGGACCCTGAGTTGCCAGTACATCTCCATTAAGTCTTCATTTTTTTAAAAAATAATATAGAAAGAGGAGTCATCATGCCCAGCTGACGGAACATTGGATTTAGGCTGTGAGTCTGAACTGGATGGCGCAGAAATGGCAGAGGCCAATGCCAGTGGAGAAGGAGATGGAGGTATGTGTGACAAATGTCAAGATACAAACCTTATTGTCTTACAAGTTATATAGAATTCCAGCAGTTCACTGATTGAATTCCAAACCATTAGAGATACAATTCCTTCTCTAAGCTTTTACCACCTACATAGACTCATCATCAAATAATTTTGATTCAAAAGATTGGCACTAAAGGAAAGTATGCATTTCTTTGCCTTTTGTTTTATTTATTTTTTTAAGAATATGGACTTTTCTGGATAATATTCTCGAGTGTTTTCAGTATGTTTCTCCTGTAAGGTGAGAGTGTTACTGGAGGTATCTAGTGGTTTTATTCTTTTGTGAGGCAGAGAATGCTAATGTTTTATCTCTGATTGTATTTCTTTTCTGTGATCACAAGTAGTTTTATGATAGCTTTTTTCCTGGGTTTGTCCTTAGTAAAGGAAGCCTGGGGTTAATATTCCTCACAATGAAACAAGGGTCAAGTAAGTTATATTCTTGTGAAACTCTTTTGAAAAGTGAGCGACCCTTTCAGAATTCTAAGGGGGCATTTTCTGCCTCTGAATTCTATCCATGTTAATTCATTTTTATCTTTCTTAGGACATTTACATTATGATTCCATTGGTGTGTATAATTTCTGTACTGCAGTTTTAACAAATCTTTGTTCCACAAACGCTGCTGGACTTTTTCCTACACTACCCACTAGTCCCACAAAGTGGACCAGGTCATGATTTGGGAGGAAGACTGTGTCATTAAAGCCTCTGTTGGTGGACCCATAGAAATCAGTAAATTATCTTTAAACAAACAAACCTTAAAGGATCCTTGCAGAAATATCGTATTTCAGTAATAGCTCAAAGCCATTCATTTTATTAACAGCCATAGGAGTCTCTTTGTACTCTGACTGGACACTCCTGCCTTTTAAGCTGGTATGCTTTCTGATAGTCCCCATGAGACTGATTTTGCTTCAGTGCCTATCTGATCTGCAGTAGACGTTGTGAATTAAGGTAGGAAACAACAGATTCTTTGTAAAAAGGGCTGAAGTTGTCTCTGTAGACTTTTTTTTTTTAAACCAACTTTCACTGAATTTGATGTCCCTATTCTTATACCTTTTAAAAACTCAGCTCAACCGCACATCATTGTTGTGGTAGTACTGTGAACTCTGGCAGGTCCTTGTGCTTACAGATGGAGCAAGGCAGGTGCATAGCAATTTCTGGCTTTCTGGAAGGGCTGGTAAACAGGGCAAACAGTTCCTCTTTAGGAGGATGAAGGGGAATCATTAGGTCCTTCCTCTTGTTGCCCTGCCTGCTTTAGTGAGCACGTGTGTGCTCTCTCTCTCTCTCTCAACCTGTATATTGAGCTTCTACTATGTGCTGTGTGCTGTTTTCAACACTGCAGTTACAGCAGTAAAAAAACAAGAAGAGATCTCTCACGGATCTTAGGTTGGTAGAGAGACAGATAATAAGCAAAATAAATGTGTAAAATGTATAGCTTATTCAGTGCCAAAAAGTGATATGGGGCAAAATAAATGAGATAAGAGTGAGAGAGAGGAGTACATTTGAGAAAAGATCTGAAGGGAGTTAAGGGAGCAGGTATTTAAGGGGAAAGAGTTCTAGGTGTAGAAGCAGCAATTACAAAGACCTTGAAGCTGGAGAGTGCCTGGAATGTTACAGAAACATCAAGAGGCCAGTGTGGTTGAAAGGCAAAAATGAGCAAAGGAGCGGCTGGTGAGTTATGAAGTCAGAGAAGTTATGGGGCCAGATACTACAGTGCCTTGATGTTGCCTTTTGCTTTGAGCGAGATGTTCATCTCTTACAGGGTTTTGAGCTAGAGAGACAATGCTCTCACTTAGATTTTATCAGGAGCAAAGTATAGCAGGAGCACTAATTACAAAAAAATATATGTAGAGGGGGAAAAAGGACAAAAACAGAGGGACCAGTTAGAAAGCTATCACCATAATCTAGATAAGAGGTGATGGTGGTTTGAATAAAAGGAGTAGCAGTGAGTGTACTGAAAAGTGATTGGATTCTGGATATATATGAAGCTAGATCCAACAGGAGCTGCTAGAATTAACATGGTTATGAAATAAAGAAAAGAGTTGGAGATAACCCCAAATTATCAGTGTTAGGAAATAGAAGAATTAGCACTGTCTTACCTTAGATGGAAAGTCTGCAAGTGAATTAGTTTGGGGGCGGGCAGGGGGTTGTTGATCAGGAGCTCAGTTTTGGGCATATTAAATATGACATTCATTTTTAACACCATGGTGGATGTGTTAGATAATTGGACTTATCTGTCTTGAATTTATGGGAAAGACTTTGCTGGAGATACACATTTGGAAGTGGTCAGTTTATAGACAATATTTAAACAAAAGAAACTGGATGAGATTACAAAGGAACTGAAGGGAAATAAAAAAGAGAAGAAGCCCAAAGACTGAGCTCAGGGGTACTTGAATTTTAAGAGCTTGGAGAAGTTATGGAAAATAATTACAACAAATGAGACTGAGGATAAATGGTTAGGAGAGCATGTTGTCTGTTCTGGAAACCATGTGAAGAGAGTGTTTCTGGAGAGGAAGCACCTCAGATATTTCAAATACTTTCGATATATCAACTTATAATGAAGACTGAGAATAACCATTGGATTTAGCTTTGTGAGGTTGTTGATGAACTTGACAATGACAATTTCTGTCCAGTGGTGAGATCACAAGCCTGAATGGAGTGGGCTCAAGAGAATGGGAGGACAGAAATTGGAGACTCCAAATGTAGCCGATGCTTTCAAGGATTTCTGAGGTAAAGGGAAGGAGTGAAATGGGAAAATGGCTAGAAGGGAAAGTGGAATCAAAAGAAAGTTCGAGAGATAAATATGAGAATAATTTTATACTGATGCAGAAAATCCAATTGAGGAAGAGAATTTGATAATGAGGAAGTTGTCCTGTGGCCATGTGCTTGATTAGAGGAGAGGAAACAGGATCTGTTAAATGGATGAAGAGATTGGTCTTATTTAGGAGTATAGACAGGTGCTCTAAGGAAGCAGAGGGGAAAAGGCAGGGTATTTGGATAGAAATGAAGGTAGGTGAGTATACGTGGGAGAGGCTTATGGAAATGTGTTTCTTATTGCATCATTTTTCTCAGTGAAATAGGAAACAAGTTCATCAGCTCAGGATGAGGACCAGGGAGGTAATTTTGCAGATTCAGGGAGAATATATAAAATGTTTGTCTAGAGTCAGGCAGCATTAAGGATACTCTTAAGTTTGCTAATTCTGAATTTAATATGAGACCAGACAACATGGTTGTACTTTTTTCCAGTCATGTTCATGACCACTGTTACAAGTGCAGAGTAGGTACAGAGTTGGACTTGACCAGAGTTGGGATTTTGCCAGGTGTGAATGAAGAAGTGAGGGAGGGACAAAGGAGTTAAGGATGCATGAAATGGAGTACTTAGGATCAGTCTCCATGGTATTTAAGTTGATTGTGGAGGTGAGTAAGGACAGGATTACATGAGGGATGGCATGAAGGGGGAGGTCTTCTTGGGGTGGAAGGATTGTTTGATTTGGTGTTCTAGAGAAAATGAGTTAGAAGGACAGGTGATGTCAGAGGGGAATACATGAAACTGAGGTTAGGACAATATTATGTAATGTATATCTGAGATGAGAGGAAAGAAAGAAGGAGCCTAGGTTTAAGGCTGTCACGAATGGTTAGAGTGTTCACCCTCTTCAGAGTGGCCTGACTGAAGGCAACCATCAGCAGCAGCTGAAATTCAGCAGCCCTCTGTTTGCCCAGCCTAGTGTTACGGGATGGAGCTGGGACTCCCTGGAGGATATGTTGTTTTTTCTTATTTGAACAAAGACGTAAAGGCTGGTGGTGGCCCAGGTATAAAATATTAGAGAATCATCTGTGTGGATATTGAAACAGTTATGTTAGAACTAGCATCAAAAGGATGTGACATTTAGGAGATAAAATCTTCGAAACCTGTAGGGGAGTAACCCGGGAGTTGAGAGGTAAGTGCAGGAAGGAGGGATAGTTGCCACTTTGGTTTGATGGAATGAGATAGCAGGCTGGGGGCTCTAAGGAGCAGCAAGGGAAAATAGACATCACCTATCCCATTTCCAGGCCCGGTAGTACAAGATGTGTGGAAAAGAAAGGGGTTTCTACCTGAGAGGGTTCTAGGGGAAGGTAGTGATCATTGGAGAGAGCCGGGGTTTTTTGTAAATGAAGCTGCGAAAGGAGTTTTCAGAGAAAAGATGGAGGCTAATAGGAGATTTTGCTTACTGACTAATTCTGAATTTCAGAAGAGACAGTGGGAGGGTTTTAGTGGCTGGAAAGGGGTGGAGGACCAGGTGGAGCATTCCGCCAATAGCTAAAACAAAGTGGGGAAAGAAAACTCCCCTAATTTGAAATGTGAATAGGAACTTCTCAAAATAACACATACCCACACATCTCCAGCTAATGTGACCAAGACTAAATTTCCTGGTCTCTCCTTTGAAGTTACATGAGAGAAATTGCTTTGGGGAATCACTGAATGGATAGTAAATAGCTTGTTTCCTTGAGTATTCCTTGACTTGCCCACTTTTGCAGCTTATGGCAAACCACAATTGCTTCTTTTTAGGACAAGTATATTTCCTATCCATGTAAATACCATATACTTCTGTGTATAGCCCATCAAACTTGCCACACTTAGATATTGAAAAGGACTGCCTCCACTGCCAGGCCTTTGTAAGCTGTTCGCACGTAGATGGTTTAATTCTCATAATATTCCTATGAGATAAATAATCTTTCTAGGCTCTGTTAATTTTTTTTAATTTTTCTATTTTTAATTTTTTTTTTTTTTTGCCTGTGAGAAAACAAACTTAGATAAGTTAAATATCTCATCCAAGTGGCAAGCACAAAAGCCAGGCTCTAACCACCGTGATCCTCCCTTGGAATCCCAAGGAACACTGTTAGCCAGGAGTCATTGATACAGTTTTGCTTTTCCCACATTTGTGCAAATCTGTTGATTATAGACTTGAGAATTTGACAAAGAGGAACCCCTGGCTTATCCGAAGTAATGAGTGGGATACCACATGATTTCTTACAAATCAGTAATAAAGTCCGTGAAACTGAAGTGGTTCAGGTGATTTCCTTGCTGATTTTGTTTCTAATACATATTTGAACCAGAAGTTAGAATGGATACAATTTCTGCACTTCTAACAGCTGTACAAATATACTTTGAAAATATAATCAGAGAGAGAGAAGGTGGGGGATGTGTGGGGTCGGGTGGACCTGGGAGCCAGGGCAAGGGGAGAATGAGAGCAGAAGGAAATGGGGAGGGTCCCACCATCTGTTTTTTTCCTTCTCCTCTCCCATTCCTCCTTTGGGATGAAAGAGTGGGAAGTGCTGAGGTGAATAATAACTATCAAATGGTAACATACCCTTGTGGCAATCCAAAGAATAAGCCTCTGCTACCATAGAGTCACCTCAAATTAATGAAGATCAACTGACATTCACTGTACCATCAAAGAGGGTAAGCAAAGAAATATTTTTTTTGAAACAGTACTTTTAATTTTTTGAGGAACCTCCACACTGTTTTCCAAAGTGGCTGTACCAACTTGCATTCCCACCAACACAGAGCTACCCTATGACCCAGCAATTGCAGTACTGGGTATTTGCCCCAAAGACACAGATGTAGTGAAAAGAAGGGTCATATGCACCCCAATGTTCATAGCACCAATGTCCGCAATAGCCAAACTGTGGAAAGAGCCGAGATGCCCTTCAACAGATGAATGGATAAAGAAGATGTGGTCCATATATACAATGGAATATTACTCAGCCATCAGAAAGGATGAATACCCAACTTTCACATCAACATGGATGGGACTGGAGGAGATTATGCTAAGTGAACTAAGTCAAGCAGAGAAAGTCAATTATCATATGGTTTCACTTATTTGTGGAACATAAGGAATAGCATGGAGGATATTAGGAGAAGGAAGGGAAGGGAGGTGGGGGAATCGGAGGGGGAGACGAACCATGAGACACTATGGACTCCGAGAAACAAACTGAGGGTTTTAGAGGGGTGGGGGGATGAGTTAGCCCGGTGAAGGAGGGCATATATTGCGTGGAGCACTGGGTGTTATACGAAAACAATGAATCATGGATCACTACGTCAAAAGCTAGTGATGTACTATATGGTGACTAACACAGCATAATAAAATAACGTAAAAAATATAAAAAAGCACTTTAAAAAAACTGGTAATAGAAAATCTTAGTAGATTGATTCCAGTCAGTAACATTTGAACCTTTATTATTTGAGATAATAACAATGCTTTAGTCCTCTTCTTGCAGTCAATTGGCCAGAGAAATATTCTTATTAAATAGGTGATCTTTTGCCAAGATACTTTATTTTAAAGTTCTGTTGAAAAATTTTACAATGTGGGGAAGGGGGTATATTATTGATTATAGGATTTACAAGACACAGAACTATAGTTATCCATATGTTTCTTAGACTCCTACCAGTTTCTCAAGTTAATGAGAATTAGATATATAGACTTCAGAAAGTAAACTCTTCAGATTTCACAGGCTTTAGCTCTAGAGATTGAAGAGTGATTTAGGTGAATCACTTGATATATCCTTGTTGACAACCCATGGCCATTTATGCCAATATAAGTATAGATCTCTGTCACCCAAAGAAAATATTTTGAATTTTATGGGCTATTTTAGTCAGAGATTTATGGGTATATTTGTGTCTGAGTTGTTTTGTGAGCATAATACATTGGTATATCATGAGTTTGCTCACACATATTAAGTTGACTTACAGTGCATTCCTGGCTGCAGAACCCATACATATTTTATATGAAATGATAGCATCACTAGAGAGTCTTCACCCTCTTCACCTTCTATTTATAAATTGTTATTAACAAGAAAAAAATGAATTTCTCTTTTCGTGGCCCTGATTTATATTACATGTTTAAAATCAAAAGCAACCATCCTATTTTTTTAAAATGAAGAAACTGGAGAATGTACAATTTTCATCCACAAAGATCAAAAAAGGTTCTGCTTGTTATTAACCCTAATGGCTTTCAGGGAGGAAGCAGCACTCTACCGGGGGAATTAGTATTTTAAAAGTCTCTATTTAGGGGGAAAAATTATAGAGAACATATATCCTATGTTTTAGTCCTTAGATCCCAGGGTAAATAATGTTTCCAACATTTGAAGAATTTTATATGGTCCTTTTTCATTATTCTTTATGGCCAGCTTTATAAGTGGGTTTCTGATTGTATGATTCTTGGCAGGGTTGTGTTAACTTAATGAAACATTATTCAGCTCTCTCTTTGTTTTCATTGGCTCAGAGGCCACAGTTTAAGGGGTCTTTTTTCAGAAGTGAAAAGTGCTTTAAGATGGCCTGAAGTGTGTGGATAGGATCTCTGTTGAGACATCAATTACATACAGATGAGGAGCCTCCTGGAGGAAGTGAGAAGTGTACTAATGAAGGTTTAGGTGCCCTCAGGGAGTAGTCACACTGACAGTTTATCAGTGGCAATTTTAGAGCAGGGATCAGGGGAAAGAAAATGAGGAGACTGTGAAGACAGCGTTTTGAGTAACTTTGGAGGATGTTTTGCTACCCTCTTTGGTGTTTCTTTCCTCGTGGTGGTGTTGGTCTTGTTTGGAGGCTTTCCAGTAGCTAGTCTGTGGTTGCTCCAGCGTGACTGTCCATAGGATGGCACCTGTGCCTTCATCTGGGTGTTCAGGATCAACTTCTACCTGACAGCCATTCCTTAGAATCTTGCCGATAAGGGAAGGGAGTTCTTAAGTATTCTGAAACTTAAGTATGTGAAAATTGTATTGTTTTAGTTACACATGGAAGAAAATACGGAGGAAAGAGAATATTCTTCCCAGTCAGAAATGACCATTGGCAGGATATCAGACCTCCTCTGCCCACTCTTTCCTTATTCTCCCTGCTTTCATCCCAGCCCACAGCATCCGTGAAAAGTATGGTGGACTTCAAGTTCATGTGGGCTGGACCTCAAGCCAGCATTTGACTTCTCAGTCAATTCAGTTAGATATTATTCTGATAGTAAATGTCCAGAGGGATAGGAATCTCAGGCTCTTTTACATTTGTCTCTGTGTTTTGATAACCTTTATAGTCAAGAATTTTTTCCTTATGCTGAAATCTTTTTGTGCTTTTAATTAAACTAATTTTCTCTTTTTTTCCCTGTCTGATGATGAAGAACAGCTGGATATCATGTAGATAGCACCCCCTTCATCTTAACTTCCCCAAATGACTTATCCCAGCTCTTTCATACATTTTTGGTTTACTATTTTCCATTTCTTTTACCCATTAGGAACCTCGTTTTCTTTCATACTTCTCCTTGAACTGTGAACTTTGTTCTTGTGTAAACGGATTTTGGTCAGTTTTAATAGCCTGCAGTCATGGAGGAAAAGAAAGTTTTCTAAGCGCTGATAAAGTAACCCATTTAAGTGTACGTTCCCCTTCTTTTCTTGTGCCTTGAGAGAAATATTTCATAATATAAAGATTGCAAAAAGAGTATGATCTCATAATAAAAGCAAACTCCCTCTCAAATAAAACCAGAATTAAAGGTTACTCATCTTAACTAGCCACTGTTTGATTTGTTAGTTTATAATTAGTATATATGAACAAAGCACCCATTCTTTAAAAAGTTAAGTACTTTTTTCATTGATGCCAGATAATCCATTCTCTCCTTTTTAAAGCGACAGTGTATAGCCATTTCTCAAACAGTTAACCACCTTAGTACATTATCTAACTCCCTTTTATTATATACTAGAGTTATCTTTTACGTGTCAAAGCATAAAGTACTTAGTAGTGATGCCCACAAGTGGAGGAAGCACTTACCCTTGACCTGTACCAACCTTTTGATGATAATGTTCTTGCCTGCTTCTTGCTATTTCTCATTTTCTAAGTGGATTGCTGTATTTCTGGGTAGATGTCTCAGGAACCTAATGCAGTGTAGAAGATCACAGGTTTTGTGCCATATAACAGAAATAGCTTCCACTGTTTTGCCCCGTGCAAGCAGTTTATTGTGTTATTGCTCTCCATAATTCTGAGAGAGGAATCTGTAGGAAGGGTTAGGTGGTGAAAGGCAGGTACCTATAGGATAAGCTTTTCCTATTAAATATTTTTATTTCTGGTTTGAGTTTCTCTTTTCTGAGTTTAAAGGGATATTTTTATGGATATCCAGAGATATGAGTATAACTAAATGGCTCCGCTGATACACTGAGTGCCTGTAGGAGGGACTCCTATAGCTATACGTCAGTGTGCAGATGTTCTTCCTAGTTAACTGTGGAGCTTCAGTGTCCTGTCCAGGGCAAACCAAAGTGCCTGTGAACCATTTGTGGACATTGCAATGAAATTGCAGTCTATCCAGTTCCATGATATCAGATGAGCATCACTTGTAGCCTATGATATCAGCCTGATTACATCTTGTTAGGGGCATGTTCTTACTGATGGAAATTGCTAGTGTAATTATCATCTGATTCACTATTCCTCTTGTTTTATTTTGCTCCCTTTTCTGCAACCCTCTTCTGACTAAGAAGAGGGCTTTATTGGGCTAATGAAGCAGGATATAAAATACAGTAAAAATTTCAGTTATTTTAGCTATATTTTATTCATAGATGATAGTCTAAATGTTACCGAGTATCAGTACTTCAAATGTTTAGACAGTTTCTCCCTTGAAGGTTTCTTAGGGGAAAATTGTTACTTTCATTATTTTATTGCCAGTATTTCTCTATGTAATTGCTGGCCTTTCTTGGAATCTCATGTGCTTTGAATGTTGTCTTTTATTGTAATGAGGGAAATTGTTTAAATCTCAGTATCTATACTATCTTGGAATAAGGAATGCTTTTAGAGAAGGTAGTTCTCCTTAGTCTGGATCCAAAAAGGATTAAGGAATTACCTTTTCTCTGAAAGAAATGGAGTCCAGGAAAGATTCTGGGGTCAGATGGGGTTTGCCTGGTCCTTATTAAATCATTTTTAACAGTTTTGGCATGTATTTTGTTACCATGTATATCCAGAACATCTGATATGAACAATTTCTATGTAAGTATGATACATAAAGTATACACAATCCAAACATAAGCTGCTTTGATTATTTGCCATCTGGGGATACTTTTGAATTATGTGCTTATCGATCTTTCAGAATAAATTTTAGTTATCACTGGTGGGATTTCATACACTTGGTTTTCCTCAGATAGAATTAATAGTTCTATACCATTGTTCTTAGAAAAAATACATTTTAAAAAAGCTTTATCATCTCAAAGTCAGGTCTTGGGTTTTATTTGCTTTTGCCCCCCTGCATTTGATACAGCGCTTGGCACAAAGGTGCTCAGCCAAAGTTTTGCACCTGAATGAATGAGTCATAAATAAATAAGCTTCCTCTAAGACTCAGTTCTCTTTTAAAATGTGATTGAATTCTAACTGTGCACAGTGTTCTGTGCTCTTCAATTTATATCTTTTATTTATAAAAACTGTATTAAGCCTATGTATGTCAGGATTATTTCTACAGAGAACTATTTTGATAGCATCTAGTTTGATCAGAAAATTGAAAGGAGAATTGATAGAAATGAAATGGATCAAAGGCTGTTCTTCTTCCTGCCTGGATTAGACCTGCGAACACCAGTTACCTCTGAGAGCCTATTACTTACCATGTGGTTTAGTGGGACATACAGCAATTAATACCTTTGTTGCAGGGACTATATTGTGTGCGGATCCTGGTCTGTGTTGTGGTTCTGCCCTCACATAGCTCCTGCCATTTCAGATAAGCATTGTGATTTCTAATTTTGGCTTTTAAATTATTTTTTATTTAACTATGCAAAATCCCCAAACTGTGACTTTCCTCTTAAAATAAGGTAACAAGTCAGGATGGCAGAAGGAAGTTTATTTACATTGAGCAGCAGGTCATGTGACTTTCCACGAACATGCATAGGATGTTTTGTGGTTTGGTTTTCATATTTTCCCTAATTGATTTTAGGATGATTTAAAAAAATTTCATAAGATTAAAAAATTCACTTTTTATGTATGTTTTTCCACAGTAATTAAACTCTGCTTTGCTGACTTCCCCTTCCATGAATTCTTATTAAAAGCAGTAATTGAATGTTAACATTAAAAATAGACCCTTTAGATACATTTCATGAAGATCAAATTTGACAATTTCGTTTAATAAACATTTATAGATCAACTGCTCTGCACCTATCTTTGCACCTAAGTGTAAGTCCCTGAGTTGCTGGACTTGTGGGTGGTGAGGCAGACAGAAGCACTGTTTGCAAAGAATGCCATGAATTCATATACTGAGTTCCAAGGAAACATGGGAAGAGGAGGAGTAAGTCCACCTCAGAGACGGGCATAGTCAGGAAGGCTTTGGGGGAAGCTGTTCCAGGTTGGTCTGTCAAGATGAATTTGCCAGGCAAAGAAATGGAGAAGGGTATTTGGATGAGGGACAGTTGGAGCAATTACAATAAATATAGCAAGTCACTGTGTTCAGGAAACACAGCAGGGTCTCAGTTGGTTGGATCAAAGAGGATGGGAGTTGGGGAAGCAGACAAGATGTAAGACGAGAGAGAGACAAAGTCAAGGTTGCATTCTAATTTCTCCTTTCTTTGTGTCTTGGTTTAAAGGTCAAAGCCCTCTTGTACACTTGTCAATGGATTAGTAATTACACTGGGTGGGGGGAGTAGTGCCCATACCTTCTGTCACTCAACTTTAAAAAATATGAGCTCTAACCCATATTTTCTAGTTTGATCACATTTTCGAGTTGAAGGGTGAATGAAAGAGGGGAGACAGGAGGACAACATGGAGACTCTGGGAGTCAGAAATCCAGTCTTGCTGGACAGCTATCAGTTTCTCTAGCCTTCAAGATGGTCTCATGATGATGTGGAATCTTCCATCTTTCTTTGGTCCTGAGCCTTCCAAATAGAATATTTTGGCTGGGAGGTTTGGGAATCTGAGTGTGAGTGAAAGTGGAGGTAGTTGAGCAACAAATACTGAGAACCTCATTACCTGTTTGAAGATAAAACAAGCAGATTAGCTTTTAACTATGTCTTTGGCTTTGCCTAGTTTTGGCAGCCAAGCAAAATGTAGACAGAAATAGCATTTCTGTACCTTTAAAAAAAAATGTTTCCTTGTCTTCATTTTGTCTACCTAC
Organism: Leptonychotes weddellii; assembly: GCF_054177405.1. Lineage (NCBI taxonomy): Eukaryota > Metazoa > Chordata > Mammalia > Carnivora > Phocidae > Leptonychotes > Leptonychotes weddellii. The sequence goes on along the minus strand of NC_138381.1, from coordinate 35,533,693 downwards.
AGAAAGGGCAGGCAGTCTTGTGGGGTTTTGAGGTATAAATCCTGGCATTCGTTTTGTGATCATGCCAGTGAAGTTAGAAAAAAAAAAAGCCCCATTCTTGTTTGATGCCAAAAAGATATCACTTTCTAAGCTGCCTGTCGGTGTTTGATATTCATTGGATAAAACATCTGTCCTAATTCTTCAGTTTCCTGGTTTCTGTTATAATTTCACATACAGGGCATTTCCCTTGGTCCTTTCTTTAACATTAATTTTTCTTTGGCTTGTATTTCAGAGGCCAAACTCAGGCCCTTTTATAAATATTCAGGCAACTGTTTAAAATGAGCCCTGCATTATTTATCACATCTGTTATTAAGATAGCTGCAAGAATGAAGTATAAGTGAAAAACCGTATGTTTTGTCAGAATATGAATCTGCATGAACCTCAACAGTCCAACTAGTTGGTGTTTTTCAGTTCAGCCAGCCTCATCGTATACATGGCAAAAGAATGAATAAAATAACTCAAACACCCATGTTAAGGGTCCATTTTTGTCAGTACACACACACACACACACCCCACGTGCATGTACACAGCACACACGCAGGTGCACTGTTTGGAACTTATGGATTACGTTGTGCATTTTATTATTTCTTGACTTTTTTCCTTAAAAATAGGTATTTGTTTCTTTTAACCCAAAGGAATACTCATTTGTAGATTTCATTTTCTATTACATTTACTGTTTTTAGAGGTTCGATAAATATTTGATCAGAAATAAATAATTAGGGAAACATGGTTTGATCTGGGGAAGTAGAACCAAGTTCCAGAAATGGGGATCAGGGGAGAAATTGACTATGTAGGAAGGAATTCTCATGATGCTTCACTGAGCATAGGATGGAATGTAAGATAGAGCAAAATAGAGGTAAGTTAAAGAAAAATGAATCATCTTGAGAAAAGCCTTTAAGGGATTGCTTGATGCTGTTTCATGTTATTGTCCTGCCCTCCATCTGAAGTTCTGGGCTCCAAATTGAACCAGTTCTTCCTTTTGGAAACACTAAATATATGTGAATCACTATTAACTTGGTGTAATAGTGAATTTAAATCAAAATATGCATTATATCTTGTGGTACTGGAACAGGTATCATGATACCCTATGGCTTCCTAGGTCAGAGGGAATAGAGCAAGTTATAAGATACCTGTTCTGCTCAGGAAGGAGGGCTGATTGTGTACTGCTTACTGTCGCAGTCAGATGAATGCGGCGGGTGGGGGCAAGGCTTTCACTACAGACAGACTAATTCAGCATCTGTCATTTTTTGATCCTGCTTCATTGGAATTTTACTTTTGAAAGACTTATGAATAAAAGCACTTCCTAAGCAAATGGGTAAATTTGTTTGGATGTCCAGTATGTAGAAGCATTCTCATATTTTCCCTAGATTCCCTAAAGTCCACAGACGGCATTTGGTGGTCCTTTTTAACTAATCAGTAAGTTTCCATTTGTCAAGGGGGAGATAATACTCTAAGAATGTGAAGTAATAAAACATATTTGCTAATGCCCAGTTTGCTTCTGGCTGGGCTTATTTTGCAACTTTTAGGTCTGTTCAGTTAGAATCATTTGTCCTCTCTGCCACCTTCCTCTCAATTCCTCAGTTTGTCTCACTTCATAGACTTCAGAACATTAAAAAGGCCAACTGTGTAATTACTGTAAAAGTAAATTTATCTTTGGAATGTAAACCTATGATTAATTTCTGGTATTTCTTGATGAGTAAGATTTGGCAAAGTGTTACCATTCACTCTAGTGATCATTGCAAGGAGAAAAGCCTGGGAGCCATACATCATGGGAGCAGTGTTATAAAGTGTTTCTTAACTACAGTGTTTAGACTGTTTTAAGGAAAAGTATTGTATGGAATCAAATAGAAACCAGTCACCTGATCATTAATTTGGGGACTTCTCTGACTTTGTCCATGGGCAAATCCTTTGGCTTCTTCAACCCTAGCGTTTCCTGGGCCAATCACTCTCACCCACAGTTCTTAATTTTTTCATGTAAGTGGTTAAATGACTTGATCTCCCTGCCCTTATTAACCTCCAGTTTCAGTACCTTCAGGATACAACTAAATTAAACTTCTTTAGACATTGAATTTTCTGCATCAGTTCTGGGCTTTGAGGCCAAATATTTTAATATGGGTCTGGCCCTGGCTTTTAGTTCTGCTATTTTGTTGACTCTGTTACTGTGGGCAAGTTGTTGAGCCTTTCTGAGCTCTAGTTTCCTCTCTCTCCAAAACAGAGGCAGTACCTTTCCATCTTGCAAGGAAGCAGCAATGAAGGGGCAGGGATGAAAGGCGATCACATATGTAATGCGCTTGGCATTAATAATTAATAATTATTGTTTAAAACTTGTTCATTTTGTTTAGTCCTCAGGAACTTAATTACTTTCTGTCTTAAAACAAAACTTGACTCTTTTTTCCCAACGTTCTCCTTCATGAGCCGCATTTTTATTTCTAGGCAACATGTGCTTGAGTCTATCTAAAGCAGCTTGAGTGTTCTCAACACTGTGCACGTGCATATGCTTCCATTTTTGACTAGAATAATTTTTACTCCTCCACCTGCCTCTAAAGCTCAGGTCAGAATCCTCTCAAGTTACTGTTCCTTGGAAAATTTTCTTGGATTAGTGTTAACCCTGGTGCCCTTAAAAGTCATATTTTGAGCTTTTCCAATATGTTCTCAAGTTCTTTTTTTCCATCTAACTTCCTCTTGCCTCCTGCCTTTGACATCTGCCTCCATTCTGACACCAATCACAGTGCTTCCTTACTTTGATTTTCCAAATAATGCCTTCCCCTCTGGTGTGCACAGAAGAGGGCCTGCATCTCTGTGGCCAGAGTCATGGAGTGTTCAGCCTTGTCTCTCGGGTGGAACGTTTGAGGGCCAAGGATGGGTGCCGGCTATAACCCAGGTTCCACAGAGCCGAAAGTGAATGTGAGCCCTTGTCACCCATGTCAGGGAAACATTGGTTCTTCTAAAAAACAGCCTTTTTGAAGAAAATGTCCTCTCTAGAACAGGCAACAGGAAAGCTTGACTCTGGCAAAAATGGGCAGATAATATGGTTATCTGCAGAGGGCATGATGTTCTTGAAAATAATTGCCTTAAATTGACACCCAGCATCTTGGCTTTTGTTTTTCCTTCTCTGTGATATATGACTTGGCCCATAGGACAAGGTAAACATGTCCCAGTAGGCAGGGAGTCTATAGAAGGAGGGCTGTTAAATGGAAGAACACCATGGCGGTTGGTAGATTTGAAACAATTTCATAAATTTACATTGTTTCTTCAAAAGACTATGTATTGCTCAATCTGCATATTCAGATTTGGAAAGTATCTACTGACTCCCAAGTCTTGAGGCAGATATTATGCTCTTTTTTTGTGTGTCCGCACAATAGCCCTATGACATAGGAATTATCATCAATTAGTGAGTAAGGAAACGGGGGAGTAGAAAGGTTACTTGTAACTGTGACCACACAGTTATTAAGTGATCTCTTCTCTCAAATCTAGATACTCTTCTTTTCACTGTGCTATTTGGCTTTATTTTAGGTATCCATTTTCAATTGGAGAGAAGCTCCAAGTGAGTTAATTACAGTGGATATAAAAAAAGGAATTCAAATTAGTAATATCATTATCTTTCTCTGTTTCTAGTTTGTGCGAAGCAGGTAACTGATGAAGCGTCTTCCACTCGAGATTCAAGCCTTACTAACACAGCAGTGCAAAGCAAGTTGGCGTCTTCCTTTCAGCAACACACCAAAAAGGCTCTTAAACAGGTAAGAGAGCTAGCATTCATTCTTTGTTCGACCTCCTTAAAGTAATGGGTGTGAGGTAGAGAAGGTGAAGTCAGTTAGAGCACAGTCGCCAGAGAGCAACAGAGATGTCCTGAATTCAACCACTTCCATAATATTCATACGCTAATTTTACTCTATGCTAAAAACTAGAGAGGCTTGGCTGAGAACCTTAATGTAAAATAGAAGAGGGAGAATGTGCTTGGAACCATAAAAACTTATATTAAGATTTTCTTGTGTGAGGTTTATAGTAAACATTTTAGGTTCCATAAATGCATTGCATATCTTGAAAATAATGTCTCTGTGGTCTCATGCTTAACTAATAGTTGATGTAAAAAATAAACAGATAATTTCTTCCTTGTGACTGAGATGCATTAAGTTACAACTAAGAAAAGTAGGAATTGTGGCTTACTTTTATCAAGAATGTCTACCAGTGTGGGGCGCCTGGGTGGCTCAGATGGTTAAGCGTCTGCCTTCGGCTCAGGTCATGATCCCAGACTCCTGGGATCGAGTCCCGCATCGGGCTCCCTGCTCAGCGGGGAGCCTGCTTCTCCCTCTGCCTCTCAATCTCTCTGTCTCTTATGAATAAATAAATAAAATCTTTAAAAAAAAAAAAGAATGTCTACCAGTGTTTGGTGCTGAATGGAGGTTAATGTGCAATATCATCTTGATATTACCTAAGCAGTCCTGATCTCTGTGTCCTTGCGCCAAGATGGTGATGGGAGGGAATGGCTGCAAGATTGGCCGCTAGGCTCTGAAATACCCTGGTTTGAATTCCTGCAACTCTGAGCAAGACACTTTTCTTCTCTGAATCTTGAATTTAATCTCTAGAGGATGTGGAAAATAATAGTACCTTTCACATGGGAATGATCTGAGAAGTCTGTGAGGTGAGAAGTTGAAAGCACGTTGCAGAGTGAGTGACCCCTGATAGCCACTCAGTAGATGTTACCTATTGCTGCCACGCTGGCAAATTCTGAATTGCGCATAGAAGAGGGAGGAAGAGCCGCTATGGTTAGAAGGGGACATTGCATGACGGTAATGTGGTCGATAAGTGGAAAGCTTATATATGTGACCGTTCATGTGAAAATTCATGATTTTCCCTTGTTTAACTGCCTTCCTCTTCTATAGTTATTTTGCTCTTTCTATGACATCCCCCTCCATCACACCTCCTGCAGACCCTTACCAAGCGTAGGCATAGAAGTATCATTCTAGTGACATAACAAGAGAAGCCATGTTTAAAAAAAAAAGTTAATTTTTTTAAGTCTCACTAACCTGTAAAGCTTCTTAATAATCTTATCCAGTTTCCTAGACTTAGAATGTCTGCCCCTACCTTCTCCTGTACTTCAAACAAGGAAACTTAGGAAAGAAAATCAACATTTTTGCACTGAATTACGTTACTTTTCTATTCTGTATTAATTATTGAAATTGCGGTATTTCCTTTCATTGGTATTATATTTAAGGTAATTAGTGTTACATCAAATAATCTTTGGTGAGCTTGCCATTAATATCTTGTAAAATGTTTTAGACCAAAGAACAAAATTGAATTGAATGTGGAGATCCCTTTTTAATTGATGAAATAAAGGATGGATGACAGTAGGGAAGTCCAGGAAAAGGCTTATTCAGGCAGCAAATGGAATGCAGATAATAAAATACTAACCAGGAGAGAACAAAGGATACAAAGCTGGATACCGGTCCTTGCAGCATTTAAGAAACATAGATGCAGTCATAAATGAAAGTCATACTTCTGAAAGACAGTGATTTAGAAAATGTGTACACCATGAAATAGTCCTGTACATGAATGTAAAGATAAAGATTCAGATCTATGTCTTGTCATGTCTCACTATTTTTTACTTTCTCCATTTTGGTTTCATATCATTTGAACATTTTTTACAATGACTAAATCATTTCACAACTTTGAGTTAGTATTTTTGTGTTGTTGCAGAACATGTGTTTACGGAAAGTGCCACTTACTTGCTTAGGATCTGAGCCTTGTTTTAAGAAACCTGTCCTATAAGCTTCTTAATGTCCTGGAAGAGCCGTGTATTAATTTCTTAAAACTTCGTACTGTATAGCCAAATAGCACATTAGCTATTGTGGGAATATGGCACAATATGTAGCAGATATGCTAATGTTTGATTAATAATCAAATTCATATTGGAAATACATTAGAAAAGAGCTGCTCTTGCAGAATTTTGCCCAGATTCCCTGTAATTGCTGAATTTCTTAAGACAGCATTTCAAAAATTGACTGAACATGAGGCATTTTAAATTGTAGCGGCCTCAGCAAATCTGTAGCTTTCTTTTCTTTTGGGTACTTGAATGGCTATGACCATGTAGAATTCTTTATAAGTGTATATATGCATATGTGTACATACATATATATGTGTTCTGCATTCGTGAATATATGTTTTCTGTGTATATATGCATGTATAAATCATCTCATGAATGTAGGGCCAGCTGAATGACCCTAATAACAGTTACATTAGCTGATATTTACTTTTCTGAATTCTAGACATTCCGCTCTGTATTTTATATATACTATGTCATTTAATCCTCATAGAAATCCTTTAATGTATGTACTAGCATTCCCAGTTTTCAAGTGAGGGAAATAAGGCCCAGAGAATTTAGATTACTTGCCCACAATTGTTCAGCGAGTACATTTTGGAGATGACACTTGAGCCCAGAATTGTAGTTTTAGATTCTTCCCTCTTAACTGATACTGCCTTTTAGCATATGGTATATAATATGATAGATGAATTTTTGACATTATCTGAAGAAATTTACATTCTTCAGTATTTGTATAATGTAAGGAAAGCAATACAGCATAATCATTGAGAATATTATTTTTGAACACAGACTGTTTATGTTCAGTATCAACACATGTTACTGGCAGAAACTCAAATATATCATTTATATAGCTCTTATTATTTTACTAGAAGTATATTCTGGGTCAGTCGGCCTTCAGTAATTTGACTGTACATTGGCCAGTGTAGATTCTTAGAAAGAAGTAGGTGGGAAAAAAAGAGAAACAAAGTCCAGTAGCTTTATAGGCATAAATGTAGGGAAAAAAAATAATTTAAAATAAACCTTCATGCAAAATAAGCTAGACATAATTTCTCAGATCTGAGGCCTCCATAGCCACCCGAAGCATGTTGCCATAGAGAATGGGTCCTTTTACTTTGCAATACTGCTAACTGCAGTGTAATTGCAGGCTGGGCAATATGGAGGCTATAATGTCCCTTGACTATTGACATAGAATATTTTCTTTTTTTTTTTTTTTTTAAAGATTTTATTTATTTATTTGAGAGAGAGAATGAGAGAGAGCACATGAGGGGGGGCGGGTCAGAGGGAGAAGCAGACTCCCCGCCGAGCAGGGAGCCTGATGCGGGACTCGATCCAGGGACTCCAGGATCATGACCTGAGCCGAAGGCAGTCGCTTAACCAACTGAGCCACCCAGGCGCCCGACAGAATATTTTCATTGCTTCCAAATATTTGGGTCCATTTTACTTTCTCATCATCAAAATGTTAGTTAACATCCTATGTTAGATATAATTGCATGAATAATATGTTGTTATCTTAGTAGATTTTTTTTTTCTGAATAAGCATATTCCAAATAAACATATTCAGAAGCCTCTGGAGAGTAGTAGCTTGCTGATTATTACCTTGTTCCCTGTCTTCTTTCTGCCTTGTTATTTTAGTTATATGACCCTAAAAAATAAGAAATGATTAGATTTTGAATTTTAAAGAAGGATAATTAAGAAAGATTAAATTTTGGAAGTTTTTAAACAGCAGAATCACATGAAAGATTAAGGAAGGGTGAGTTCTGTGATGATGGGATGTAACATGGTGTGGAACATAACCTTTCTATGTTGTTGCTGTTGTTTTATTTGACTTCATTATTTACTTAAGGTGGTAGAATTTATTCATAAAGTTGCATGTATTTTGCCCTCTCTTCTTATCACAAAACAGATACAGTGTTGGTATTTTGCTTTAGCTTTATATGTTTGACCAATACTGTGAAATTCCAAAGGTTATGTTGCATGATAGCAGTTTCTTGAACATGGGCGTTGACATTTAGCGTAAGAGCAACAATGCAAGTTGGTGGGGCCTGACTCAGCCAGCTGTTTCGTATGTGTGTATTTCTAATTATTTTAGCATTCACAGCATGTGATATTTTCACATTTTTCAGTGAAAGGCTTATTGCATTCAGTGCATTCTTAAGTTACATTGTTAGTGTTGTTTTTCTATTACAATAAAACAGGCATTACTTGTTTATGCAAATTCCAAGTTAACACAAAAGCCTGTGATTTTATTTTTCATTAGAGTAGAAATGAGAAACCATTCCATTTTTTTAAAGTTATCTGACAAGCTTTCTGTTGAAAAAATAAAATGTTTATTTAAAGGGTTAGCTTTTTTTTTTTTTTTTGGTTTCTTTTTACAGGAGAATATCACAATACATCTCTAGAGAAAAGTATGCTCAGTCCTCATCTTTTGATTTCTTTCCTTTTGCTTAAAGCCAGAATTGCAATTGATGCATGATAGGATCTTTACCTTTCCTGACTGATTTAGCTCTGTTACGTGTTTCCTTTAAAAAATAAGTTTATTTCCAAGTTTAAGCCTGTAAATTTCTTTCCTACTGAATAATACCTGGAAATATTAAATTTGGTTAGTACCGTGTACCCTGTGGAGCTTGGTCATGTTGGACGTTATATATATGGGCGGCTTAAAGGTACATTCCTTCACAGTAGACTGCATTTACACTTGCCATCTTCTTATTTAAGTTTTTTTTTTTTTAAGATTTTATTTGTTTATCTGAGAGAGAGAGGGCGCACACTCGCACAAGTGGGGGGAGGGTCAGTGGGAGAGGAAGAAGCAGGCTCCCCGCTGAGCAGGGAGCCAGATGTAGGGCTGGATCCCAGGACCCTGAGATCATGACCTGAGCTGAAGTCAGAGGCTCAGCCAACTGAACCACCTAGACACCCTTATTTAAGTTTTGATGGCGTTTCTTTCTGGATTTGAAATTACAGGATTTAAAGTTGTTCAATAAGATATTCCATTAGCATTTCAAACTATAGCTAAGGCTTGAGTAGTTGGAAAGTACCTCATTGATATCATCCCCCTTAATTTAATCTAGACTGATACAGTAAGACTTATTATATAATGTCAGTGTCAAAATAAAACCATGTTACAGATTGAGCAACAGGGCCACCTCTAGCTAATTGAGACCTTTAGGGTGGAGTAGAAAAAGCCACCTCTCGTAATTTGTCACAACAAAATAAAATCTCCCCTTTCATGGTACCCTTATGCAGAGCAAACCTCCCATGACCATCTAAAGTGACCCTCCTAGTCTTATTTTCTTAATCTATTACATGGCTTTATATTTTCCAGGCTGTGGGATATCCAAATTTTAATAATGTTAAGTTGCATTTAACTTCTATTATATTTGTAACATATAATGTAAAACAGGAATTTATTTGTTCTTCTGGAATTTTAGCTAAAGCTCAAAGCTGAGGACAGTGGGATACAAGTGTACCTGTTAGAAAGAGAGGTGCTAGACACAACCTCAGAGGACTTAGTGAGAGAGGCCAGATGGCCCCGGACCATCCCCCAACAGCCAGTATAAAGATAGTTCAGGATTCACTTGAAGGAGCATTAATTAAAGGGATTTTATAAAAGTGGAATAGAGCTCTGCTACATCCCCTCTTTCTCGGTGAAAGGAGGTACAGTCTAAGTGAGAGGAAGACTCAGAGAGAAACACTCGTGAAGGGTGGAATTTTCCCAGGAGGGGAACCTGGTACCTCACACACTGTTAGGAGGCGCGCACACGCACACACACACACACACAAATATGTATTTGTGTATATATATATGTGATATATACTATATATATATATATAGTTGTAACTGGATAATAGATATATGGTTAACAGTATCTGTATAACTAGATAATGTACACCATACAAATCTAGCAGCTGGCCTTCTGTCTCCCCAAAGATTGTGATGCTGAGTCTATGATAACACTAGGTAAGGCAACTTTGACCTGTTCTTCTCCTCATTTTCAACTCCGATCCTGGGGAAGCCAGAAGAAGAGGAAGGAAATGGAGGAAGAGTAAAATCAGGAATTTCTTTGCTAATGAAGTTTTTTTTTACCTGAGACATAGGTGTAGCCTGGGGAGAGCAGAAAGAAGACTTCATATTAGACCTCGTGTTTTTAAGCCTGAAAATGAAACTGTATAAATACTTGAAGGCGACCCAAGAAGCTATGTGTTCTATGTAAAATATTGTCCAGAAATGAGAAAGGGAAATTGGTCAGAAATGTGTGAAGGCAATATTAAGAGAATAAAATTATTTCTTGATTGTTTCATGCTGATTTCTGCCTTTTGAATAAACCAGTTATATATTTTAAAGAGAGAAGAGGGCTTTTCTATTTTTATTAAAATTATTTTTAAGAGTTTTTATTTATCCTTAGTAATTATTTACTGAACACCTAGGGTAGCCTAGGTAATCTTCTAGGCACTTGGGGATATGTCAGTGAACAAAAAAAGATGAAAATCCCTGTCTTTCGGAGTCTGTATTCTAGGTTGGGGAAGGGAAGACAAAATGACATCACACGGTATAATATATTTTCCATGGGGGGGAAATAAATTAGAGTGGATGGTGGGGATAGAGAATATGGTGGGAAAAGCAGCAAAGAGTGTGTGATTTGAATATTTGTGTCCCCCAAAATTCATATGTTGGAATCCTAAGGTTCAATGTGGTGGTATTTGGAGATGTGGTCTTTGGGAGATGCTTAACTTACGAGCATGGAGCCATTATAAATGGGATCAGTATACTTACAAAAGAGACCCCACCAGAGCTCCCTGGCCCCTGTCTGCCATGTGAGGGTACAGCGAGGGAGAAGCCCGCAGTCCAGAGGAGGGGCCCTCACAGGATCACACTGGCACTGTGATCTACCACCTCCAGCCTCCAGACTGTGGAGACTGAATTTCTGTGGTTTACAGGTTACCTAGCCTGGGGTATATTGTTAGAGCAGCCCAATGGGCTAAGGCAATGAGTAAAGTCTCAAGTATTTGAGGAACTGAGCCGGATGTCTGAGGGAAGAGTGTACCATGCACAGAAGAGAATTCATGCAGAGGCTCTGAGGCAGAAGGCTTCCTGGAGTGTTTAAGGACCCCCTTCCCTAAATTGCTCAAAATGTTCAGAACTGTTAGGAAGCTTGTCCAAGGTGTGAGATGCAATGTACTTCGTGCAGTGGGACCTTAAAATGTATTCTGAAGCAGTGCATAAAGGCCAAGGGCGATCCTTTGCTGGAAGACACACTGTGCTTTCTCTTTGCTGGGCCTCTGTCGCATCTTTGGGGCAGAAGTGCTAGAGTGGACCCTGCAGGCTGTGGGGAGAGACTGGGGTTGAGGGGTGGCTTTGTTTTGAACATAAATCTCCTGATCCTAATATAAACCCTTGGCAATCATTTCAGGGAATTCTTTTCCATTTCTGTAATCTTCTAGTCCTTCTTCCAAGCTACCCCAGCTATTAATTCCTTGAACCACCAAAGACCTTTCCTGATAGAGGTCTTAATACTATTTCTTTCTCTGACTGGAATTTCTGCCATCTTCACATGGCCGGTTCTCTTTGTCATTTGGGGTTTCGTCTCCACTGTCACTTCTCAAGTGATTTTTCTTCCCACCCCAGTTACTCTATCTCCTTGATATGGCATAATTTTCTTAGTGCTTGTATGTGTGTAAAATTGTTATGTTTATTTTCTGTGATTCCTTGTCAGTCTTTGGCTAAAATGTAAAATAAAACAATTTTTTTTTGTCGTTTTCATTACTATGGATCAGCAGTGTACTACCAACAGAGTAAATCCTCAAAAAATGCATTCATTGCCGAATGGGTAAATAATATAAGAAGTAATATTTATTGAATATTTACTATGTGCTACAAATAGCGTTAAATACTGTTCTGTGGATTTCCTATTTAAAACACCTTACCAACGCTATTGTCTTTGTTTCATAGGGACGTTTTAATCAAGTAATTTACCCAGCATACTCAGCTGATTATTTCATTCTTTCTCTGACTCTGCAACCCATCACCCCACATAGTCATTAAGATGGCTCTGCACCGGTCCCCAATCTTCTGCAGGTCAGCACATTAGAAGAGGGGGATTTTAACACACCTGTTGGGCAGTGGTCAGACTCATTTGGGGAGGTGAGGTGCATTGGGAATGGTGTGTAGTAGGTCTCAAAGATTGGTGCCCTCAGGCTGAATTTAGCTCAGAGTCATCTTTGTTTTGCCTGGTACTTTGTTTAAAAACAGGAAAACTCACCTAAAAATCCAGTTGTGTTGCATCTCTTGAGTAGTTACTACCTCCTCCAATGGGGTATGTACTTTTTTCGCCACTTCAGCCTCCCCCTCTGCCATTGTCTTACCCCAATGTCCAAAAAAGCATTGCACATTTTTCAGGGCATTGTGAGGAGACATGCAGCATATGTTTGAGTGGTTGATGTGCACATAGTTGCAGAAATAGAGTTACACAACCCAAAAACTCATGAACAGCTAGCTTCTTTCCTTGCAGGATGAACACCCTACAGCAAGAGAACAGGAATCACTATAATGTAGGAGCCGCTGTACCGCCTGCCTCATGCCCATGGCAGGTGCCAGAGTTCTCTTGTGTGGAGCCCACACTGTCCCAGACATCTCAGTTACTGAGCTTGTTTTCTCCACCCCCGTTCACATTCTGATCTGCTTGGAAGTTTCCCTAGTGTCCAGAGTCAGATAAACCCTGCTTTCTGGGAAGTGAACTGGAATCTGCAAGTTAGCCTAAAGTGACCGTGGATCTAGTAAATGTGATCGAGATGCCCCTTCTGATAACTAAGCTGTGATGCTCCTCAAGTTTGCCTAGTAGCTTGCTGCTTTCACTGCTGTGACTGGCCTCGTAGGAAACAAAAACTTCCCAGTTTTTGCTGTCTGCCCCTAGAAACGTTATTCAGGGCCAGATATAATGCATGTTTTTCAGAAATAAAACAAAAAGTATGCATATTTTAAATACACTTAAGATAATTTTTTTTAGTATGGTGGTCATTTAGTTTTGGTCACCTATAGATACATTGTTTCATTTCAGCATTTAAAAAATACTGTATTCAGATATATTTGTCCAAATTTCTGAGTAGGAAATACATATTTAGAAAAAATATCATTGATTGGTCTCAACATTGATTAGTACTCCTTTATCCCTACCTTGGCTCCACCTTGATACTATGGGTTATTATTATTATTATTTCTGTCATGGTTCCTTTCTGTCCAACTACTAATTTGTCTATAGTAGAGTCCTCTCAGCTCTAAAAGTTGAGGGCAAAATTTTTATTACTTTAATAATTATTTACCACAAATACTATAAAAAGATATGTCGTCTTTATGATTCCAGGTTCTAGGTAGGCCCTTTGTTATTTCACCTCTTTTTTTCTTACCAGTATTTTCAAATATATACCCACCCCAACATAAAATGAATGCTCTTAAAATATCCACTTGGATTGCCAAGGGAAGTAGTTGAAGTGTATGATGTATAGACTCCTAAAAATTAATCATTCTTTGTACAAGTTTTATTGTCTTATATGTGGGTAAAAATGGACTTAATCGTAGTATAAGGCACCGTGTTGCCTCATTCCATTTTATTATTGGATTGATGGGTTAATGTGTATAAAGTGCTCTGAGCTCTTCCACGAGGCTGTAGAGATTTATGCAGTTGTGTACACCTTGATGAAAGAAAGGGTAAATGTCTTAAATATTTTATAGCACACCTGCTGTCATTAAATATATTATTGACAGCAAGCTGAAGGTGAGGAGGAGGGCGTTTGTTCATTTTTGTAACCCTGGTCCCCCACGCAGTGCCTGGTGCTTTCTAAAAGTTCAGTAGATGTCAGAATGGAAGTCAAGTTGCTTGTGTTATCATTAGCCCACAGTATCATTAGTAATAGATTTCCCAAGCCATCCACTTTTCCATCCGGTTCTAAATCTCATCTGAATAGGCCTTCTCTCATTTAAATGGTATTTAATTTTTTACTCCTGTAATTATTTGATTGCTAAATTTTATGATCTACAAGTTGGACATTCAACTAATACCCTTAGCAAATAAAATGACATTGTTTCTGACAGCAGGGGATATACAGCCAAGGCAGTATTTTAGGAGGTTGTGGCGACTTCTAGTCGAAGAACGTTAATCAAGTAACTGAGTTGTTATAAAATTGGTAGAAATGACACAGAAGCCAGGAATAAAAATGTTTGAGGCTGTCTGTGGTCAGTCTTTTCACCTTTTGAGGAGTTTTAGCATCCCTGTGACTGTGAATTTAATGTCTCTTCAGTTTCGTGTGCTGAAGACCCTTTTTATTACAGGTAATTTTCTGTGTAAAGCGATCGGCTAGATAAGCTGTATTTCAAAACTTTTAAATGTCTTTTATTACATTATCATCACCGTGGTTGATTCATTTATGAAACACAAAGCACTCCCATTTGGAGAGATTTATGCTCATCTCAATTTTTTTTTCCCCTGGATTTGCCAGAATGCCATCATGTTCGTGTTCTGAAGGTTAATGCCCAAAGTCAAGCAGACAGAAGCCAAGTGCTGCAAGGTTTCCAAGATTAGGACTGATTCCCTTCACAGAAATAAATGATTCCTGCCATGTTCAGTGATTTTGTGCAGCGCGCTCCCCACGGCTGAGTGAGTGCATCAATATTATAGTCCTTACCTGCTGTACATACTGATGACACTCGGTGTTAACTTGATTGACCGAGCAGTGCACTGGGGAGGACGCACCTGCAAGAGAAGTGCAGACACATCTATTTTTATCCTGGTCTCGAAACATTTATTTTACATTTATTTTACTTGGGAGTCATGGTTTCAAGTTCCATGGGCTCCCAAGCCACACGGCTAAGGTAGAACAAACCTTTAAGCGCTGCTTTGTTTTCAGAATTATACTCCAAATGGTCTCAGGTTGCTGCCCTTTGCCAAAGCCTGATTTTCTGCTTTTGAGGGAAAATGACATGAAGTTGACTATTGAGAGTCAGGACCAATTAGTGACTCTGGAATTTAAGTCTCTTAAGAGGTTGTAGCTAATGATGGGCAAATGGATCATTTAATTCCATTATGAGAAATCATTTTGGCTATATTTTTACATTACATTTTATTATCATGTTTTGTAGGCTTTGAGACAGCAGCAGAAGAGAAGAAATGGAGTCTCAATGATGGTAAACAAGACTGTCCCGCGTGTTGTTTTGACACCATTAAAGGTGTCTGATGAGCAGTCGGATTCGCCTTCAGGTAAAGAGCTAAAATATTGTATGCTTGGCCAGTTTCTTCCCGGAGGAGACTTCTTCACTGAGAGAGATGTCACGAATTTTCTCTACAACCGAATAATATTTCTACTTGAGGTTTCATTTTAATTTTTTTATACTTTTGACTCTTTCAGGGAGTCCAAAATAATAGGGCATTTCGCTCTTAAAAAATAAATAAATAAATAAAAGGCACCAGCTCGCTCATCATCAAAGGACTTCATTTGCTAATGTCAATAGGTGTAAGAAAATGTGTGGTACTGCTCTGTGGATTTTTTTGTTGTTGCCTTGGCTTTTGTTTGAATGTTGAACTTTAATGGTGGACCACATGCTGATGTGTAATGCCATCAGAAACAGTTCTTCCGTGAGTGTGAATTTGTTTTTCAGTCTTCTGCTGCAAAATCAGGCATCCTTTATTAGTTTCTGTGTTCTGGGAACATTCTTCTCACCTCAGTGAAGCCCTGACCTTTTCTTCTAATTTACCTTCTGTCACTTTATCAGCTCTGTACCATTCTATTTATTATAGATTGGTGTTTGCATTTTCTGTTCCTGTTTCCACGTAAAGTTATTTAGAAAGGTATGATCTCTCCTTCTCTTCAAGTTTCTCTTCTTCCTTCACATTTCTATCTCTGTCTTGCATCGTCTCTAAACTGTATAGAATTGTCAAAGCTTATCTGTGTGTTTTTACAAAAGATCTGAGTGTTTCTTTTAAAAGCTATCAGATCAGTGAATGTGTTTTTGACTCCACTATTAGGCCATCTGTTCTTGCTTTTTGTTCTGTTTGATTGATTTATTGGGCTTTTCTCTTTATACCCAGCAGAGGAATCAGATTGTGGCCAAAGGTAGTGAATTAACTTATAGAAAAGGAGATTATATCTATGGTTTTTGAAATAATTTTAGATTTTTCTTTTCAAGGACAGCAAGAGGAAGATAATGACATAATAACTATTTCCTTTTTTAGGATCCGAATCTAAAAATGGTGAAGCAGACAGTTCAGATAAAGAAATGAAACATGGGCAAAAATCTCCCACTGGAAAACAAACAAGTCAGCACTTAAAACGATTAAAAAAGTCTGGTTTGGGTGAGTGTTCAATAGACTATGACATTTCACATTTTAGAGATTTATATCTTTTTCAAGGAAATGATGGAAAATTCTTAGAACAAATGTTTTAATGGTTTAACAAGGAAACTTAAAAATCTTCCCAGTTTGTCGAAACCAAAAAGGATACCAAATAAGAAAATACAGTTCCAAGAGATTGGGCTTAATTTGCAAATGATATTATTGGGTAAAGGTAGGAGATTTAAAGTGATCACTGTATTCAAGAAATGATCTGCCAAGTCATGATTTTATCTACCGTGCCATGTTTTGTTCCTGCAACTGGGTTTCAGTTTATTGGAATATACTGTATTGGGGGGGAAAATGCAACTTTTGGTAAAGAGTTCATTCAGCCGTCAGGGACATTGTCATTGGGGTCTGCTTCAGTAAAGCTGCTGTGCTTTGCTTGTCATCCGTGCTGCTTGAAATATTCAGTAGTGCTTGTCGGAAAAACAGTGTAAAATTGCTGAGAAGTGTAGGAGACACCGTCCCTGGGTCCTGCAAGTCAGTACCAGCTTTTCTTCTGCAGATTTCCTTCCTGATCACTTGTGTCAGGAACTCAACAGCAGCATTCAGGGAAAATGTAACATGAGAATTAAAGAGACAAAAATAAACATACTCAGGGCTGAACATTGTAATTCTCTACCGAACCTGCCTCGTTGGATGTCTGGACCTACTGGCTTCATTTCTCTCTCTCAGTTATTTCACCTCTGAGGAAGGGTAATGATAATGACCTGGATCATTGTAATGTTTTATAAAATGGTTGGTGGAAACTACAATGTTACTGACCTGAACTTTATTATTGGTTCTGCCATGTACTTTCTTGACAACTTAGGGCAATTCTTATTTGCAGTTCATCTGTTTATAAAATTCAAGCAAGAGTTTTACTTTCTCTTTCTCTCTCTCTCTCTCTCTATATATATATAGAGAGAGAGATAGTTATATATAGTAAAGGTTTACTGATTGCCTGTTGTATACCAGGAATTTTGCTAAATCCTGGGAGCATGCTTTCAATAAAAAGTCTTTGAATAGAATTTATATATCCTTAGATAAGATCTCTTTAGGGAGGCAGAATTTATTTTTGTTTTACATTCTTGGCATGGAGCATAATTACCTCTTTTGCATTATTTCCAAGGCTAAATAATTTTATAATTTTTGTGTAGCCCAAAATGTATGCATGTGTGTTTGTATATAACCTCACTTACAGATACACTGTTGTGATTTTTTTCTAGTCTTTTGGGGGTTGTAAAGTAAGTACTTTAATAGGAGTAGCTTCTAAAATAGAAAACTATAATGGGAGAGTGATATGTAAAGAATGTACTAAAAAAACGCCATGTTATGATACCCTAAGTAATTTAAAAGTCAGTGACCTTCGGATAAAAATGGCCTGCTACCAACGTCAGTGAAGTCAGTGCCGTATCATGAATTAAAAAAAAAAAAAATCAAGGCACAGGGGCCTCCCTATTTAATTACTTGGCTAACTTCAGGATTGGGAGTCAAGAAGAGTGTGTATTATGTCCTCAGGATCCTGTCAGGTGTTCCGGTCTTTAGTCAGGAGCTCTTGTATTCTAACTGTTGTTACCGAGAAGCCCTGCGTGGCAATAACCATCTTACATGTTAAAACTGTATTGTCAGAGTATTTCAGCTGACTTGTTAGCAAAGTAAAAAGTTGATAAAGGAGACCACTGTGTTCATTTTAACCTGCTTTTTTTTTTTTTGAAGACTGCAAAATAATAGAATAATGAAGCTACCTTAGTGAAGGGATGTAGAAGTGAAATCATAGTCACTGCCCATATTTAATGCAATGGTCTAGGTACCTCATCTCGTCTAGTACTGCCTTCAATTATGTACAGTAGAATTATTCCCATTTTTCAGCTGAAGAAACTGAGGCCCAGAGGGTGTTAAGGAGGTTTCCCATAAATGACATGGCTAAGATACTAGCCAAGGCATAGCTAGCTCCGAGGTCTAAACCGTTATCTTGGGGGTCCAAATGTCGTGTCATCCAGCCCATACCACAGACCTGCAGGCACCACTGAGGAGTGGCAGGGTGCTCTGTGACGTCACAAGTCCACCATAAGCGTTAAAATGCAGATTCACTAGTTACCCATAGAAGAGAGAGCTAGCAACTCTGATTTCCTGTCTGATCCTGTAAAATCAGGGCAGATGGAAGAAGAAGATGGGACTTAAAATAAGTCAATTAAGGTAAAAAACTGCCAAAGAGAAGCTGAAGGTGATTACTGGGAAGGCGATGGGAGTGATGCCTAAGCAGCAAGCAACTGGGGGGAGTGGCTTATTCTGTGCCAATGAAGTCAGTGGGGCTTATGAAACTTCCAGTAGAGGCCCAGCACTGTAAAATAGAAAGTGAAAAAATGGAAGAATGAAATGAAAGAAAGAGCCTTAAATGTAACCATTTCTAGACAATGCCCCATGTCTCTTTTAGAAAGTAGTATGTTTGATGTTATATGACCTTAGGAATCTTACAGAGTAAAAGAATCTCAATGCTGTGAAGCATTTTCGAATCGGAATGGTATTTAAGATTCCTTAAGGCATATTTATTTATATTTTGCTCTCCCCTCTTTGCCATTAAGTTGTTAATTCCTTGGATACAGTGACCTTCCTGTCTGTCTTTGAGGTCCTCACCACACCCATTATGCCCTTCTCGTTTAGTAGGTGCTGGATGAGTTTTGAATGAATTATGTTTAAGTAGCTGAAGGGATAGTAAGTTGGATGAATGAGGCATCCTGTAGGTTTCAGCATGCTTACACACCCTTAAATAAAAGTGGTCCTATGCTCCTGGGGAGGGTCATTCTTGTATAGCTGCAGATACAGTGCAAAGAAAGATGAACCCAGGCAACACCCAGGAGCCAGCCAGACAGGGAGAGCTGGTTCTCCCCTGTGTTTTCCCCATCAGGGTTAGACGTCTAATTCATAGAGTTTTAGAAATATGCTTTGAACCACATCATTGCCTTCTCTAGGTAGAGGTAACTGTATATAACTCCTAACCTGTTGAAACCATTCTGAATTAAAACCAATGGTGTAAATCTTTTCTAACTTAAATTGGTAACCCTGAAACTAAATCCAGTCAAAATCAGAGGGTAGGGTGTAAGTCTAAATTGTCATCCTTGTTGTGAGATTTCCCGAACAGGATATAAAATACTTCTCATTGTCCCCTAAGTACTTTCTTTTGGTCTGTGGCAATTACTCAGTCAAACTGCAGGCTAGTCACCCTATTCAGGTATAGATTTCACTTGGGTCTTGGAATCTCATGCATGTAGCCCAGGGCCTGGTGCACTTCCCTGAGGACACTGGGAAGAACGCACCATAAACCTCCTTCAGGTCCCTTCATATGCCAGTTTCCCTGGAGAAGGTGAGGAGCACACAATAAAAAATTACCAGGGGGCGCCTGGGTGGCTCAGTTGGTTAAGCGTCCGACTCTTGGTTTCAGCTCAGGTCATGATCTCAGGGTCATGCACTCAGTGGGAAGTCTGCTTGAAGATTCTCTCCCTCTGCCCCTCTCCTCACTTGCTCTTTCTCTCTCTCTAAAACAAATAAGTCTTTTTAAAAAATCATTGAACTTTTGTATCCCTCAGTCATTCTAGTTCTTCTGATGGTGATCTTGAAACTTTTATGAGAAATATATCACTTAGCATGGGAACCCATTACTTCTAACGTAGTTTTTTGTTTGTTTGTTTGTTTGGTTTGGTTTGGTTGTTCTTGTCCAGGGTTATGTATGAAAATTATGACACTGTTTCTACGAGTAGCTCTCTGATTGAATAGACATGGTAACAGAGTGAGTGGGTGCAATTGAATAAATTAATGGGTCTAAAGACTATTTCTCTAATGATGTGAAAATAAAAATACGTCTGTTACCCATTTTTACATCATACATGGTAGAAACACTATTCTGATAAGCATACAAACAAATGCTAACAATATCTACTGGCTCTTTTGTCAAAGGTCTTGCAAATTAGTATCACAGTAAATATTAGATCACCAAGTAAAAAGGCA
Organism: Leptonychotes weddellii; assembly: GCF_054177405.1. Classification (NCBI taxonomy): domain Eukaryota; kingdom Metazoa; phylum Chordata; class Mammalia; order Carnivora; family Phocidae; genus Leptonychotes; species Leptonychotes weddellii. The sequence goes on along the minus strand of NC_138381.1, from coordinate 35,513,476 downwards.
GTAGAAACCGTAGCTGGTGAGATGAAAGGTTGGTGACGGCTGAAAATAGGGTTTGAAGGATATGTTTTCTTGCCTTATTAGTTTCTCCTGGCCTTAGCAAAAGATGGAACTCATTTTAAACCTACCCCTATGGAGCTTTCTGAGCTAACCCTGGTACATTTTCATCTCATGGTCTTCAGGGCACTTACAGGATGGGTTGTAAACATTTTATTTTATTTTTTTTTAAGATTTTATTTATTTATTTGAGAGAGAGAGAGTGAGAGAGAGCACATGAGAGGGGGGAGGGTCAGAGGGAGAAGCAGACTTCCTGCCGAGCAGGGACCCCGATGCGGGACTCGATCCAGGGACTCCAGGATCATGACCTGAGCCGAAGGCAGTCGCTTAACCAACTGAGCCACCCAGGCGCCCAGGTTGTAAACATTTTAAAAAGTTGTTTAATGATATTCCCTCCTTCCACTTGTTTTGTATTAATTTCTCACATTTTTCCCTAACTGAAATGTAGGTTCCTTGAATTAGGGGTCATTGAGCTAAACCAGTTTTTAATTATACTTTTTCCTACCTGGTCACACAGTAGGAGTTTAAAAAGGACTTGCTAAACAAATCTAAGCTTCTAATGGATTATCTCTAAGGGGTTTTTAATGAATGTCTTTACTGAGCCCAACTTCTAGGATTCATGCCAGTGTATTTTATTCGGTTTAATCTTTTTGTAGTGAAAAATTACAACTTTGCTGGTTCATAAAATGTTATATACTTTAAAAATTAATGCAAGAAAATTAAAATAAAATTTGAATAATATCCCTAAATCCTATCATCCAAAATAATTTTCTGTGTTGTATAAACATGATTTGACATCTTTTTTTATAAGCATATACATATAACACTCAGTGCTCATCACAAGGAGGGCCCTTCTTAATACCCATCACCCATCCCGCCCATCCCGCTTCTCACCTCCCCTCCAGCAACCATCAGTTTGTTCTTAATAGCTAAGAGTCTCCTGTGGTTTGCCTCTCTGTCTCTCTCTCTCTTTTTTCTTTCCCTTCTGTTCATCATTTTTGTTTCTTAAATTTGACATATGAATGAAATCATATGGTATTTGTATTTCACTGACTAAATTATTTTGCTTAACATAATACACTGCTCCATCTGTGTCTTTGCAAATGGCAAAATTTCATTCTTTTTGATGACTGAGTAATATTCCATCATATGTACATAACACTTCTTTATCCATTCATCAGTCGATTGACATTTGGGCTCTTTCCATATTTTGGCTATTGATAATGCTGCTATGGACATTGGGTGCACGTGCCCCTTTGAATCAGTATTTTTGTATCCTTTGAGTAAATACCTAGCAGTGCAATTGCTGGGTCGTAGGGTAGCTCTATTTTTGACTTTTTGAGGAACCTCCATGCTGTTTTCCAAAGGGGCTGCACCAGCTTGCATTTCCACCAGCAGTGTAAGTGGGTTCCCCATCAGCTAAGGCCGATGTCAAAGAGGTTGCTGCCTGTGTTCTCCTCTAGGATGTTGATGGATTCCTGTCTCACATTGAGGTCTTTAATCCATTTTGAATTTATTTTTGTATATGGTGTAAGAAAGTGGTCCAGTTTCATTCTTCTGCATGTGGCTGTTCAGCTTTCCCAACACCATTTGTTGAAGGGACGTTTTTCTATTGGGTATTCTTTCCTGCTTTGTCAAACATCAGTTGACCATATAGTTGTAGGTCCATTTCTGGGTCTTCTATTCTGTTCCGTTGATCTATGTGTCTGTTTTTGTGCCGGTACCATGCTGTCTTGATGACGACAGCTTTGTAATAGAGCTGGAAGTCCGGAATTTTGATGCTTCCAGCTTTGCTTTTCTTTTTCAAGATTGCTTTGGCTCTTCAGGGTCTTTTGTGGTTCCATACAAATTTTAGGATTGTTTGTTCTAGCTCTGTGAAAAATGCTAGTGCTTTTTGATAGGGATTGCATTAAATGTGTAGACTGCTTTGGGTAGTATAGAATTCTAATGATATTTTTTCTTCTAATCCATGAGCGTGGAATGTTTTTCCATTTATTTGTGTCATCTTCAGTTTCTTTCATAAGTATTATTGAACACTTAGTTTCTATAGAACACTTACAGAACACTGTAGGTTTTAAAGATTTTATTTATTTATTTGACAGAGAGAGGACACAGCGAGAGAGAGAACGCAGGGGGAGTGGGAGAGGGAGAAGCAGACTTCCTGCGGAGCAGGGAGCCCGATGCGGGGCTCGATCCCAGGACCTGGAATCATGACCTGAGCCGAAGGCAGACGCTTAACGACTGAGCCACCCAGGCGCCCCAGAACACTGTAGATTTTAGAGTACAAATCGTTTACCTCTTTGTTTAGGTTTATTCCTAGGTATCTTTTTTTTTTTTTTTTTTAAAGATTTTACTTATTTATTTGACAGAGAGAGAGAGCACACAAGCAGGGGGAGCAGCGGAGGGAGAGGGAGAAGCAGGCTCCCCACTGAACAGGGGGCCAATCCAGGGCTCGATCCCAGAACTCTGGGATCATGACCTGAGCTGAAAGCAGATGCTTAACTGACTGAGCCACCCAGACACCCCCCTAGGCATCTTACTGGTTTGGGTGCAATTGTAAGCAGGATCAATTCCTTGATTTAACTTTCTGCTGCTTCATTATTGGCGTATAGCAATTCCAAAGATTTCTGTATGTTGATTTTGTATCCTGTGACTTTACTGAATTAACGTATCAGTTCTAGCAATTATTTAGTGGGGTCTTTTTTTAAAATATTTTATTTATTTATTCAAAAGAGAGAGCACGAGAGGGGCAGAGGGACAAGCAGACTCCCCGCTGAGCAGGGAGCCTGACGCGAGCCTGGATTGTGGGACCTGAGCTGAAGGCAGACACTTAACCGACAGCCACCCAGGTGCCCCTTGGTGGAGTCTTTGGGTTTTCTACATAGAGTATCATGTCATCTGTGAATAGTGACAGTTTGACTTCTTCCTTGCTGATTTGGATGCCTTTTATATCTTTGTGTTGTCTGATTGCTGAGGCTAGGATTTCTAGTACTGTTTTAAATAACAATGCTGAAAGTTAACTAGTATAATTCTCAGGAACATCCCTGTCTTGTTCCTGACCATAGAGGAAAAGCTTTCAGTTTTTACCTATTGAAGATGATATTAGCTGTGGGTCCTTCATATATGGCCTTTATGATGTTGAGGTATATTCAATCCGTCCCTACTTTGGTGAGGGTTTTTATCAAGAATGGATGCTGTACTTTGTCAGATGCTTTTTCTTCATCTATTGAGAGGATCATATGGTTCTTATCCTTTTTTTTTATTAATGTGGTGTATCACATTGATTGATTTGCAGATATTAAACCACCCCTGCAGCCCAGGAATAAATCCCACTTGATCTTGGTGAATAGTTCTTTTAATGTACTGTTGAATTTGATTTGCTAGTATCTTTTTGAGAATTTTTGCATCCCTGTTCATCAGGGATATTGGCCTGTAATTCTTTTTAGTGGAGTCTTTGTCTGGTTTTAGAATCAAGGTAATGCTGGCCTTGTAGAATGAGTTTCGAAGTTTTCCTTCCATTTCTATTTTTTGGAATAGTTCAAGAAGAATAGATGTTAATTCTTCTTTAAATGTCTGGTAGAATTCCCCTGGGAAGCCATCTGGCCCTGGACTTTTGTTTGTTGGGAGATTTTTTATTACTCTTCTAATTTCTTTGCTGCTTATGGGTCTGTTCAAATTTTCTGTTTCTTCCTGGTTCAGTTTTGGTAGTTTATATGTTTCTAGTAATTTATCCATTTCTTCCAGATTGCCCAATTTGTTGCCATATAATTTTTCATAATATTCTTCTATAATTGTTTGTGTTTCTGTGGTGTTGGTTGTGATCCCTCCTCTTCAATTTGTGATTTTATTTATTTGGGTCCTTTCTCTTTTCTTTTTGATAAATCTGGGTAGGAATTTATCTATTTTATTAATTCTTTCAAAAAGCAGCTCCTAGTTTCATTGATCTGTTCTACTGTTTTTGTTTTGTTGTTGTTGTTTCTATATCATTTATTTCTGTTCTAATCTTATTTCCCTTCTGCTGGCTTTAGGCTTCATTTGCTGTTTGTTTTCTAGTTCCCTTAGGTGTAAGGTTAGTTTGTGTATTTGAGACTTTTCTTGCTTCTTGAGGTAGGCCTTTATTGCTATATAGTTCCCTCTCAAGACCACTTTTCCTGCATTCTAAAGGTTTGGGACCATTAAACTTTCATTTTCAGATGTTTTCATGTATTTTTTTTTTTTATTTCTTCTTTACTTTCCTGGTTAACTCATTCATTCTTGAGTAGGATGTTCTTTAGATTCCTTGTATTTGTGGTCTTTCCAAATTTTTTCTTGTGTTTGACTTCAAGTTTCATAGCATTATGGTCAGAAAATATGCATGGTATGATCTCAGTCTTTTTGTATTTGTTGAGGCCTGATTTGTGACTCAGTATGTGATCTCTTCTGGAGAATGTCCCATGTGCACTCGAAAAGAATGTGTATTCTGCTTTTTTAGGATGAAATGTTCTGAATATATCTGTGAAGTCCATCTGGTCTGGTGTGTCATTCAAAGCCATTGTTTCCTTGTTGATTTTCTACTTAGATGATCTGTCCATTGCTGTAAGCAGGGTGTTAAAGTCCCCTGTTATTATTGTATTAATATCGATTAGTTTCTTTATGTTGGTTATTAATTGATTTATATATTCAGGTGCTCCCATGTGGGAGGCATAAATATTTACAATTCTTAGATCTTCTTGTTGGATAGATTCCTTTATTATGTTATAGTGCCCTTCTCATCTCTTGTTACAGTCTTTGGTTTAAAATCTAGTTTGTCTGATGTAAGTATGACTACTCTGGCTTTCTTTTGATGGCCATCAGCATGATAAATAGTTCTCCATGCCATCACTTTCCATATGCAGGTGTCTTTAGGTCAAAAATGAGTCTCTTGTAGGAAGCATTTGGAAGGGTCTTGTTTTTTGTTTGTTTGTTTTTTGTTTTATTTTTTATCCATTCTGATACCCTATGTCTTTTGAGTGGAGCATTCAGTCCATTTACAGTCAGTGATGTTGATAGATGTGAACTTAGTGCCATTGTATTAACTGATAAGTTATTGTTTCTGGACATTTTCTCTGTTCCTTTCTAGTCTTTGTTGTTTTTGATCTTTCTTTCCCTCTCAGAGTCCCCTTTAATATTTCTTGCGCGGCTGGTTTAGTGGTCACGAACTCCTTTAGGTTTTGTTTGTCTGGGAAACTCTTTATTTCTCCTTCTATTCTGAATGACAGCCTTGCTGGATAAAGTGTTCTTGGCTACATATTTTTCCCATTCAACACATTGATTATATCATGCCACTTTCTTCTGGCCTGCCATGTTTCTGTGGAGAGGTCTGCTGCTAAGCTTATTTGTCTTCCTTTGTAAGTTAGGGATTTCTTTCCCTTGTTATTTTTAGGATTTTTTCCTTATCTCTATATTTTGCAAATTTTACTACGATATATCTTGGTGCTGTCCTGATTTTGTTGATTTTGATGGGAGTTCTCTGTGCCTCCTGGAATTGGATGTCTGTTTCCTTCCCCAGTTTAGGGAAGTTTTTAGCTATAATTTGCTCCAGTAAACCTTCTGCCCCCTTTACTCCTCTCTTCTTCTTCTGGGACTCCTATGATACGAATGTTATACTTTATGGAGTCACTGAGTGGCCTAAGTCTACATTCATGATTCAGTATTCTTCTTTCCCTGTTCTTTTCAGCTTCATTATTTTCCATAATTAGTTCTTCTGTATCACTTATTTGTTCTTCTGTTTCTTCTATCCTTGTAGTCATTATATCCAGTCAGTTTCACATTTCGGTTATAGCATTTTTATTTTTATTTTTTGGCCTGACTTTATATCTCTGTGGTAAGGGACTTCCTGGTGCCTTCTGTTTTTCTCGAGCCCAACTAGTGTCCTTATGATTTTTATTTTAAATTCTGGTTCAGACATATTACTTATATCTGTTTCAATTAGATCCCTGGCCGTGACCTTTTCTTTTATTTGGGATGAATTCCTCCATCTTGGCATCTTGTCTAGGTCTCTGTCTTCTTCTGTGTGTAAGGAAAGCCTGTTATGTTTCCTGCTCCTCAGAACAATGGCTTTATTAAGAAGAGGTCATATGCTGTCCAGAGTCTGGTACTTTAGGAAGTGTTTCTGGTGAATACTGTGTGCACTCTGCTGCTGTGTTTTGGCTGCTCTTTCCCTCAGGTCAGTCGTCTGCAGAATTCCTACTTGCCTACAGTGAGAAGTGTTTAGATCTCATCCAGAGTGTGGCAAGTTTTACCTAAGTGTGTGCTGGGTCTGCTTGTTAAAAGAGGCCTGATCCTATTTCTAGCAGAGCTGAAGCTCTCCTGTGGTCAGTAGACTTGGTGCTTTGGCAGGGTTGTGGGGGTTATGTGGTCTTCTGGGGGAGGGGCCTGCTGCTCTGGCTCTCAGACTCACTTGCCCTGGTAAATAAGCATCTGCAGAGCGCAATGGGGTGAGGCTTGGTGTAAGTGTGGGTGCTGTGCTGCTCACTGAAGCCCGTCCATGTTGATGGGTTAAAATGGCATCAGCCCCTCTCCCTTGTCCCCAGGGACGGACACCTACTGCTGTCCAGGAAGCCTTCACAGAAGAGCAAATAGTCTCCCCTCGTGTCCCAGGCATCCCTCGGATTCCTGCCTTCGCTCCATCCATGTCTGGGCCATCTGCTCGACCCGCAACACAGTGCATGTGTGTTTGATCTCAGGCACACTGGCTGTTTCAAAACTCCAAACTTTAGTGACCCAATGCAGCATGGACCTTGCACTGGTTGTCTTGGAGAGGGTCTAACTGTGCTGGGGCTGGCGCCGCTCTGTCCCCGAAGGGCAGTCACACCAGTGCACAGGAGCTTGCAGTTCAGAGTAAAGTACAGCAAAAAGCGTGAGTTTAGTTTAGACGCCCCCAGATGTCTCTGGGCTTCTGCTAATGAATAGGACAGTACAACAGCACCTGCTGGCTCTTTTATCTCCTAAAAGGCAGAGCTACCTCGCCCAGATGCACTATAAGAAGGGGGAAAAATCTCTCCCAGTGTATCCCAGAGGATCCTCAGATTGCGCCATCTACTCCTGGGCCTCTGGCCTCCTTCTCCATGGGAGCGCCTTTACACCCCCCAGGCTCCACACCAGCCATAGCATGGAACTCTAAAACTCCAGTCTTTGAGCTCCACTGGTTGTAAACACTCCACATAATCAGCCCCCTTGTTTTCCCAGTCAGTGGCTTTAGGGAGAAGTCTTTCTTGTGTGATCCCCTGTGCATTGCTCTCTCGCTGGCACTCTCTCTTCCTCTCCTCTCTCTGCAATCAAGGCTTCTTCCCCTCTGCAGCAGACACGATCCTTTTCTCGCCAAATCATATCTCTGTACCCCCTACCCTCCACACTGTGGCCTCTTCTCTCCCTCTAGTTGTGCAGCTTCTTCTGTCGGTCCTCAGATCAGTTCCTTGGGTGTTCAGAATGATCCAGTATTTATCTAGCTGTGTTGGAGGTATGAGGCAAGCATAGGGTTCTCCTACTACTCTGCCATCTTTATTCCATTTCTGGAGGTTGAAAGTCTGAGATCGGGGTGCCAGCAGAGTCAGGTGAAGGCCCTCTTCTGAGTCAGACTTCTCTTATCCTCTCCTGGTGGAAGAAAGTGATTTGACATCTCTTATTGTGTATCTATAGCCAGAGATCATCTTGGAAAAACTGTATGAACCATTTTAATTAAAAGTACTAAGTTTAATTAATTTTAGCTGAATAATAAAAAAGTAAAACCAAAAAAATTAAATTGCTGAACATTGCCACGAGATACATTCATATCTAAAAGTTCTCTCCAAAGGTATTAAAATACGAAAAACTGAAATAAGAGTGATTATTTTTTTGATTATTCATTACAACTTTGGACAATCTATTATGAAGGGTGTATGAATTATTACAGTTACAGACCCTCTACCTACATGTTTTTGTTAGTTTCGTTATTTTTAAACATCAAGGTTGCTAACATTTATGTTCTGTTTTATAACCGTAATCCCCATAGTTCTTTAACCTCAGTACTATTTTTTAATGGATTCACTGCTACCCGATAAACTCATTATACAGATACTTCATTTGTGAAGGCTATGTTGAATCACTCTGTAGATGATTTGCTTTTGTCCTATGATAAATTTTTTTTTTCCCCCTTGGACTGAATCTTTGAAAGCCTGTTTTTCTCTGAGCTCTTTTAGAATCATTCCTCTCTAATTTCTTTGAGACAATGAAGAATTCTTTCGTTTTGAACTCTTTTTGTATTTCTTTGGGTAGTTCCTCTTGTAACAAAAGACCCTGGTCTGCCTCTTGCCTGGGCTCCTTCCCTCCGGGTGAGTGTTATGTCTGTGTCTCTGTGTTTTGTACATTTTATGCCTAAATCCTCTTTGGGTGGAAATAGGAGTTTTTAAGCCTGCAGACTACCCATTGATCAACAAGTACACCAGAGTCTGCAGCTGTTACTCAGATTGGTGGTCTTTGAACTCCCTTTGGTCAAAATAATGGAGAATTTCCCTGATCCTGATTGGACATACTCCCCATGATTTTTATCATGAGGTCAGCCTAGTCTCTTCTTGTATGGCCTAGACTCTCAGTGTGGTCATTTGGCAACTGATACTTCTCTTCTGTCCTATGGACTTCAGCTACTTTATTCTCTCTGGTGTCCAGGAATTAGATGCTAAAATGACATCTTTTTCTTCCTCTGAATGCTGTAGGGAGATGAGGTACCAGCTCTAATGAGATAAGACGATCAGATATAATTGGATTGTTCTTAAGCCAATTAGGAATTAAGTGTGTAAGGATAATTAAAATGGGATTAAACATCCTGTGTGGCTACAAATTTAGCAATAAGTTCATCTGCTCTGTCTTTGTTCCAAAATTATGGAACGTGTTCTTGCTTAGTTGGGCATCTTTGAAATCTTTTGGGTTTGTCATTAAAGATTATGTACCTCTCTGAATATTCTTTTATCAATGATACTCTTAAAGACTTTTTAAAAAAATTTATTTATTTATTTGACAGAGAGAGAGAGAGAGACAGGGAGAGAGGGATCACAAGCAGGGGGGCGTGTGAGAGGGAGAAGCAGGCTTCCCGCTGAGCAGGGAGCCTGAGGCGGGGCTCAATCCCAGGATCCCCGGATCATGACGTGAGCTGAAAGCAGACACTTAACGACTGAGCCACCCAGGCACCCCATGATATTCTTAAAGATTTTGAACCATACTAAATAGTAACCTACAGCATAAGTCCTGCTTTTCACATTGCTTATAATATATGTTTCAAAGTCTTACAATTTTCTTATTTCCCCAGCACTCTCCCATCAGAATCACTCTTGGTAAATGACCTCAACTCCTTCATTTGAGATTATTTAGTCATAAATGAGAATTAAACAGACTCCTTTCCTGTATTTCACAACATTTCTGTCTCTAGGTTTTGCCTTTGCCTTCACTGCTGAGAAAAGAAGCTTCTCCCTAATTCTGCTCTCCTTGTGGTCTTTATTTTTTTTCCAGCTGTGAAATACTTTAAACATATAGAAAAATACAGATGCTAATAAAGCAGACACCTATGTACCTATCTCCTTGACTAAACAAATTTTAGAGTTTGTCAGATTTGCTTTAGATTTTTTTTTAAATGATACAACTTTTGTATTTTTTTGTGTGATATTGTTTGATAATTTTTTTCTCTTTTTAAAATTTTTATTATGTTCAGTTAGCCAACATATAGAGTACATCATTAGTTTTTGATGTAGTGTTCAACAGTTCATTAGTTGCATATAACACGCAGTGCTCATCACCACATGTGCCCTCCTTAATAACCATCACCCGGTTACCCCCACCCCCACCCCGCCTCCCTTCTGTAACTCTCAGCTTGTTTCCCGGAGTCCACAGTCTCTCACGGTTTGTCTCCCTCTCTGATTTCTTCCCATTCAGTTTTCCCTTCCTTCCCCTGTGGTCCTCTGCACTATTCCTTATGTTCCGCATATGAGTGAAACGATATGATAATGACTTTCTCTGCTTGATTTATTTCACTTAGCATAATCCTCTCCAGTTGCACCCATGTGGATGCAAATGGTAGGTATTCATCCTTTCTGATGGCTGAGTATATTCCATTGTATGTATGAACCACATCTTCTTTATCCATTCATCTGTTGAAGGACATCTCGGCTCCTTCCACAGTTTGGCTATTGTGGACATTGCTGCTATGAACATTGGGGTACATGTGCCCCTTCTTTTCACATCTGTGTCTTTGGGATAAATACCTAGTAGTGCAATTGCTGGGTTGTAGGGTAGCTCTATTTTTAATGTCTTGAGGAACCTACAAAACTAAGAGTCAACCCATGGAATGGGAGAAGCTAATTTTTTTCTCTTATACTGTTCTTGTTTGTCCTTATTTTGGAATAAAGGTTATATTAACTTCATAAAGTGAATTGGAAATATTTCTTTATAAACTTATTCTCTGGAATATGTACAAAATGAAGTGGTGGAAGAGTTCCTTAATGGACTGGTAAAACTCATCTTTAGGGCAACTTATAATATATATTCTGTGTGTATGTGGGGTAGGGGAGGTTGCCTGTTTATCAGTTTTTTTTAAATTTTTGCAAATTTAGTCAGGTTTTCTGTTTCAAATTTGAATATAAACTTAAAAATAGTTGGTCTTCAAAGATATTGGATTGAGTCATAGTATTATGCCACTTAAAATCTATTTTTCATTGTATGTTCCTTGTATACTATATCTAGAATTATGTCTCTACCTTTCATTTCTCTATATTTATACCAAGTCTTACCAGAGGTATATCTCTTTCATTAATCTAATACAAAAAAACGAAAACAGTACCCCTTCTTTTGGTGTTGATGGTCTTCATTGTCCTTTCCTATTTCATGAATGTATACTCTTATTTTTGTAATCCTTCTTTCTCAGATTTTCCTGGTTTGTTTATTAACTTCTTGATTTGCACACTAAACCTTGAATTTTCAGTATTTTTTTTCTACTCTGTAATAGATACACTTCATCTTTTAAACCAAGTTGCATTTCACAATTTTGGCATCGTCATTTAGAATCCAAATATTTTCTAATTTCTATAAATTTTTTTTTCTTTAGCTTATGAAATATTTAGAAGTCTGCTTTTGAGTGTCCAAATATATAACGGGTGTTGGAGGATTGGAGAGTTGCTGTGTTTGTGTTACTGCTACGTAATTAGATGAAATTTAATATTGTTCATCAGTATTTGTAGAGACTCACTGCTCAGATTTTTATTTGTTTTATTGTTCCTTGAGTGGTGACAAAACATTGCTTTCTCTAACAGTTCAGTGCAGTGCCCTATGTTAAATTCATTGGTTCAACATTGATTATTGGGTTGTTAAAATTCCCTTATTAAGACAAGTTTTTTGTCTGATGTCTCAGTTTCTGGTAGAAGATATTAAGACTTCCCACTAGCATCATGTAATGGCACTTTCTCTTTTTAGTTCTCGCAGTTCTAAGTTTTTGAATGATATGCTGCTTAAATGGTTGCAGATTTAAGGTCATTATATCTTCTTGGTGAATTATTCCTTTTATGATCTTTCTCACCCCCAACAAGGTTTTCTACCTTTGTTTATGTTGTCTGGTATTAATATTGTTATATTACTTTGTTGTTGTTTTGAGTCTCAGCCTGGTATGTGTTTATTTCATTTTCATCCATTCCTTATGATTTTTAAGTTTGTTTCTTGTAAGCAGCATATAGCTGGATTGTATTGCTTTTTAAATCTAGTATGAAAATTTATTTATTTATATTTATTTTGATTATGTTGGACTTAATTTTTAATTTTTTCCTCCTGCTTTTATGCCTTCCATTTGATTCATTGAGATTTCCTTCCATGCACTTATTTGGGAGTTATCACTCTTTCTTGTTGCTTCTAGTGGTCACCTCTAGAGCTTTCACAAAGTAAAGACTAGTCCAAATCTCTCTCCTTCTCAAATCAGACCAGGGTTTGTAGTACTCTCATTTCAGTCACGCCGTCCCATCTTGCATGCAATTATTTTCCATTTTATTTCCTCTTTATTTAACTTAGTTCCTTTATTTAACTCTTACTAGTTCTTAGTATTATTTTTCACAGTTAATATTTACTTGGAGATGCTCTGATCTATTAGTCTTTTACTTGACCATGGCTTCCTAAACCCATTTATTTCTTCTTTGATTTAATTTCTTCATTTGTTGAGAACATCCACTAGTGATTACTTTAGCGAGATTCTCTAAAGCATAGAGTTTCCATTTTGGATCCTGAAAATGTTCTTTTTTTTTTTTTTTTTAAGATTTTATTTGTTTGAGAGAGTGCACAAGTTGTGGGAGAGGCAGAGGGAGAGGGAGAGAAAGAATCTCAAGTGGACTCCCTGTTGATAGCAGAGCCTGACTAGGGGCTCGATCCCAGGACCTTGAGATCATTACCTGAGCTGAAATCAAGAGTCAGATGCTTGACT
>NC_138381.1:35487283-35500880 GCF_054177405.1 Leptonychotes weddellii | reverse complement strand
CAGGACCCTGGGATCATGACCTGAGCCGAAGGCAGACGCTTAACGACTGAGCCACCCAGGCGCCCTGTAATCTGTTTTTCTTAAAAATTGTTACAAGATATTCTTTTTATTTTTGATGTTTTATAATTTCAACACATCAGATGCAAGTGGGTATTTGTCCTTCTTGAGATTTGGTGTATTGCTTTATCCAAGAACTCATGATATTTTCAGTTCTAAAAATGTGAGCCATTAGCTTTTCAAATACTGCCTGTTCTCCATCTGCTGTTTTGAATCTCCTATAGATGTTCATTCTGACTGCTTGTGCCCTTCCCCATATTTCTTCACTAGCCTACTTTTTGACCCATCATTTTTTTTTATGCTGCACTCTAGATATTTTCATCAACTCTGTATTTTAATTAATAATTCTTTCCTCTGCTGTGTCCATTACTTTTTTTAGTTTAAAAACTAAATTTTCATTTCTAGGTGTTCTGTCTGGTTCTGTTTCAAAGTTGCCTATTATTTCATCATAGTTCCCTGTTTATTAATTATGACTTTTATTCTGTCTTTCATCACTAATTATTTAGAACAAGAGATGGCAATTTTTTCTGCCAAGGGCTGAGGAGCGAATATAGGTCATGTGATTTCTGGCACAACTATTCAGCTCTGCGTTGTCGCACAAAGGCAGACCTAGGCAGTAGCTAAACAATCGGGCATTTACTATGTTCCAGTAAAACTTTATTTACCAGAACAAAAGTTGGACTAGATATAGCTCATGGGCCATGATTTGCTGACCCTTGATTTAAAACGTACTCTATTAATAAACAGCTCACATTCTTGGTGTTCTCTTAACTCAAGTAACTGAAAGTGGCAGTTCTTCTGTTTGATGCATCAGCTAGCTGTTTGTTAGAGTGGTTAATTTTCTTGTATGTCATAATTTTGAGTTGTGAACTCTACACACAGCCCTCTGTTGAAGGTCAGTGTACCTTGAATTGTAGAATTATCCTTCAAAGTGTATTGGTATTTTAGATCTTGAAACTAATATTTTTATAAAAGATTGCTTTTTAAATTATTACTCTCCAAATACCCTGAACAGGAATCTTTTGAAATAATCCAGTGCTTATAGTGCTCTGCCTGATATATGGGGAATCACATCGCTCTGAGCTAGCTATCAATACCTCTGTTAAAATTAACAGCACTGTTATTATTGTTATTATTGATCTTAGGTCTTATAGAATCTATAAAAATTGATTCCAAATTCTGATGAATTGGAAGACCATAATTAAAATACTTCTTTATCTAGACCTGATGCTACTTTGACTAAAATATATAGATGGTATGAGTGAAGTACACATTATGAAAATAAAAGACAAGTAAGACAAGACAGAAACACAAAAGAAGCTTTGGAGAGTTCCTTCTGAAATGTCACTTATAAAAGTGAAGAGCTAGACATATTATTGAATATGTTCAATATGTACATATGTGTATATGTGCATGTGCATGTTTTCCCCAGTCTACAGTGAATTAATGCTCTTCCTTGTTTATCACAGGACACTTGAAATGGACCAAAGCTGAGGACATTGACATAGAAACCCCAGGATCTATTCTTGTCAACACTAACTTGAGGGCATTAATAAATAAACATACGTTTGCTTCCTTACCTCAGCATTTTCAACAATACCTCCTGCTTTTGCTCCCAGAAGTGGATAGGCAGGTAAGTGAGAGTTTTAGACATTTAATATTAGTCACTAGTTATATTATCATGAAGTGGTAGTTCTGTTATCAAAGATGACTGATACACGTATGGACCCTTTGTATAACAATATAGTCTATTTATAATATATATACTTGTTGCTAGCATTGGTGTGTTTAATTTGCCAAAACAGAACCATTTTTATTTTCAGTAGAGAGCCAATTCAAATTTTAAAATACAACACATTGCTGTAGAGTGAAAACAAAAGTCCTTTCCACACTGGAAAGGGAAAACAAAGAAATCAAACATTCCATTATCAAGTAAATCTTTGAAGTAGCTGCTCCTTTTGCCTGGAGGGAATATTGAAGTGCAGCAATAAAAAGCCAGGGTTTCTAAGAAATTATGTAAATGTTTTTATTCTCAACTCTTTCCAAAAAGCATTTAAAATTTATGTTTGCAGTTGCCTTCTGAGACTCTATCATCATGAATATGATTGCCTATAAATAATCACCTTTTATCTTTCTTTTTTTAGTATAACTGGAAATGCTTTAAGTTTATTTTTGTATTTTGAAAAGCCTCTAAAATAAGGAAATACAAATATAGACCCATAATAGCAGGCATCAATCATCTTCTAAAGCTGTTTCCTTAGAAAAGAAAAGGAAAAATATTTTATCACATAAACTTTTATTAAATTTCACAAAACTTATTAAATGGCAACTAGGAAAAATTTCCTTGTCATTCTTATTTCAATAAATTTTGACACTGTATATAGTTTCCAGTTGATGGACATAATGTATATGTGTTTATGTATTTGCATCTCAAAATGAGAGGTACATTCATATACTGAAATGGGTAAGATTATTCAATATTTCCATATTACTTTGAATAAATTTTCTTAGCTTTTTATTTGATTCCATTTTCTACTAACTTAGCTGCCTCCTTTCATATATATTTAAAATGTGATGAGCTACGGCTTTCTACCACTCATATGTACCTCTTTGGTGGAGATTATTGTTCACATTTAGAAAAAGATTATTGTGATTTTGGCTACATTTCTGTTTGGGAATTTGCCTTCATTCTATGAAAATTTGTTTAATGTTTACTCTGAATATGGTATGTTTTAGGTCCTTTGGAGTAATGGAAAGACAGTAAGTGCCTCTTAAGTATTTATTGGTGATTAAGTATGCTTTAGTTGGATACGTAAGCTATATTTGTGAATAATCTGAATGTGAGGTAGAAACAGGTAAGCCTTGAGGGGAGAGCACGAAGTATATTGAGCTTTCATATGCAGAAGGGAAAAATCAGAGACAAATTTAAGGTCCTTGCATTGGGCCTTGAGATGTAGGCAGGATTTGAATAAAATAGATGGACTTCCAAGTGAAAAGTTCAAAGATACAAAATCAAGAGCTATTTTTGTAGGAGTCTAGATTGTAGGATGAACAGTGCAAAAGAATCTGGACAGACAAATTGGAAGTCAATTTTGGAAGATTCCTTGAGTTATGAGGCTAAGGAGTCTGAGCAGTGTTCCCCTGTGTTTGCAAAGCCATTGAGGGCTTTTGAGCACAGCTGTAATATGGTAAGATTGTTGCTTTTTAAGAAAATTATTCTGGCAGTATTTGAAAGGGAATGTAGAGATGGGATGCATAAAAGTAGGAAGAGTTGTTAGGACACAATTTTAGTTGTTCCAAAAAGGCAAAATGAGGGCTTGAATTTGGAGAATAGTGTTGAAATTAAAGAGGAGGAAGATAATGTGATCATCACCATCATCATCCAGTGGTAGCAATTTTACATTTTGTCAAATAACACTTGAACAAGGTATAGGGAGAAGCCACTGATGACTCTCGGGTTTCACATTTGTGTGGCTGAGAACTGAGTTTGGGAGTTAAGGAAAACTTTGGGGAGGTGGGAGAGACTGATTTATTAGCGATAGAACTATTTCCTCCGCCTTAGCATACATGTGGTGCATCTTGTTTACAATTCTGTCCCCAGCTCCTGGAATAAGATTGGGCACACACAAGGTACTCAATAAATCTTTTGGAATGAAGAAATGACGAATTGCCCTAGGTTTAGCCAAATATTTTGGTAACCCAGGAGGCCAGTGTAAGCCTAGTATTTTATTCAACCTGTAGCCGTTTCTGTTTCTCATTTTTTCCAGTCAGTGTGGTAAGTGTAATAAGGCACAATACCTGTCCTCATATAACAGTTAGTCCACTGGCAAATTACTCAAGCAGTGTTTACTGAGCATGTACGGTGTACTGTATACACTTTGCTAAATACAGAGGATGTAAGAATGAATCTTAGGGAGAAATCACAGATAGGAGAAAGACAACCTCATGCTGATACATGGTACACTTTGCTCATTACTAGGGAAGAAGTCTAATAACTGGGTAAACCTACACCAAATTCGGTGTAAGACCAGGAAGAGCAACATAAATGTCAAAGTAGACTTTTGAAGAAAGTCTCATGTAGGCACAGAGGATGAAGAAATTTAATCGTAAACTAACACTGGAGAAGATAACTCAGTTGGGCCTTGAAGGACTAATAGGTGTTTTGCAAGTAGAGCCAAGGGAAAGTGAATTCTCTAGAGGGAGAGCATGTCATTTATAAAGATCTGCTGCTTGTGTGTTCCAGAAGATTTAGTAGTTCAGTATGATTGGATCATCCTGTGGGGGGAAAGTGGTGAGCTACTCTGCTGATGGGGAGTATGGTGTACAACCTTCATGACCTAGTTGCAGATTAAGCTTTTCAAACTTATTCTGAAACCAATGGATGCCATCATAGAGTTTTTCAAATGAGAAATGGCCTGCATACAATAATTTAAACAGGTATTTTCTTGCTTGGACATAGGGGAGGGAAAGGGGATAAATAAAGTGCATTCCTTATTTTCTCCTAGGAGCTAGTAGCCCTGTGAATGATGGATTGGACAGGCAGAAAGATAAGACACAGAGAAACTGGGAAAGAGACAATTGCACTAGTTGAGATATGAGATAAGGGTGTGACCTTGGGCATTGGCCTTGGAAATGAGAAGAAAGGACTGAATTCCAGACATAGTTTCAACCTACTTGAGTAGGAATAAATGACAGATTGCCTGTGGGATAGGGTTGTAAAAGGTCTAGAAGGCAACTGGATATTTTATCTAGGGTGACTTGGGAGGACAGTAAAGCTCTGGGGGCCTATCAACCATTTGATACCAAGACATTTAGAGCTCAAGTCTCTGTGTGCCTTGCTGGAGGTGAGCTGAAGCACCCTCTCTCCTATCAGAAAGGGGCAGGCAACTTGATGCAGCAAGCTCCCCACACTGCTGCTGTTTAGCACAGCTTAGAAATATCCAGATGGCATTGAACACCACCACTTTCTGGGCCAGAATGAGTAGAAAAGGCATGCAAATGTGAAGCTAATTACATAGATTTATTTGAACCAGTGGAAAGTACTATAATTATATGAAATACCTCAGAATTTCACTTGTATGAAAACTTGTCTTTATATATCTGTCTAGAATGTGAAAGTCCCAGGTTTCTTGTTTCCTTCCTTTGACTCCCCAGGTTTCTACCAGATTTCTCCCCTGAAGCAGTCCCTACCAGCCTCTGTCTGACTCTGGACCATAGAAAGCTGGGGATCATTCAGTTGTTACATCTTCATATATGGAAGCTGGGTTTCCCATTTATCTTATCAGTGCCAGTTGTCATTCTGCCAACCTGTCTGGTATTTTGTTTTTCTATATTTCTACTTTTCTTTCTTTTATAGAGGGCTGCTTATCTTAGATTTCATATATATTAACTTCTAGTTGTTTTATACCATTTTACACAATGTACTGCAAGTAGCAGAATATTAAACTCAAACTGACTTAAATATAAAGGGATTTATTGGCTTAGGTAATTAGAAGATAGAAATTAGAGTGGGCTTCTGGTTGTTGGTCCTGGGATCTACTTATTGTCAAGAACCCATTTCATTATTATTTAATGAATTAATTTTAAAAATCATCTTTCTTCTTGTTGGCATTATTCTAATCCCCCTTTGTTTTTTTGTTTTTGTTTTTGTTTTTTTCCTAATTCCCCTTTGTGATAGGATGGCTACCTGAATAAAAAAGTGGGTTTCAAAGAAAAGGTCTAAGATTCACACTATTGGTACTACTAAGATCACATGACCACTTCTTGAACAATGCCTCTAGCTAAGGAAATGGAGTATGCAAATTGTTTAGAGCAGCTAGACCTACCTATTCTTGAACCTCAGTGTGCTCACCATCTCCTCCAGGAAAAATGATGCACTGTGATAGAGGTCAGGAGTACTTTAGAAATCTGGCTTTTAGGAAGTTATGTTAGAGGATCTGCAACCGGGGGTGAGGGAGAATCTTGGCAGTCCACTAACAGTGCCCACTGTAGGGGGGTACGTATTGAGTTTGGTTTTAACAGGTTGGATTGAGATGCTTCTACTATATGAAATGTTGAGAAGTAATTATACAGGTTTTAAAACTGAAGGAGATGGAGTTAGTTTATAGCTATTTATAAAATCTACATAGATAATGGCGTCACCTATGGGATTTGATGAGCTACCAGATACAGTTATCCCAGAGGAATACATGTATTTGTGAGAGGGTGTGGATGAGAAGGAGGATGGGAAGGAGCCAGGGAATAGACAGAACATGAGCAAGTACTTCAGAGATCGTCGTGTGCATGTTATATACTGCCAACGGTGTCAAATGGCTGTTAGGAGGTCAGTGGGGAGTAAGTGGGATATCTGTCCTTTGTCCCTCTAGATCCACCCTTCAGCCTTCTTTACTCTGCTTTGCTGCAGGAGGCTGAACCATATATGGACTAATGCACCAGGAGGACCTATGCCTTCTGTATTTTTTTTTAATTTTTAAATAATCATACACGTTTAGAAAATTTGAAGATACATTAGAGAATTAGTTTCCAGCCTGGTGATCCATCCAGGACCCCCTTCCCCCAGTATATTATGACTGTAATATATTTGCACCTTGCACCTATTAGTTGGCACATAATTTTTATTTGTCACAGTACTGCTGATGTTCACTTGATCATTTGATTAAAATGTATCTGCCAATCCTCTGCAGTGCACAGTTACTTCTTCCCTCTTTGTAATTAAATAGTATTTTGTGAGGAGGTTCTTTTAAACTATACAAATATCCTTTCTCTTCAGACCTTAAATTTATTCATTTATTTTATCTGTATGGGTTCATTGTTTTCTATTTTTTCAATAGATTACTATGCTCGGATTGTCTCACATTTGGTCACTGAGAGCCTGTTCAAGCTGGCTTCTGTATCTTCTGAGGTCTCCATTGCCCTCAGATCACTTCATTACTCTGAAGCACATCACATTGTCCCAGGCTCTTCTTACACTTTTCTTGCCCAGGCCCTGGAATGAACCCTTTCTTCAAGGAGCCATGGTTCCCTCAAGTGGAGGATGGTACTTAGGAATCAGGAGCTCACAGCACATGTACTCTTTGTGCATGTGTGTGTGTGTGTGTGTGTGTGTGTGTGTGTGTGTGTGTGTGAACTGTGTCTGGGAGACAAGGAACATCTTACAGAAGAAAAAGCATGAGTCATTTGGAATATATAAACATAACACAATTTATATTGACATTTATTTCTATATGTGTGTCTATATCTTGTAAACCAGGAATTTACACTAATACCTCTAGTCCTAACCTAATATCCCATGGTTTACTCTAGTTTTCTCCCTTTCCATAGCTGATACAGTGAGAAACCCTGTTTTTATTACTCTTAATAAATCTAAATATTTGGTTAATCCCCTTGTAGGTAGCCACTCTTCCATACTGCCCCATGTGGATGGTCTTCTTTACTATACTCAAGCTCAGACTCCATGACAGGCCATTTATCCACCCATCGCACTTGGACACCTTCCCCTTCCTGCTTGACCTCTGACACTACATATCAGGCCCCTCCTCTGTGTAGGAGGTGTTCCTCACTGTGCATTGCCTCTACAGCTCTTCTCCGGGCTTCCGTCCATATGGATACCTACCTCACCCTACTAGACTCTGTGATCACACTTTGAGCCATCATGGGTACCTCTGTTCCTTTTCTGGCACAGGGGCTTGTATTGTTTTAAGCTTCAGGCCTGAATTATTTGGAAGCAGGAAGAGAAGGCCTGATGGATTTTAATTGGGTTCACCTACTGGGGAGCCCCAAAGGGGATTTGGGCAAAAGAAGAAGAGTGAGATTGAGCCCCTCACCTGCCCTGTGTGGTCAACATATGATGCATCCATTGACCAGCTCCTATCAGAAGGTCCTTTCCATATAGCCCTCTTTCTGTCCAAGTTCTGATAAACCCTTTCTCCTGGTACCCTTCAGGTCAAATACTACTTTCTGTTACTAGCTTTAGTTTACTGAACTATCCTTGGTGGTTTGCTGCACCCTGACCATACCTTTCTTTGTAAGTAGTCACTTTAATCTACCCTCTTCAAATGATGCTAACTTGAATGAGCCATCTGTGCCTACTGGGACTCCTGACTGACAGACTTTTTGAAGAGGTAGAATAATATGGATGTAGGCAAAATCTAGTGGTTCAGGGAAGGAATGGAATATATAGTTCATCCATTCATTCATCCAACCAATGTTTATTTAACACCTATTATGTGCCAGATAAGGACTGATAATACAAATATTAATAAAGTCACAGTTCCAACCCTGAGAGAAGTGATGGTTCTAGAGGGGAGAGAGATGTAAAAACCTCTAGTTACAGAACTATGCCATGGTGGTGGTATATGCATTGTGCTATAGGAACAATGAGGAGATAATTATATTTTGTATGTGGAAGTTAGAGAACGCTTCAAAGAGAATGTGTCATCTAAACTGCATCTGGCAAGATGGAGAAAGTTTACCAGGAAAAGAAGTGTGGTAGGCATCCCGAGTAGAGGAGACCATATGTGCCAGTAATAATAGTGATTACATATAGAGCTAAGCCTCCTACATCAATTATCACTAATTCTTGCTATAACTCTCTAAAGAGTTCATATTATTAACCCCTCTGTATCTATGTGGAAATAAGGATCGGGGAGAAAAAAACGATTTACCCAACTTCTTCCAAGTAAAAACATGAGAGCCAAAATTTGAACACAGATTTATCGGACTCCAAGTTTATGGTGTTCCTTGCCCCCCAAACACAGGCAGAGAAGTATCTGCTGTCCCTCAACATATAATTTGAGATGGAGGGGTACAGAGTGAGCAAACTGAGTTTAGAAGGGGAGGTTGGAGCAAACCTTTAAAAAAGGCCTTCTGTGTCAGTAAGCAATGTAGAATATATGTTTGGAGTATGACATTATTAGATTTATATTTTAGAAAAGGACTCTGTTGAAGGAGTAAAGCATGAAGTAGAGGAGAGAGATTCTCCCCCTTTCCACCTTGCTATGCTTTAACCATTCCATCTTCCTTCCTGTCCCACAAACCTATACGTCAACCTTCTGTTCCTAGCCCCTGTGCTTGCTAAGAGCACTGCTAGAAATGCTTTACGGCATCTTTCGGCAAGACCAGCTTATTCTCCTCCACCCAGTCAGTGCCCTCTCCTCACAAAGGCTTTTCTTGTCCTCCCACCCATGTAAAGTAGCCTCTTCAGTTGTTCTCTTATTTTTCTGTTTATTTCCCTCCCAGCACTTAATCATTGTCAATAATTACTTGCTTATGGATTTGTTCATTTATCTTCCCTCATGAGAATAAAAGCCCCAGGACAGTGGCTTTATGGCTTTCTTCTAGTCACTGTGCCTGGCATGTTGTAAGTGTTCAGTAAATGTTTTTTGAATGAATGAATGAATGAATGTAGTCTAGGAATCTACTTATAAGCTAGTGTAACATGTCTGATAAACATAAGAACTTAGCCAAAACCATTAAAGAATGAAAAAGAAAGGCCTATTTCATGAGATACTAGTTTGCTATTGTTGCCATAACAAAATACCACAGACTGGGTGGGTTAAAAACAAATCTGTTTTCTCACAGTTCTGGGTGGCTGTAAGTCCAAGATCAAGGTGCTGACATGGTTGGATTTTCCCGAGGCCTCTCTCCTTGGCTGGCAGAAAGGCTCCTTTTTGCTGTGTCCTCAGATGGCCTTTTCTCTATGTGCCCACATCCCTGCTGTCCCTTCCTCTTTTTATAAAGACATTAGACATTTTGGATTAGGGCCTTGCCCTACGACCTTATTTATGCTTAATTTCCTATTTAAAGGCATTGTCTCCAAGTACAGTTACGCTGGAGGTTAGGGCTTCAACACAGGAATTGGGGGTGGGGTGGGGTGCACAAATCAATCCAACACAGACATTTAGAGATAAAACCATCAAGAGTTGGTAATTGGGTTTGGGTGACAAGGAGGAATTAAATATATATTTTAGGCAGTAAGTTTATTGCACATTTGAGAATAGCAAAGGATTGCTATGTCTTAAAAGCCAGGGTAGACTTAAACATGTTTTTGTCCTAAAAATCGAGGCCATTGATGGGAGAAATTGAAGATAGAAGAAAGAGGATTTGATTTCTTATTTTTTTTAAAGATTTTTTTAAATTTATGTGAGAGAGAGAGAGTGAGAGAGAGCACGAGAGCAGGATGAGAGGCAGAGGGTGAAGCAGACTGCGGGCCTCAATCCTGTGACTCCCGGATCATGACCTGAGCCAAAGGCAGACGCTTAACCGACTGAGCCACCCAGGCGCCCCAAAGAGGATTTGATTTATTGACCAAATTTTCAAATAGATGGGACAGGATGGACTATATTGGGAAAAAAGCTGGTTTATGGGGAAAAAGTACTGATTTCTGAGATCAGAGAGAAGAGAAGCAGGAAAGGAGGAGTGAAGAAATAACTAAATGGGAAGAATAGAGTAGAAAGTGAGGGGTTTTCAGCTGCATGGTGGTGTGTTTGCTCAGCCACTGGAGGCTTATGGGTGTCAGGAGAGTAACAAGGCTTAGGAAGGCAGCCTGAAGGGTGGTTCTGTGGACCCATCCTGGTGAAAAAGTGGTTGCTCAATAGCTTTGAGGCCCCATGTGAGGTTAGATGGCAGTGGGTCCAGTTGGTCTACTTACATGTTCTTCACTCCAGCAATGCTAAATATTTGTGCATTTAGCCTGGTACTCGATGTGCCAGGAGTTGGACTTTGCCAAGATTGGAGATTTTCAAAGGCTCACATTGAAAGAGCTGAGAGATTTTAGGGCACTCTGAGATGCTTGTTAGAATGGTTGATTATGGGGTCCAGGCTTTAGGGAGAGAAGTTAGGGTCGGGGGCCTGGAGTGAATGGAGGTCTCCGGGAGAGGAAAATATGGCTTGAAAGGAAGAAAGATATGTTGTTGAATATAGTATAGGGCCTCAAAATAACACACTTCAAATATAATCAGGTTTTTTTTTTTTTTTTTTGGCCACAGCATTTTCTTTCAGAGATAAATGCAAAGAAACTAAAGAGTGAGAGCACCATTAGTCAGCATTAGTGAGCAGGGAGAACTGTAGCTAGTTCTCCGTTCAGTTCCCATGTAGGAATATTACCTGAATAAATTCAGTGCTTGTGTTTGTATCCAGACATGCCTTTGTGCATAACTCTGCAAAATATGCTTGGAGAATTTTTAGAACCTCCTTGCTTATATACATAGCAGATGCCTCCTTTCTTTAAGAATTGGTACTTCATAAACTGTATCTACATGGAACAATGCTGTGACCTTTTAAAAATATATAGCAGCTGGTGGAATAAATGTCAACTAAAGTGGAGTCATATTTAGGTTTTTATTACACTTTCCAGTTGAACGTCACTGATGAATAAGTTGTTGTCATTCTTGTCATCTGTATCATTTTTAAGTGATGTTCATCTCTGCCTCCATTTGGTGGTATTGGGACTATTAGGGCTGTCTCTCCAGACACTTACAAGACCATCCCCCAACTGCTTCTAAATAAATTATGCCTATTATTTTTGTCAAAATGGTAATTGCAGCATTCAATCCATTCTTACTAATCTCCCAATTTTGTTCTGCATTCATATCAGTGTCTCTGTGGTCTGTTAAATGACTAGCCACTGAAGGATATGTACTGTGTAGGCTCTTTAAAATCCTATCTAGCTTTGTGCTCTTCAGGTTTTTTGCACTCACTGGCAATAATGCACATAATTTCAACTGTGGAGAATGTCATTAAACTAAAATGGAACATTTACACGGTTCCTTTTGCAGAGAATTTTGGACTAGGAAAATGAATGTGTGTGTCAGACATTTTACAGCACATGAGAATGTGATTTATTGATTTCTGATGGCTCTGTTGGCATCAGTGTATATATTTAAAGAAGTCACGCAGCCTTTATAAATGCAAATGGGAAAGGGCTTTCCATCTTTTTCCTCCATGGAAATAGCTCATACATTTGCAATAACTCAGGCTCCTCTTAGAGATTGCTCTATGTACTGTATATATTGATTTAGAAATTATACCGTTATTTTATTCTACAAATAGCGTTTATAATGAAATGTCAATTTACCTAACAGATTATAGAAATTCAAAAGTATTAAAGATATGAAAAAATACTAGTACCTTAAGCCTTTAGGTAAAAAGTAAGTGTGTACTTAAGATGTAATTATTTTAATGGAACTGACATTGGCTTTTTCCCTGCTTCTGAAAGCATATCTTAAAGTACTTAGGAAATCCAATATTCCTTCTAGCCTAAGTCACTTACTGGTGATAGTAAATCATACATGGCCAAAGATATCCTCACAGACCACGCCTGATGTTTCCATGCTTGCCATTTGAGCTTTATGCTTATGGAGGGAACTAATTCTATCTGGATATTATCCATTTCTTAGCTAACTGGATAGTTAACATCAAATCCTGTTTATCAGTGTCTGCTTCAAAGTATGTCAAATAATGTGTAGACTGGATTGAAGTACATATGTGCAAGTAATTGCATCTCATAGGCAATCTGACAAATGGAGCTTATTTCAATCCTGTGCATAAGGAAGTTAACTGAGGAACCCGCATTCATTTAGCCTGGAGAACATCCCGTTCTGTGCATTAAACCACTTTCTTCCTCCTTTAGAGGAGATATTAAGTGGCAACCTCATGGCCTGAGAGGCTGTCTTTGGCCATGTATGATCAACTATATATGATCAAGCATACTGGATGATTAACTATTTGGTACTGTCATCTAATATTTACATTAATTACCTTTTTTGTCATCTTATGTAAGTTTTAAAATAATATGTGTATGTGTAATACTTAACTCAGGTTATATGAGAAGGGAGAATAAGGAACTTTAACTTCGTTTTATCACACAAATGAATAGAGCTTGAGAAAGGGAGTCATGCAGATGGTAGATTACACATTAGTGACTGTGCCTGTCATTTTAATATGTCCAGGTCACCATGGACCATTATGAACAGGTGTCATTCAGTGACTCACCCCTAAATTAGGCTCAAGGGTAGAAGGAAGAAAACGAATTTCACTCATTAAATCACCTTTAGAACTCATGGTAGTTATTAAACCCTGTTCAAAAAAATATAGTTGCCTAAGAAAACACTTTGGTTCCATTTGTAAAATTTATTAAAGATGATTGTAAAGAAATAAAGAATCAATTATAAGCAGGGAGTGAACAGTGTAGTAGTGTTTGAACCCTAGATTAAAGTGGCAGCATTATTTAATTCCCTTCCCTGCTTCTAAATTCCATTAAAACGACACTGGCTTTTCCCATTATATTTTTTTATCAGTCCTAAAACCTAGGGGAAGAATGCCATCCAGATGCCAAAAACTATGAGGAATTTCTGCAGGAGATAATGAAGGTGAGACTAGATTGAGCTAAGACATTACTAAAATGAAAGGGGCTGCCTGGAAAGGAACACTGTTTGTGGGGTCTGACTGAAAGGGACTGTAGATTTCTCTTAGACACAACCAGCAGCGAGTGGTCTGGTCAGTGGAAAGGGTGGAGCATTCCAGAGATCTCTGCACTAACTCT
>NC_138381.1:35369390-35487183 GCF_054177405.1 Leptonychotes weddellii | reverse complement strand
GTGGGATCGAGTCCCGCATCGGGCTCTCTGCTCCTTGGGAGCCTGCTTCTCCCTCTGCCTCTCTCTCTCTCTCTGTCTCTCATGAATAAATAAAAAAAAAAAAAAGATTTTATTTATTTATTTGACAGAGAGAGACACAGCGAGAGCGGGAACACAAGCAGGAGGAGTGGGAGAGGGAGAAGCAGGCTTCCCGCCGGGCAGGGAGCCCAATGCGGGGCTCAATCCCAGGACCCTGGGATCGTGACCTGAGCCGAAGGCAGACACTTAACAACTGAGCCACCCAGGCGCCCCTGCAATGTAAACTCTTTATATTTCTGCTAGGATCATATATTGTATTGATTCAAAAGAATTATCAAATATATAAAAGGTATAAAATAGTCATGTTACAATGAACTCGTAGTCACACCTATTCTAAGAACAGTAATTTTTTTTTTTTTAAAGATTTTATGTATTTGGCAGAGAGAGCTACAGCGAGAGAGGGAACACAAGCAGGGGGAGTGGGAGAGGAAGAAGCAGGCTTCCCGCTGAGCAGGGAGCCAGACGCGGGGCTCGATCCCAGGACTCTGGTGGGACCACGACCTGAGCCGAAGGCAGACGCTCAACGACTGAGCCACCCAGGCGCCCCAAGGTGTTCTTTATTAAGGAACCAATCCCTTTCCTCACAAGTGCCAAACCTCTACTTGTGCAACCATCAGTGGAGTCAACATGTACTTCTTCCTAATCCCCTTCCTGAGCCTGAGAGATTGATACCAAGTCCAACAAAGTTTCTGACAGAAGCCATCTCAGTAGCTAATACTATGATCCGACACCTACTGACCTCTCGCTCAGGATGAAAAGACAGAGATCAGTAATGAGGCATAGGAAAGATTTAGCAGTTCAAAAAAGAGCCCCAGTGTGACAAATCAGAGAACAAGAATATGTGTTACTAAAACAGGATAAAAATGGTTTTGAGAACATTTGTTAATAAACTGAAGGACAGGGCGCCTGGGTGGCTCAGTTGGTTGAGCGACTGCCTTCGGCTCAGGTCATGATCCTGGAGTCCCGGGATCGAGTCCCGCATCGGGCTCCCTGCTCAGTGGGAAGCCTGCTGCTCCCCCTGCTTGTGCTCTCTCTCTCTGACAAATAAATAACATCTTTAAAAAAAATCTTGGGCACCTGGATGGCTCGGTTGGTTAAGCGACTGCCTTCGGCTCAGGTCATGATCCTGGAGTCCCTGGATCGAGTCCCGCATCGGGCTCCCTGCTCGGCAGGGAGTCTGCTTCTCCCTCTGCCCCTCCCCCCTCTCATGTGCTCTCTCTCATTCTCTCTCTCTGAAATAAATAAATAAAATCTTTAAAAAAAATAAATAAACTGAAGGACATTTATGGGAATCCAGTCATTTTTATAAGTTGTACAGTGGGCCATGCGGTGTGCTGGCCGGTAGGGACACCGTGTTGCCTGAGACTGCTCTGCATCTGCCTTCATGGAGCTTCCAGTCCAGCACTGGAAGGAGTGAATGTTCACGGGGTCCCGTGGGAATACCATTTGGAAGACGCGAAATAAAGCTTTTGAGGGGGCACCTGAGTGATGCAGTTAAGGCACATAGAAGCAGCTTGATGCTTTGAAATCTTAAGATATCTTTGGCAGAACCAGAGCAGTGCTCAGTCTCTGGCAAAGTCCTCTCATCACTGAGGCATGTGTTTTTCTAGTCTGGCAGGTAGGAACAGACACTGTGAGCACTGGGCTCTGTTACTTCTCTTCATTTCAAGTAGTTCTTGCCCGGCCTCTGGTAGTTTCCTCACATTTATGCACTGATAAGGACTCAGCGAAAGGACTCCAGAATTTTCTCTCTCTGGTACTGTGGTTCACTTCCAAAAGAATTGGCAGCCACCAACATCTACATGTTAATGAAAACCCTGGATATAAATGATATGTAGTATAGACCAGAATGAAAAGAAGTCCCAGGAGTAAGGCTTGAGATTTCCAAATCCTAATGGCTGAATAAAAGAGCTTAAGCTGGGGCGCCTGGGTGGCTCAGTTGGTTAGGCGACTGCCTTCGGCTCAGGTCATGATCCTGGAGTCCCGGGATCGAGTCCCACATCGGGCTCCCTGCTCAGCAGGGAGTCTGCTTCTCCCTCTGACCCTCCTCCCTCTCATGCTCTCTGTCTGTCATTCTCTCTCTTGCAAATAAATAAAATCTTTAAAAAAAAATTTAAAAAAAAAAGCTTAATCTGGCAAAGGAGAGTGGAAAGTAATAGCCAGTGTTGTAAGGGACAGGAAAACCAAGTGTGTATCACTGACGTCAAGGAAGTGAATATTTAAGAAGGAGGCTGTGATTTATTTAATACATAAGTATTGAGTAAGGTGAAGATTGAGAGTTAACTATCATATTCCATATATGCAGTTCACTGGTGATCTTGACAGGAGCAATTTTGGAGGCATGGTAGGGAGGATATACCAGTTTGGAGGGGCTTCAAAAGAATGAAAAGAGAGAATTTGGATAGAATGCCCACTTCCCCTTATCTGTGAAGTGAATAGAGAAATGGAGCAGTAGATCTTAGAATTACTTGTTGACTACATTGAGGCTAATGTGTTTCTAAAAGATAGCTGTCATAAATGAGGTCTTTTCTGCCATAATAGAGTTGTTGGGTTTGGTGTATAAGAAAGCTATTTTTTTCTTACCCTTCTTACTCAGTGTTTGATAATTTTGAATTGCTTTTCATTTTATGCTCTTGAGTTTCCCAGATAATCATACCACTTACTAAGAATGGTGATTTCATCTTCTTTCTAATTAGTATACTTTTTAGAACCATTTCATTTATTTGATAGGTAAGAAGGCCAGATTAGGGTTTGATGAGGATTAAGTTAAAGAAGGAAAGAATATGGACGGATGTATCTTTTAAACAATTTGGTTATGAAGTGGAATAGTCATAAGGATAATGGAAGCAGCATAATTTAAGAATAAAGGAATAGGATTTTGTTTATTTGTTCAGTTGGGAGAGGAGTTAGCATGTTTAGTGATCAAACAGATAGAGGCCCCTTGAGAGGGAGCAGTTAAATAATCAAGATAAAAATGGAAACTGGTTGCTTACTGTAATGATCCCTTAAAAGGCAGGGGTGGAGAAGGTAGTGATCAAAGTACTAGTGGAGAAATTTGCCTTAGAAATGAGGCAGTGCACCATTTCCAGGAATACTGGAAGAGAGGAAGAAAATGGGTGAAGAAGATGGGTGTGGAGTTTGGTAGTGTAAAATCTAGGGATTTCCTATATGATTAGTTCTTTTTTTCACCTACAGAAGTAGGAGACAAAAGCATGGACAGGAAGTGATGGGTAGGTTGAAGATAGGGAAGAAGGTAAAAAGCTTGAGTTTGGAAAAATCATTGAAGAGGGAGAAAGTGAGTTCACTGAAAAAGCATAGTCGGCTAGCTGGAGGGTGATCAGTGACCCACTGAAGACTTAATTATCAAACCTGTTTGATGAGAAGAGTAAATTTTTACCGAAAGTACTGGGTGTAGAAAGGTAAGGTCTACCACGGATTGGGCCTTTGTCATACGTGTGTATCCAAATGATGAGAAGAGCAAGAATCTTAAGAACCTAATAGATCAGAAAATCTCACCTGGAAAAGGAAGGAAATGATGCAAGAAGAGGAAAATGGACTGGATGGAAGCAAAGGGATGAGTGGACAGCAGGTCTTAGTCAAGAATGGTCAGAGTAGGGCTGTGTGAACAAGCAAGCCAGGAGTGAGGTGGGGCAGCATAATATGCATTTGACTAAATATTAGAGTGACAGAGCGGTTTGGAAGATTTTCCCATTTCCCCCCAAATGTCTATAATCTTTTGCCTTTTTTTAGTTATTAGTAGCTCGACAAAAGTTTTAGTTTTTATTTATGATATGGAGTTTGGTGTCTAGCTTAAGAATATATTCTCTACATCAATATAATACAGATGGTCTCTAAAGTATTTTAATCTTTTTTTCTTAAACTTTTCCCTTTGGATTTTTAGAATTGTGAGCCCTGCAATTGTTTTTCTTTCAAGATTGTTTTCTCTATTCTGGGACCCTGAATTTCCATATGAGTTTTGGGATCAGTTTGTCAAATTCTGTAAAGAAACCAACTAGAATTTTGATAGGAATTGTCTTAAATCTGTAGATCACTTTGGAGGGTATTAGCATCTTAATATGAAGTCCTCTGATCCATCAACAAAGGATGTCTTTCCATTTACTTGGCTCTTTAATTTCAATTTTTTGTTTTGTTTTAAAAGTGTAACTTTTGCATTTCTTTTAAGTTTATCCCTTCCTATTTTATTCTTTTTAATGTTATTATAAATGGGTTGTTTTTTCAGTTTTTGATTAATGAGAAGTCAGCTGATAATGTTACTGTAGTCCTTTTGGACGTAAGTCATTTTTCTCTTTTCAAAATTTTCTCTTTGGCTTTCAGCATTTTTACTATAAGTGGCTGGGCATGAATACCTCTGTATTTATCCTACTTAAAGTATGTCAGGTGTCTTTATTTGTAGATTAATGGTTTTCATTAAATTTGGGGAGTTTTAACCATCATTTCTTTGAATATTTTTTCTGCTTTCTTCTTTCCCATGCTTCTCTGTATATTACTTCTACTACTCATTTGTGGGTGCATTTAATTGTGTCCCACATTTCTTTGAGGCTCTGGGGTTTTTTTGTTTTGTTTTGTTTTTTAATTCTTTTTTCACTCAATTATTTAGAATACATAGTCTCTACTGCTCTATCTTCAAGTTTGCTGATTCTTCTGTCTGTTCAAATTTACTGTTAAGCCTCCCTAGTGAAATTTTCATTTTAGTTATTTTACTTTTCAATCCAAAATTTCTAACTGGTTCTGTTTCATAATCATTATCTCTTATGGATATTTTCTATTTGATGAGACCTTCCCCAATTTATTTAAGCAAGGTTTCATTTAGTTATTTAAAGGTATTTATGTTGGCTGCTTGAAGACTTTTTTTGTTAAATCCAAAGTCAGGACCTCCGTCTCACCAGGAATTTTCTTTTCTGATTGTTTCCTAGTGTGTGGGTCACACCTGTTTCATTGTGCCTCTCTCCTTCCTCTTCTCTCTCTCTGGATAAGTTCTGTGTGTACAATCTGTACAATGATTCCTCCACCCCAATCTCTAGGGATTGTTTCTGTTATTGTTTAATTATTAATTTGATTAGAGACTTGTCTGGATTATTTTATTTTATTTTATTGAAATTGATTTTCCCTGCAGTGTGAAGCTTCTAATACTGCTTCTCGAAGAGCGCAGCCTTGGCCAAAATCAGTCATGGTGGAGTTCCCTTTGTCCCTTTCCCTCTTCTCTCAGGGAAATTACAAATACCTACATTAAAGTATTTTTTTTTCCCTTAAGGAAGGAGAGTATTTCTTTTGTTTATACCTTTATTTTATCATTGTCATAATTTTGAGGAGTTGTTTGTATTTGCTTTGGGGAATGAGATAATTATATTATATTAGGT
Source organism: Leptonychotes weddellii (assembly GCF_054177405.1). Lineage (NCBI taxonomy): Eukaryota > Metazoa > Chordata > Mammalia > Carnivora > Phocidae > Leptonychotes > Leptonychotes weddellii. The sequence goes on along the minus strand of NC_138381.1, from coordinate 35,481,727 downwards.
TTTCATTGGTCACAATGAAATTACATTTGCCATTCATAAACATTGTGAGCCTATATCTAAGTGTTCTGTTTCCCTGGTAAGCAATGGAGATGCAATTAATGAGTAAATACAGACGGTGCTCAAAAATTTTATAATCCCATTTGGTATCACACCCAACCCTTAGGCTCCATTAATTGCTGCCTAATTGCCTTATTGTTTTCAACAATGCCTTGGGGCATAAATTTCTCCAGAAATTTCTGATCCAGTTAAATTAGAGCCCCTTTGCAGGGTTAGTTTTGAGACCAGTGTTTGATGTTTCTTTGGCCACCAGCAGGGCCCTTTTTTAGCTATCTCTCCCTGGTTCTCTCTGGTAAATTAGTTGGCCTTGGTTTATTTAGCTTGTTGCCCTTAGAGAGCTGCCAGTCGCCTTTAATTGTTCACCAGCAAAATCTCCATTGGTTTCCAGAGCACCTTTTGGCTTGAACTTTTCTACATTCTGTTTTAAATAAAATGGGTTCCTTTTGGGAGAACCTGGAAACTCTCTGTTCTTATGAAGTCCCTCTCTGCCTGGGCAAAATCTAGAGCCACTATTCCAGAGGTAGGAACAGGTGCAACACTTTTGCTTTCATAGCAGAATTTAGGGTAGGGCGGTAGCCTCTGGTCTTTCTCATCTTGCCTCTGCTGGGATAGAACCTCTACCCTCTAAGTGAGCTGAAAATGAGGGTATTCAGGGCCCCTCTAATACTGGCCTGCCATACAGGGGTAGAGCCACCACCCCAGAGTGGTCACTGGGTGATGGAAAAGACCCTGTGACTTCTTGGCTATACTTGCCAGGAATTTAGCCTCTGCGGCTCAGGGCTGGAGAGGATAAAAGATAAAATTGGCCTGCCCCTTTCACTGAGTGACTGTATTCCTTGACTGAGCTGAGAAGAGAGGCAGTCTCTCTTTTTTGGCCACAAACACCTGCAAAGGAGTTACCTCTCAGAAACCTGTTGAGTAGAGGGAGTGGTCTGGGGCTTAAGTGGCACAGACCTTTGCTGTGGTTACAAAGATTTATTAGATTTTTTGAATAACCGTTTTCTTCATTTGCTATATGCTCTTAGGACAAATTCCAGAAACTTCAATGTTTTTTTAAATTAGTTTTCACCATTATGATTGTTCCACTGGGGAAAGGTTCACACCGCTACTCACCACACCGTTCTGGAAATGGAACTCCACTACCTATAGATTTTTAATGTAACATTTATATACGGTAATAAATACTGATTAAAATTGTTTTTCTCTGCTAGATTACCAAGTATGCCAAAGTCATTTATTCAGTAAACCACCCTCTTTCCAAAAGTGACATGTTAATAATAGATGGATATTTTGATATGTGCTGTAATGTAGTAGGTACTCTCAGTATTTTTCAATGAAATTCATATTAACATCTTATTTCTATGAGTAAAAATGCCTCAAAAAGCCTGCTTTATATTCTTCCTATCATCTTAGATTACATTTCACATTTATACTTCAGCGAGAAGTTGCAGTTTTGCTAAGCTTTTTTATATCACAGAAGTTTGTAAAGAGAGAGTTGTATTAAAGCATAGATTATCTGCAAACGATGTAGAGAGCTTGACAGCTAGCATTATTAATACCCATATTAATTACCTGTAGTAATTGTTTAAAGTACTTTTCCTCAAAGAAGGAGACTATTTGTTTCGCTTGTACCTTTAACCTATCATTATTTTTCGTGATTTTGAGGAGTTTGTATTTGCTTTGGAGGATGGTAAAAATAATTTCTATTAGATTTTCAGTGGTCATAATAAAATTGCATTTTGCTACTCATAAACATTGAGCCTATTTCTAAGTATCCTGTTTCTTTGGTAAGCAGTGGGGATAAAGTTCTTGAAGAGATCCCTGTACAGGATTTACAGCCTTCGAAAATAATGTGATAAGTTGTAAAAGAGTAGTATGCCATTGAAATGTGGGAGCTTGGAGGTGATAATGATACTTAGAATATATGTCTCATTTATTTTTCTTCTGAGAGTAATTTTACATCAAGCTTTTACAGATCTGTTTTTATTAATTGGTGTTTTAGTGGCAAAATTTTGGTTACTTAGATCTTGTGTTTTGTACATAGAGCTACCATTAAATAAATGGTGAGTGAAGGGAAGAAGGAAAGAATGCATTAATGGATGGTTGAGGAAATGCTTCAAGTGGTTCAATTTCCCCATTTTCTTTAATCTTCTCTTGGGATAGTTTCCAGAATGTTACTTTTTGTACTCTCTGTTCTCATTTAAATTATTCATCTAATGTTTTATCTATTAAGAGATTCCATTGAAAGGAAAGGAAAGAAGCTAGGAAAAAAGAAACTTTGTAAAACAAGATTGACTAAACCTCTTAATGTTCAGGGGCGCCTGGGTGGCTCAGTTGGTTAAGCGACTGCCTTCAGCTCAGGTCATGATCCCAGGGTCCTGGGATCGAGTCCCACATCGGGCTCCCGGCTCAGCGGGGAGCCTGCTTCTCCCTCTGACCCTCTCCCCTCTCATGCTGTTTCTCTCCTGCTCACTCTCTAATAAATAAATAAATAAGTAATCTTTAAAAAAAATAAAATAAACCTCTTAATGTTCAGATATTATTTTATATGTTTAATAGCTTAGATATATATTAATATATTTCAATATACTACATATTTCAATATATTAATATACATTTGATTCTTAAGAAATAAGGACTATATTTGCTTTCTGGATGTCTTACAATACACGTGTATACATTTTATATTACAAAAGGCAAAATAACTATAGCAATATGAAGCTACACTTTATTGTGTTTTTTAATATCCCTTAAGAGTATATTTCACTGGGGAAGAACAAGTATTGGGATTCCATCCCACTACAGAGATCTACTTCCAAAACTTGAAGATAATGCTGCAATTTTTTTATAAAACTGAAAATATATTTCTTATGCCATATGTGATTGGCATCTTTATTTAAATTAAAAAATGTGATCAGTGAATGACTACAAGCTTTTACTTTTATATAAAAGGAACCATATTCAGTAGCAGAACTGTTTGAACTCTAAATTTTTTTAAACATAAGCCAAACTACAGATAATTATAGAAAATGTTAAGCTAACATTATTCTAAGCAAGCCCCCAATGTGCTTTGATCCTTTCTCATTTTACCAATGCCAGGCCTTCCTCATTTGCCCCCTTTATCTAATCCTGGCTGTTCTGTAGATCAGTTGTTTCTAAAATTGAGGGAGTAATGGAAGGAAAACATAATTATTCCTTTATTTTTATGTAAACATTTTATTGAAGTGTAACATGCACACAGATAAATGCCCATCTGATAATTGTGTCATTTTATGAATTTTTTTAAAAATAAGCACACTCTTGAATTGGCATACAGAAATTTTAAAAAGAGCAAGCATATCCTTGCACTTCAGAACTTTTTTTTTTTGCCCTTTTTAGTTAACACTCAGAGAAACCCACTACCTTGACTTTTGTCACCATCATTTAGTTTTGTCTGTTTTTGTACTGTGTATATATGAAGTCACTCAGTATGTACTCTGTTTTATTTAGGTAAATGTTGTGTTTGTAAGGTTCACACTTTTTGTTATGTGTAGCAGCAATTAATTTATCCTTGTTGTTGTGTAGTATGCCATTGGGTGATTATTCCATAATTTCCTTATTGATTCTCTTGATGGACATTTGGGTTGTTTTCAGTTTGAGGCTTTGAGTATTACTGCTCTGAATACTTTTTTATCCATGTTTTTTGGATTGCCTAAGTACAAAATTCTTCGGGGTATATGACTGTGGCCTAACTGCTGGATTACAGAGTTTTACATGTATTCAACTTTTTTAAAATAGCAATAAACAACTGCACAAAGTGGTTACCTTAATTCCACCATGAGTATATGAGCATTCAGACTATTTTCCATCTTTGCCATGATGGGATATTTATAATTTTATTTGTGATTTTAATTTGCATTTCTCTAATAGCTAATGAGGTTGAGCAACATTTTGTATGATTTTAGGTATTTGGATATCCTCTTTCATGAATTACCAGTTCAAGTCTTTAGTCCACCTTTTTTGGGGGTCTTTTTTGTGTATTGATTTGTGTCAGTTCTTGGTGGTATCACACATTTTGGCTTATCTCTAAATGATGATTCTCTAATTGTCCTTTGATGGAGAGAAGTTCTTAATTTTAATGTACCCCTATTTGTTGATTTTTGTTAATAAGCCTTTTTGTGTCATGATAAAAATGTCCTTATGATACCTTTAGATTTTGATCTACAGACTACTTGGAGTTGAATATGTGTGTGATAATGAGGTACAGATTGTTTGATTTGTTTTATGATACTCAATTTTCCAAACATATTTTATCAAAAAGACCATCCTTTCTCCCACTGCAATGTAATGTCACCTTTGTTTAAAAAAAAAAAAAAAAGTGCCCAGATACATGTGCATCTGTTGTGAACACTTTTCTTTTACATTAGTTTTCTGTCTATTCTTGGACCAAATCATTTTATTTTGGTTATTGGTAGCTTAATATCTGGTAGAGGCAGTCTACCAACTCCCCCCTCCCCCGCCACTGACTCTCAGTGGCCCTTTGTATTTTCATAGAAATTTTGGAATAATAGTATCAAAAGTACATGGATTTTGATCAGGGAATGCATCTAATATATAGAACAGTTTGTGGAAGAATTTGAACTTTTACCACATTCTGTCTTCTCACCCATGAAAATAGTTTGTCCTTCTATTTATTTAGGTTTTCTTTAATTTCACACAATAATCGTTGGTAGTTCCCTTAAGAAAGGTCTCGTACACCTTTCCATAGATTTGTTCCTACATGTCTGCTGTTTTTTTTGCTGGTATTCTAAATTGTTTCTAGTTCTTGTTGATAATATAAAAATAAACTTTTGTGTATTGATTTTTTTCCTAGTAAATGTGCTAACTCATTAATTTTAAAGTGTACAGTTTCTTTTGGACTCTCTGAGTATATAGTTATGTTGTCTATAATAATTACAGTTTTTTTATTCTTTTAAAATACTTATGTCTTTATTACATTGTTGCACAGAATAATATCTTCAGTACAAGTGTTGAATAGAAGTGACAGCTCTTATTTTCAATTTCAGGGACAAAGATTTTACTATTTCAACTTTATGTAGGAAGCTTAATGCAGATTTTTAAAAGAAGCTTTTTATCATATTAAGGAGGTTTCATTCTTTTCCTAGTTTTCTGAGTTTTAATCATAAAGGGTATATTTTCTGCACCTATTAAGATGATTGTATTTTCCTTTATCATATTAATGTGGTAAATGACCAATTGTTTTTCAGATATCAAACTTTGTATTCCTAGAGTAAACAAAACACACATGTATAAATGCAATTTCCTAGTATTTTGTTTAGGATATTTACATTTATGATCAAGGGAGATTTGGCCTGTAATAGTCCTTTCTGGTGATGTCTTGGTCAGGTTTTGCCAGTAAAAGTAATGCTGGCCTCTTAAAATCACTTAGTAAATGTTCTATTTTTATTAACAGTTTGTATATGATTATCATTTCTTTTTAAAATATTTGGAAAAATTCACTCATAAAGTTATGTAGGTCTGGATATCTCCTTGTGGAAGACTTTAAATTACAGAGTGAATCTCTTTAGCAGATGTACAACTTCTCTTAAATTCAGTCAGTTTTTGCAAATCATGATTTTTTGAGAATGAAAAAAAATTAAATTCTATTGAAGTATAGTTAACATAACCTGCACACATTGATAGTGTACACGTTGATAATTTGAAATATGTATATATCCATGAAATGATTGCCACAGTTAAGAAAAGGAATAAGTAATACTCATTACCCTAAAGAATTTCCTCATACCCTTCTGATGTTCGTACAATAGCAAATCTTCCAGTCTATAAGCATTGTATACTCCATTCCTGCCATTTACTTAGAGCTTTAATTTTTTTAATGTTTTGTAGTTTTCAGTATACAGCAGGGTTTTCAAACCTCAGCACTAAAGATGTTTTGCAGTGGGTCATCTTTTGTTGGGGGGGGAGGGGACAGGTATGGAATTTAAATATTATTTAAATAGAGGACTGGCTTGTGCATTGTAGGATGTTTGTTAACATACCTGGCCTCTACCCTACTAGATGTCACTAGGGTCCCCTACTTCCAGTTCTAATAATCAAAAGTGTTCTCTAGATATTGCCCAGTGTCCCCTGCAGGGTAAAATTCCCAAGGCTAAGAGGTTGAGAACCACTGGTATAGAGAGGTCTCAAACATCTTTCATTTGGACCTATTTATCCCAAAGTATTTTTCATGCTGTTGTATACACTAGTATCTTTCTAAATTTTTACTTTCTGTTTGGAGCTGTCATTTAGTGATGACATTGATTTCGACGGATTGGGATCCAAAAATTTCACTACATTTACTTGTTAATACTAATAATTTTTATCAACTTAGGCAAGAAACTTGAGCTGGCACTTCAAAGAGTATGATATGAAAAAAGGCCAATAAACATTTAAAAAGGTGCTCAGCTTTATTAGTCATCAAGTAAACACAAATGAAGCCATGATGCAGGACAGCCACATACCGAGGAAGATGGCTAGTGTTACAAACAAACATAAAAATGAAAAACACACATAGACAATTATAAACTTTGGTGAAGAAGTGAAGCACATGGAACAGTCACTTTGGTGGGAATATGCAACCATTTTGAAAAAGTGATTTGACAGTGTTTATTAAAGTTGACTGAGCATTTAAATTCCCACATTTATATCCAATGGAATAATCTATATATTTACCAAAACACATGAGCAAAAACGTTTGTATAGCCATACTGTTCACAAGATTCCAAACGTGGAAATTACTGAAATACCCATGAACAGCAGAATGGATACATTTCCATATAGTGTTCCAGTGTTTGAATTTACCACAGTGACAATGAGTGATCTGCTACACGTAGCAAAATGGGATGAACCTCAGAAACATGTGGAACAAGAGTCTTTGATGCACAAAAGTATATGTGCTAATTCCATCACTGTTAGGGTCAAAGTCAAGCAGAAGTAATCTATGGTGTTATATTATCCTTGAGGATTAGTACTTGGGAGGTGGCACTTCTGAGTGTTGTTACTGTTCTGTTTTTTAATCTGGATCCTGGTAACACGACGGTGGTGAGTTTGTGAAAATGAATCAAGGTATATAATTGTGATTTGTTCACTTTCTATATATGTTACACTTCAATAAAAAGTTACAAAAATTATGGGGCGCCTGGGTGGCTCAGTCGTTAAGCGCCTGCCTTCGGCTCGGGTCATGATCCCAGGGTCCTGGGATCGAGTCCCACGTCGGGCTCCCTGCTCGGCGGGAAGCCTGCTTCTCCCTCTCCCACTCCCCCTGCTTGAGTTCCTGCTCTCGCTGTGTCTCTCTCTGTCAAATAAATAAATACAATCTTTAAAAAAAAAAAAAAACTTAAGTTACAAAAATTAAAAAAAAAACACTATTCTTCTTCCCATAATTTGGCTCTGCAGTAAGCTCATCTTTTCTATCACACAGGCAGCTAGAGTCACCTTGCTTTTCCTTCCCACCTCTACTTCTTACTCACCTCCACTCCCACTGTCACCCGTGATGTTCTGTAGGTCTGACTTAAAAGCCGAGTCATGGCTTCTGATCTGGATGAAATGTGTAATTTTTCTTTTTGCTGTACCTTGTTTCATTGGTACCTCATTAAGGCCAGCTAGGAAATTGTAATTAGCAATATTTCAGTTTAAAAAATTGCATCCACAATTGGAATGTCTTGACTAGAAAGAGTTTTTTCAAAATTAGTGTTTTATTTTGTGTGTGTGTGTTTTCTCTTTCATCTGATCATAGTTCACTTTAGAAGGGATGCCTGTGAGCTTCTGAATATATGATCAAAGACACAAAAATTACATTCTCCCTCTTTGTCTTATTAAAGGTGTGTATTTCTGAAGTTGTCTTTTTAAATAGTATTGATTCCAGCCAATGTAAATTTTCTTGAATTTTTGTCCTTGCTCTGATTATCTAATTTAGAATTCCCTACTTATTTAAATATGGATCTACTGGTGAAAAATTTAACAAATTTCACTTTCTCTTTGTTTTCTTTCAACCATAAGAGGTTTGTTATGCCTTTAAGCATATAATGAAATAAATGAATTTTCAGTTTATTCTGACCATATTGATTTTTGATTCTATTTCTTTTACTGAAGAGTTGGGAAATTTTGTTTGATTTTTTTTAATATTTTACCAACCCTTTATTTTACAAAATGATTTTTAAATTTTATGATAAAAAAGTTTATATAAAACACTGCTAAATTTTATGTATATCATTATATTCCATAATGTTGTTTTAAAATGTTATACTTTTTTTATTTTTTCAGATTTATTATTTCATTTAGATTTTCTATTTAGTTTCCTGTATTTTAGCCCAACAGAGCAATTTTGTCATTTGAGAATGAATATGTAGATTTCATAGTTTTCTTGAATTGATTTCTAAATTAACTAAATTACATCTTATTTTGTAAACAGATGTTTGAATTTACTTTATTGCCATAATTGCTCTATTCCTTTTGGCAAAATACATCATTTTTTTATTTCTAATCTCAGTGGCATTCACATTTGCTCTTTTTATTTTTTTGTCTTTATATGTAAATTGGGTGAATATTCTTCCCATCTAATTTTTAATTTGATTTTGTGCCATATGTCTTAAACAGGCTTTCAAAATATACATGATTTTCTTCTAAAATTTAGTTTGGCTCCCTTTCCCTAATTGTATCCAGTATTTATATAGCTGCATTTTATTCCTGCTTCTGAGGTAGGAACCACATCATGGACCGTCTGAATTCCCAAATGACTAATTGTTAACTTGTCCGTGTATGGTTATTATTTAATTAGATGGAAACAATTTTCAGTTATTATGATAATGAATTGTGTCACTGGTAACTGATTTTTAAACAGCTTGGAATTTTAAAAACCATTCCTCCCCTTTATCATTTGAATCAAATCCGGTGGTTGACTTGATTGTTTGCACAGAGGTCAGACATGTCCTGTGGGTGAGAGCATATGGTGTGATTGGATCACTCTGTGTCAGGGGCGGGGGGTTGGGAATCCCTTGCAGAGACATTGCTACATTTTTACAGTATTGCTTCCCTACGAATTCTTCGGGCTCCCACATTCTCACACTTGTGGTCTAGTCACTTGTGTCTCATTCAGCAATGCAAAACTCCCGTCAAAAGGATTAAAATTCTAACCATCCTGCAGTTGCTGAAAAAAACTGGTGGTACAGTCGTAGAATGTGCAATCCTTATTCTTACATTTTCACTATATGAAATTAATTCATTAGTTCCACACACTCTTGCAATTTCCGGTTTACGCACAATAGATTTTTCCGTAAGTAGTATTCCTTGCTTGCTAAGAGATCTAGAAGAAAGATATAGAAAGGGAAAACAGACAACATTGTTTTGGCAAAAAATTTGAGAACTAATGTTGATCTTACGGTTGCCATTATTTTGCTAAAATTCTTCTCATATTCTTTTAAAGCCTGTTTGTTTATAGTGGTTAGTCATGAAGTTTGTTTTTGGCTCTTTGTTTTGTAGTTCATATATCTATTGCAAGATGTTTGCTTTAGATATTCACCCTTTATAAATGAGCAAAAAAGAAATTGTAGTAATTTCTCTCATTCAAAGAAGAATTGTATTATAGTTGTAGAGTCAAAATGATTATTACTCAGTATGTACATTAACACAGCTAAATACGCTTTGGCATTCATTAAGATTTTTTGCTTGCAGGCCTGAAAATAGAGATAAGAGAATTTAAAGAATTTAGGTTATTGGGGAAGGAGCCAATCATTTAATCATACTTTTATATTTCAGAATGCTCTCCTGTCTCACCTACAGATTGCAATACTGGCTGACAAAACGAGTTTCCCTGTGCCTGCTCTAAAGTAAAAGCTCCTCTGGTATTTTTTAAGCCAATTTTCCTAAGAGACGCTTAGCTACCCCGAACCACTGCAAAATTTTTAGCTTGGAGCACCAAGAAAGGCTGTAGGTTCTATGACATTCTGGAGTTCTGTGTAGCGTTTTGCCATGTGAGCGTGTGTGTGTGCGTGCATGCACATGCCTATGCATTTGTCTATTGTTTATTTCCCAGATGTATCGGTCAAGGTAGAAGCCGTGTTGCTGTAACAAAGAGTTCCAGAAAAGGGCAGCTTAACTGAGGCAGCAATTTTTCTCTTACATCACAGTCTACAAGCAGTTAGTTGGCCCATGGTGATTAAGCAGTTCTGCCCTCACAGTGGCTCAGTCCCGAGGCTGAAGCTGAGACATCCCTGTTCTAGCTCAAGGGTTGTGGAGGGCAAGCATACAGAAGTGATGTATGTGTGCTCACATTCTTTTTTTTTTTTTTAAATTTTATTTTATTTTATTATGTTATGCTAGTCACCATGCAATACATCATTAGTTTTTGATATAGTGATCCACGATTCATTGTTTTTGTATAATACCCGGTGCTCCATGCAGTACGTGCCCTCCTTAACACCCATCACCAGGCTAGCCCATCCCCCCACCTGCCTCCCCTCTAGAACCCTCAGTTTGTTTCTCAGAGTCCATAGTCTCTCATGGTTCGTCTCTCCCTCCAATTTCTGCCCCCTTCATTTTTCCCTTCCTTCTCCTAATGTCCTCCCTGCTATTCCTTATGTTCCACAAATAAGTGAAACCATATGATAATTGACTTTCTCTGCTTGACTTATTTCACTTAGCATGATCTCCTCCAGTCCCATCCATGTTGATGTAAAAGTTGGGTATTTATCCTTTCTGACGGCTGAGTAATATTCCATTGCATATATGGACCACATCTTCTTTATCCATTCATCTGTTGAAGGGCATCTTGGCTCTTTCCACAGTTTGGCCATTGTGGACGTTGAGAACTTCATCCTGTGGTCACAACCAACTGCAAGAGAGTCTCGGAAATATTATCTCTCATGCTGCTCAAACTCATGGGAGGTCTGTTACCATACAAGAATAAAGGGCAGAATGGGTACTGGGAGACGGTTAGCAGTCTGCCACACAGAGTTTTCATCTGCAATTTTCATCAAATGTACAAAAGTCACTGTAGACCCAAAACATGTACAACCACTGATAGAGAATCAAAGTTCTGGAAGTAGTGACCCTATTCTAAAATACATATTTACAGCCCTTTTACAGTCTTCAAAGTCACAGAAAAATGTAATTTTCCTACACACACATTTTAAAAATGTATAAATAATATGCAGCAACATAGCACACAAGAGAAATGAAAAAAGGCAGTGTGATTACTCAGGCCTGTGTTGCAGTGTGTCAGTGGTCAGGCATGAGCGTCTGTGAGGCGTGATGGGGAGTGGAGCCGTCGTGCACACACGTCTGATGGCTGTGGTGGCCTTGGCTACAGTTGGAGACCGATAGGTTGTCTAGAAATTCAGAGTTAGCATCCACAATGCAGTTTTGCGTGAGCAGTGTTTATAAATATTTTGAAAACAGCAATTTCAGGATTCTCTCAAAATACATCTTAGGTACATTCCTAGAAAGAAAATACAGTACATATTAAAACCCCATCTTGGATCATCCTAGCAGGTTTTTGTTTTTTTTTTAAGATTTATTTATTTTGGAGAGAGCGTGAGTGGGGGAGGGACCGAGGAGGGGGGAGAGAGAGAATCTCAAGCAGACTCCCTGTTGAGCGCAGAGCCTGATGCAGGGCTCGATCTTGAGACCCTGAGATCATGACCTGAGCTGAAACCAAGAGTTGGATGCTCCACTGACAGGCACCCAGGCGCCCCCATCCTAACAGTTTTTACAGCAAGTGTTCCTTGCATACAAGGCCTCTAAGTCATTTGTAAGGCCTGTGGGGTGCAGAGAAATTCTCCATTGTGTGTGTGTGACTGGGTGCACACTCCAGGGCCTCTGGGTCTTTCCTCTTTGACCACTAAAGACCAGAAATGCCCCCCATAATTGTTAAAAATACCCTCCCCCCACCAACACACCCACTTCAAGTGGCAGGTCTTGGCTTTATAAAATTTTCCCCCTAGAACTCGTCCCTGCCTTTCGCTCTTTTAGTCCTTCACACACGTGCACACCCACATGCTTTGCATCTCAGCAGGATCGGTTCCTGTGTTTTAGCATAGCCACCTTCCAGGAGCCAGAGTCCCTTCAGTGCAGGTGGCCACCAGCCCGGAGAATCCCACCACTAGTTGTCCTCGTGGGAACCGACTTCCTCCCAACCCTGTTTGACCCTGTTGTCATTGGGCTTGATCTTTGGGATCACTGTCATTTTCCTTCCCTTAGCTCTATCTGTGTCACCGAACATTGGATCTGGGAAAGACATTAGTGATCTCTTATTTTAATCACTTCATTTTACAGACCTTTTATAGAAGTTCCAAATGGTTACAGTAACTTGCCCAAGGACATATGGTTACTTGTAACTCTGAAGTGGGCCAAGGGTATTTCTTATTGCTTGCATATTTCCCTTGAGAAGCAAGCATCCTTTTTATTCTGTCCAAGTCTTGCCCAACTTGGCTTTAGACCGCAACTTGTTTCCTGAGTTAGTAGGTAGATACCCAAGGACCTCTGTCAGACCTACTCTATTTCTGTTTGCTTCAATTTGCTCATTAGTGTTGAGTCCGTTTCTTGGCAGGGACTTTTTCAAGACCCTTCTCCATTTTGGGATGACCAGTTGAGTTAAGGTTTATAATTGGCAAAGTCATTTAACTGGGAAGGAGTAGAGTGCAGCTCCTTTTTACTTTATTCCTGCTTCTCAGTGAAGCGCTTCATGGTGTCCACACACTGGAGCTGAGGACCATGTTGGAGACAGGCGTCCACTGAACTAACTAGCTTGTACACATGCGTACATTCTTAAATTTAAATTTGCCTGACCTTACCAGGACTTCTTAAGCTCCCTGTTCTGTCCGGATTTTTGTCGTGTTTTCCGCTTTTGAACCAGAAAATTCTCTAAAAGTTTGCAGTTTCATTCCTAACACTCTGAAGACCAGTCTGGCACATAGAGGACTGCCATGTACATTCGTGTGTGAAAAAACTCACAGTAGGCCTGTGCCTTCAGCTGGAACATTAGCTCCTTGCTTCACATCAGCCGTTTACATATCATTTAGACATTTTATCACATTCAGTTTAGCTTTTTGTTATCCCTCAAGCCATAGTAATTGGAGGAAGGATGATTTTTCTGTAGGGAGTGGACCCAGTGTGGACTTGCAGTTATCAAAAATACATGTGATTAATGCCTGAAACATTGTCTTTGTGTGAGTGATATTTTTGTCATTAGCAATGATGTTTCTATTTTTCTGTGCAGTTTTAGGAAGGATACTCTATTTTTTCATATTTATAAATTATTTACAGAAAAATCAAGAATGTTAAAATTGACTTCACTTTTAATGATCTCTTTACATTTAAAAAGTATTGGTATACATAGGATTAAAACGTGAAATGTTAATAGGTAAAGGGACCCATGGTAGCTAATAAAGAGGGGATACAGGATGGTCATTATAGAGCACTTCTTGAGTGAAGGCCCTGCAGTTGAGCACACAACTTATTTCAAGTATTTCTGAGATCAAAGGCAAAAGACAAACACAAAAAGTCATATAGACCTCATTTTTTGAAGAAGGCGTCATTGTTTTGCATGTAGGAAACAAGCATCATTTGAATAATGTTTCAATGGCAGTTTTGTGAGAATGGCAAGTACATAGTACACAAAGGCCATTTCTTATTCTGGCCTCTGACAACAGACGGAGAGTTCATTAAATTGGAATTTATAAAGATGTGTCAATTCAGGGAGCGAGTGGGAGAGTCTAGCTCTCTAATTCTCTAGTGCTCCAACCGGCTGTACTTACTGCAGCTGTTGCCCATAGTGAACGTAATCAGGAGAACATCAGTTCCCCAGAATCATGCAACGGAGAGCTGTGCTCTGAGTTTTCAGGAGTCTGAGAAATGCTTTCCTCATGTGCATAGTAAAGGCTCCAAAGCTCTGGAGTGGATAAAATTGTTGAACTTTGTGTCAGTTTCTTGAACTTAATTGGTGATAAAATCTTTTATTTCCCTAGGAACATCTCATGGATTACTATCATAGAAAGTCTTTTGGGAAATGAAGAAGTAAAGCATGAAGGTTTGGCATGTATGTCACTAATCTGTGACATAAGTATTGCAGATAGGAGGTGATGGACAGGCATTCTCTATCACCAACACGAGGAGAGTTGTGTGTCTTAGGATTCTCATCTAGGTGCTTGGCGTTAGTGTGATTTAGGTGGCATGTTCGGATTTTGTTGGGAAAATTTAAAGGTTGATTTAGAGCCTTATCTTTATGAAACTCTACCCTTAGAGTGTGCTACAAGTTCAACTGCTGGCTCGTTAGTAATTTGCATTGCAGTCCCAACTTTTTTCATGGTCTTTGGCTTTTTTTTGCAAATGGAATTTCCTTCTCCGGTGAACTGTACACTCTCTTCAAAGTGGAAAATGTTTAATAGGTTACTCAGTGTAATACTTTCTAGTTATGTTAGCTTGGCTTTGCGCAGATTGCAAGAAAGAGAGATCTGTTGGGGGCAGGGGGAACTTTAAGTAATTGCAGGGCAAGAGGAGGGAGTTAAGCATGCATTTGACCTCTTTTCTTTTGCTATATGATTTTGGGGTATCTTTGTTCTTCTCAAGGGTCTCTCGTGGTGTTTCAGATCTTATCCCTTTCCCTTAAACAAGGAGAAGGTGATTATCTTAAGTCACAGTATGTCTCTCTGTGGCAGCTTTGTCTCTGGCACTGGTCTCATGGCCAATCAGCTATGGCATGGGTAGTACAACTGATTTTGCTCCCGGCTAAGGAGCTGATTTCTCAGGGGATAGTAGAGGTTAGGTGACAAGCCGGGACTCAGGCAGCAAAGCCTACCCAGTAAACTAGACTCCGTCCAGCTGTGATACCTCATTTCAAAGCAGATAGTCCCCTCCAAATGTTGCTTGTTAGATATCATGGTATCGGGACACCTGGGTGGCTCAGTCTGCCTTCGGCTCTGGTCATGATCCCAGGGTCCTGGGGTGGAGTCCTGCATCAGGCTCCTTGCTCAGCAGGGAGCCTTCTTCTCCCTCTGCCTGCCATTCCCCCTGCTTGTGCTCTCTCTCTGACAGATCAATTAATCAATCAGTCAATCTATCTATCTTTAAAAAAATTTTAAAAAGATATGGTATCTGTGTTTAGGTGATACAAACTTAAGAGGACATACTTGAGAATTGCAAGATTTGGAAGATCACAAACTCAGCACTCAATAAATGATTGTTGGTGTTATTAGAAATTTCAGAATCTTTCAAAATCTTTTAAAATCTCACTCTTCATATGTAGTATCTTAAAATTTCGCTCCTTGCTAAGTAGTATACTGGGTTCTTTACTTGCAATTCATCTAACAGCTCTGAAAGTATGTTTGATTTTCTCATTTGAATAATGAGACAGAGACTCAAAGCTGTTACAAAACTGGAACATCTCAGACAACTAAGAAAACAGCAGAGCTGGGATCAGCAGCTCCATTTTCTAACTTTAAACCGGGTCTTGGGCGCCTGGGTGGCTCAGTTGGTTAAGCGACTGCCTTCGGCTCAGGTCATGATCCTGGAGTCCCTGGATCGAGTCCCGCATCGGGCTCCCTGCTCGGCAGGGAGTCTGCTTCTCCCTCTGACCCTTCCCCCTCTCATGTGCTTGCTCTCTCTCATTCTCTCCCTCTCAAATAAATAAATAAAATCTTTAAAAAAAAATAAAATAAAAATAAACCGGGTCTGCCCTTTTTCACTGTGGTATGCTGGGTTACTTACCGGAGGAGAGTATCAGGAAACTTCTTGCATCTATCAGAAGGTTTGTTTTTTTTTTAATTAGAAATGAAAAAAGATATTAGAGGGACCAGGATATACATAAAATTTAAAGCCTACCAGGGTATTTCTTCCATTTTCTCGTTTGCACACAACAGATTGATTTAATTTGAAGAGATAAATTGTTCACACTCTGGAATGTTATGTTACGTTAACATAACTGTGGTGTTGATAACCGCTAGGCAAAAACGGAAATCCATTGTCTCCTTTCTTCCCTCTTCAATACTTTTTACATCAAAGGCAGTAACTGAAAGTATCTCCAGCTACCTGTGTGTTTCCTACAAAATCCATTGTTTATATCCCCTAACAAAAGTGTCTTTTGGGTGCTGCCTCATCAAAAGACTGGATAGGGTTACACAGATGCATCAAATAATGATACAGCTAAACTGCAACAAAATTGGTTTGTTCCATGATATTTATTAAGCACCTAATCTGTCCTGGCATGCCAGTTGCTGCCCTCAGAGAGATTACAGCCTGCTCTTTCTTTATAATCCATCATCTTTGACAATCCTGCTTGTATTCCTGTGTTCTCTCTTCCCATCCCCTAGACACAGATACACACACACACACACACACACACATGCATGCACACACTTATCAATAGATAATTTTCTCAACTGATAAGAGAGAAGCAATCAAATAAATTTTCTTCACCTCCCCTGTATTAGTTCTCTGTGTTGTGTAACAAGATACCACAAATTTAGCAGCTTAAAATAGCGCATATCTATTATCACACAGTTTCCATGGGTCAAGAGTCTGTGCACAGCTTAGCTGATTTCTCTGTTCAGGCTGAAACCAGGGCTTGGCTAGCTGCATTCTCATTTGCAGCTTGGAATCCTCTTCCCCCACTCATTTAGGTTGCTGGCAGAATTCGCTTCCTTACAGCTGTAGGGTTGAAGCCCTCAGCTCTTAGAGGTCACCTCTCTCCATAGGCAATTCACAACATGGTTGTTTGCTTCTTCAAGGCCAGCAGGAGAGTGTTTCTGCCTCTGTTGGTTAAGATGGAGCTCTCTGTAACATAATCAAAAGGGTGGATGGCCCATCATCTTTCCCATTTTCAATTGACTAGAAGCAAATTACAGGTTCTTCCCACACTCAGGGAAGGGGATTATACAAAGGTGTGACTCCTTGGGGGTACCCTAGGGTGTGACTGTCACACCTTCTACCAAATAATAATAATTATTATTACAGCTGGACTTCTTGAGCTCTTTCCCTAAACCAGCACTGTTCAAAGCATTATACATATATTTATTGATTTAATAATCACAAAAGCTCTGTGATGTGAAGAGTTTGTTATTCTTAGTTTACATATGATGAAACTAAAGCATAGAGAGGTGGACCTTCTCAGCCAATCCTTATCCATCAAAAATAAATAAATAAATAAAGGTAAACCGGCAAAAACAATAGCAACAAATCTTGGTGCCACCACTCACTGAATTTTCCTTTATAACATGGTTCTTTACCTCCCTTTCCAGAGTTTTGGTAGCTTCTCTCTTTTTTTATTGAGGTAAAACTGGTGTTTAATATTATATAAGTTTCAGGTGTACAACATTATAATTTGACATCTGTGTACTACAAAGTGATCACCACAAAGTCCGGTCACCATCCATCCCTGTACAGTTGACCCCCAATTTCACCCACCCCAACTCCCTTCCCCTATGGTACCAACCAATTCTCTATATCTATGAGTTTGTTTTTGTTTTGTTTGTTCATTTGTTTTGTTTTGTTAGATTCCACACATAAGTAAAATCATTTGGTATTTCTCTTTCTCCACCTGACTTCTTTCTTAGCATAATACCCTCAAGGTCCATCCATTCTGCTACAAATGGCAAGATTTAACTTTTTTTTTAATCGCTGAGTAATACTTATATATAAATATATATATATTTATGTATGTGTGTGTGTGTATATATATATTATATATACCATATCTTCTTTATCATGCATTAATGGACATTTATGTTTTTTCCATTTCTTGGCTATTGTAAACATTGCTTCCGTAAACATAGGGGTCTATATATCTTTTCAAATAGTGTTTTTGTATTCCTCCGATAGATGTGCAGAAGTGGAACATCTGGGTCATGGTGTAGTTCTATTCTTAAATTTTTTTAAAGATTTATTTATTTGAAAGAGAATGCATGCTAGCAGGGGGAGGGCCAGAGGGAGAGGGAAAGAGAATCCCAACTCCACACAGCACGGATCTCAGGACCCTGAGATCGTGACCTGAGCTGAAACCAAGAGTCAGACACTTAACCGACTGCACCATCCAGGTGCCCCTTATTCTTAATTTTTTGAGGAACTTCCATACTGTTTTCCATAGCGGCTGTAACAATTTGCATTTCTACCAACAGTGCATGAGGGTTCTCTTTTCTCTACATCCTGTGGACATTTGTTATTTCTTCTCTTTTTAATAATAGCCATTCTAAGAAGTGTGAGATGATATCTCATTGTGGTCTTTTTTTTTTTTTTTTTTTAAAGATTTTATTTATTTATTTGAAAGAGAGAGAATGAGAGAGAGCACATGAGAGGGGGGAGGGTCAGAGAGAGAAGCAGACTCCCCGCCGAGCAGGGAGCCCGATGCGGGACTCGATCCCGGGACTCCAGGATCATGACCTGAGCCGAAGGCAGTCGCTTAACCAACTGAGCCACCCAGGCGCCCAAAGATTTTATTTATTTATTTGAGACAGAGAGAATGAGAGACAGAGAGCATGAGAGGGAGGAGGGTCAGAGGGAGAAGCAGACTCCCTGACGAGCAGGGAGCCCGATGCGGGACTCGATCCCGTGACTCCAGGATCATGACCTGAGCCGAAGGCAGTCGCTTAACCAACTGAGCCACCCAGGCGCCCTATTTCCCTTATGATTAGTGATGTACCTTTGCATGTTCCTGTTGGCCATTTGTATGTCTTTCTTAGAAAATGTCTAGTCAAATCCTCTGCCCATTTTTGAATCAGGTTGTTATTTTGTTGTTGTTGACTTGTATGAATTCTTTATATATTTTGGATATTAATTCCCTGTAAGAGGTATAATTTGCAAAAATCTGCTCCCATTCAGTAGATTGCCTTTTTGTTGCAATGATGGTTTTTTCCACCATGCAGAAACTTTAGCTTGATGTAATCCCATTGTTTGTGTTTTTGTTTCGTTTTGTTTTGTTTTGTTTTGTTTTTTAGTCTCCCTTGCCTTTGGAGTCAGATCCACAAAAGTATTGGTAAGACTGATGTCTAGGAGCTTATCTTCTATGTTTTCTTCTAGGAATATTATGGTTTGAGGTCTTACATTCAGGTCTTTAATTCATTTAAATTTAATTTTTGTGTATGGTGTAATATAGTGGTCTGGTTTCATTCTTTTGCACATGGCTGTCTGGTTTTCCCAACACCATTTATTGACGAGACTGTCTTTTTTCCATTGTATGTTCTTGGCTCCTTTATTGTAAATTAATTGTCCATATATGTGTTGGCTTAATTTTGGGTTCTCGGTTTTGTTCCATTGATCCATGTGTCTGTTTTTATGCCAATACCATACTGTTTTGATTACTGTAGCTCTGTAGTATAGTTTGAAATTAGGGAGCATTATTACCTCCTGCTTTAGTCTTCTTCCTGAAGATTACTTCGGCTAGTTGGGATCTTTTTTCATTCCATACAATTTTAAAATTATTTGTTCTAGTTCTATGAAAAATACCATTGGAATTTTGATAGGAACTGAATTAAATCTGTATATTGCTTTGGGTAGTATGGACATTTAAACAATATTAATCCTTCCAATCATGAGCATGGAATATCTTTCCACTTATGTGTGTCTTCTTCACTTTTTTCATCAGTGTTACCATTTACAGGGTACAGGTCTTTTACCTCCTCAGTTAAATTTATTCCTAGGTATTTTATTCTTTTCATTGAAGTTGTAAATGAGATTGTTTCCGTATTTTTTTCCTGATAATTCATTATTAGTGTATGAAAATGCCACAGATTTCTGTATATTGATTTTACATCCTGCTACTTTATTGAATTCATTTATTACCTCTGATAGTTTTTTGGTGAAGTTTTTTTGGGTTTTCTATGTATAGAATCATGTCATCTGCAGATAGTGACAATTTTACTTCTTTCTTTCCAGTGTGGATGACTTTTATTTCTTTTCTTTCCTTTGTTTGTTTGTTTGTTTTAGTTTTGCCTAATTGGCTGTGGCTAGGACTTCCAATACTATGTTGAATAAAAATGATGAGAGTGGGCATTCTTGTCTTGTTCTTGATCTTAGAGGAAAAGCTTTCATCTTTTCACCATTGAATATGATGTTAGCTGTGGGTTTGTCATATATGGTGTTTATTATGTTGTATATTCCCTCTATACCCACTCTGTTGAGAGTTTCTGTCATAAATGGCTGTTGAATTTTGTCACATGCCTTTTCTGAATTTATTAAAATCATTATATAATTTTCATTCTTTGTTTTGTTAACGTGCTGCTTCATATTGACTAATTTGCAAATATTGAACCCTCCTTGCATCCCTGGAATAAATCCCACTTGATCGTGGTCTATGATCCTTTTAATGTATTTTTTAACTCAGTTCGCTAATAGTTTGTAGGACTTCTCCTTTATCCACCTTATGGCTTACACCTCCCCATCATTCACTTAAACATCTCTGCTTAGATATTAATACCTCAGAGAATCCTTTCTGCCCACACTTGAACTTAGAACATTGTGTTAGAGTATTTGTTACTTCTCCTTCAGGGACCTTAACACAATTTGTCATTACAACCTTATGGGACAGGGCCTGTGTATTTTTTATCATTGCATTCCCAGCACCTAGCATTTAAGATTTTGAGTGGAAGAATGAATGCCTGAATGTTAATTAAAGGAAACCATATGGTATGAAGAGGTATCATCTTAGGGGGTTACATCCTGCTTCACCACTTACCTACCTTCAGGGTTGTTGCAGATACAAAATTAAATATAGTTACTGATTTTAGTTGTTATTGAACAATTAGTGGATTGGGGCCATTGTTAAACTGTAGAGAGGAGGAAAGAGCTACCTTCAGGCATGGATATTAACAGACTGTAAAGGGGGAATTAAAAGCATTCCATATACCCAGGCCTGGGGATTCCCATAGTCTTCTTCTTCTCTGGGTACTTATCATTCTATCTGTCTTATTCTAGGTGCTAGGCTTTTGTAGCAGCAGAAGCTGTCCATTTCATGGTTCCTGGCACGTAGTAGATGCTTATGAAATGTTTGTTAAAGAAATGAATGACTAATAGATAGTCATTTAAACACAGCTGTTCAGTGTATTACAAGTAGAAACAGTGATTCATTGCTTCCCACTGCATTTTGACATAATCTTATTTTATCTACACAAGAACATGAGCTTGATTTTCACTAAATAAAGCATTAGTATTCTGTTTCATGGTTGGATACATTGAAAGTTTTCTTTATTTCCCTCCCACAGAGGGAACATTGATGAAAATGCATTTATAAGAGAGATTTTCTTTTAAGACATATATACATTCTCCTATTTGCTGAAGCTTGTTTAAATTTTATTTATCTGTATTTGTATAAAAAAATCACTTCATATGAAGATCTATCAAAATGTCCCAATTGGCCAGGAGTTGTCTGCAAAATTAAATAAAAGAGATGAACCATAAGCACCAAAACACACTTTTCTAGTTTTGAGAAGTGGATCAAAGCCGGATCTGTCAGTGACTTTGTTTTTGCCTTTAGGTGTCTTTATTTCATTTATTCTCACCTATTCCGTCACTGGCTATATTTCTTCTGAAAAACTGCTAAAACATTGAAGACAGTATAGCACTGTGGTTTTTTTTTTTTAATTTTTAGAAAATTTTCATCATATCACGTGCCCTCCTTAATGCCCATCACCCAGTTACCCCATCCCTCCACCCACCTCCCTCCAGCAACACTTAGTTTGTTTCCTAGAGTTAAGAGTCTCTCGTGGTTTTTCTCCCTCTCTGATGACTTCCCATTCAGTTTCCCTTCCCTTATGATCCTCTGTGCTATTTCTTATATTCCACATATGAGTGAAATCATATGGTATTTGTCTTTCTCTAATTGACTTATTTCACTTAGCATGATACCCTCTAGTTCCATCCACGTTGTTGCAAATGGCAAGATTTCATTTTTGATGGCTGCATAATAATCCATTGTGGGGTGTGTGTGTGTGTGTGTGTGTGTGTGTGTGTGTGTGTATCACATCTTCTTTATCCATTCATCTGTTGATGGACATCTGGGCTCTTTCCATAGTTTGGCTATTGTAGACATTGCTATTACAAACATTGGGGTGCAGGTGCCCTTTCAGATCAATACATTTGTATCTTAGGGGTAAATACCTAGTAGTGCGATTGCTGGGTTGTAGGGTAGCTCTTTTTTAACTTCTTGAGGAACCTCCATACTGTTTTCCAGAGTGGCTGTATGAGCTTGCATTCCCACCAACAGTGTAGGAGGGTTCCTCTTTCACCGCATCCCTGCCAACATCTGTCGTTTCCTGACTTGTTAATTTTAGCCATTCTGACTGGTGTGAGGTGGTATATCACTGTGGTTTTGATTTGTATTTCCCTGATGCCAAGCGATGTGGAGCATTTTTTCATGTGTCTGTTGGCCATTTGTATGTCTTCTTTGGAGAAATGTCTGTTCAGGTCTTCTGTCCATTTCTTGACTGGATTCTTTGTTTTTTGGGTGTTGAGTTTGGTAAGTTCTTTATAGATCTTGGATTCTAGCCCTTTATCTGATATATCATTTGCAAATATCTTCTCCCATTCCATAGGCTGCCTTTTAGTTTTGTTGACTTTTTCCTTTGCTGTGCTGAAGCTTTTGATTTTGGTAAAGTCCCAATAGTTCATTTTTGCTTTTGTTTCTCTTGCCTTTGGAGAGGTGTCTAGCAAGAAGTCTATGGCTGAGGTCAAAGAGGTTGCTGCCTGTGTTCTCCTCTAGGATTTTGATAGATTCCTGCCTCACATTTAGGTCTTTCATCCATTTTGAGTTTATCTTTGTGTGTGGTGTAAGAAAATGGTCCAGTTTCATACTTCTGCATGTAGCTGTCCAATTTTCCCAACACCATTTATTGAAGAGACTGTCTTTGTTCCATTGGACATTCTTTCCTGCTTTGTCAAAGATTAGTTGACCATAGAGTTGAGGGTCCATTTCTGGGCTCTCTCTTCTGTTCCATTGATCTATGTGTCCGTTTTTGTGCCAGTACCATAGAAGACAGTATAGCATTTTGAATAGAGATTCCTCCCTTTAAAATCTGCAAATGGGATGACTCTTGAAAAAGGTGGCAGAGTGTAAAAACATAGAATAACATCATTAGAAAATGATTATTGTTGCTAATAAGGTTGTATAGAAGATTGAGGAAATCTCATGGAAGTATAGTAATTGAAACTCAATAATTGAAAACTTTTAAGAATCAATATAAAAATTCTTTTTTCATCTATTTTTAATATGCACACCCCACAAATGTGGTTTTCCTTATTGTATATGCTGAAATTCATAGCAGTAATTATGAGAAAAATTTTGTTTTTCTCTTATTGCTGGGGAATTCCTTTTTCCCTTTGTTTTGGGCCTGAGAAATTGCTTGCCAGCATGTCTTGCTCTAGGGAATGTCCTCCCCAACCTCTGATTCAACATTTCCTCTATGGACTTGGGGGCTTGGTGAGGTCATCTGGTGGGGGAGAGAACAGTTCTCTTAGAATGTGCAAGAGATCCCATTTTAAAGAAGACCATTATCTTAGCCAAGTGGTTGGATTGCTTACAAATTGTGTTTCCAGAGGAAGGAGAAAACTTCGTGTCTGTTTGGTTTTGTGTGTGTGTGTGTGTGTGTGTATACATACATATACATATATGCATCGATACACAGATATATGTATATGTATGTATGGATAGATATATAGATTCATACACATATGTTTCTATGCATTTTTAAATGAGAAGGCAATAAGCAGTTCCCATAGGACTAGTTATCATTATGCCATCTTATAATCTTTAGTCTCAAAGCCCTTTGCAATTTACATACACAGAAATCTATTGAATAAGTAACTTGCTATGTACTTCTTTTGCCCATTCCTCTGCTTGAAGAACTTCATTCTCATTAAGCATTACACCTGGCATCATCCAGAGCATGGGGGAGCTTCCATCTCCCAAACCCTTCCATGCTGAACTTTATACCCTGTGATTTTTGCCCTAGTGCTCAGCAGTGATCCCCCAAGGAGCAAGTAATTGAAAGAAAAGACAGTTCAGAAGAGGGACTTTTGTAATGAAAGCCCTATCATAACAGTGATAACACAAAAGGCTCCTACTTTTCCTTCTGTTGATTTTGGGGGGGGGTAGTATATTCTCTCTGAGATTTCCCTTTTGTTTACTTCATCTTATTCCATGCATATTTCTTAAAAATTAGGTGGAAGAAGGATGAACATGGTATAACATTTTTTTTTCTTTAACCTCCATATAATTCCAAATAGTCTTGGTTACAACTTTAAAATTACAGTCTCTACTTTTTATTTATTTTTATTTTTAAAAGATTTATTTATTTGGAGAGAGAGAGTGTGAGAGAGAGAGAGACTGAGTGCGGGGGGGGGAAAGGCGAGGGAGAAGGAGAGAGAGAATCTCAAGCAGACTCCCCACTGAGCACGGAGCCCAAGTGGGGCTTGATCTCACAACCCTGAGATCATGACCTGAGCCGAAATCTAGAGTTGGATGCTTAACTGACTGAGCCACCAAGGGGCCGCTAAAATTATAGTCTCTACTTTTTAAAAGAAAAGTTGTTATATTTGCTTATATTTTGATGTGTTGTTTTTTTTTTTTAGAAAGGAATGCCAAGTATTTGCTTCCTAAAGTGGGCTTTGAACTTGAAGTTGTTTAGGCCTGTAGTCTAAAGCATATTACATCATCCTTTACCAGTTTTCACTACTTTTAAAAATCATTGCTTAACTTCTCATCTTTTTTATTGTTGAAGTATAGTTGACATACAATGCTATATTTGTTTGAGGTCTATAACATAGTAATTTGACAATTTTATACATTATTCAGTGCTCACCACAGTATCATCACCATACAACAGCATTACAATATGCTAAACATTTCATCTCCATGACTTATTTTATAACTGGAAGTTTGTACCTCTTACTCCCCTTTGCCTATTTCACCCATCCCCCACCCACCTGTCCTCTGGCAACTGCCAGTTTATATTTAAGAGTGTGGGTGTTTTTTTGTTCTTGTTCGTTTTGTTTTTTAGATTCCACATATAAGGGAAGTCATATGGTATTTGCTTTGTCTGACTTATTTCACTTATCATAATAGTCTCCAGTTTTACTTTCACTTACTTATTTTGAATGTTTGATTCTTGCGTTGTAGTGAAAATTATCCCATGTCCAGATCTGAGAGCATTTTTGTTCATTTGTTCAACAGGGATTTAGTATCTAGCATGTGCAAATCCATTGTGCTTAGGTTATTTCATTTGACTGCTTCTGACTGATTTGCAGCTCTTAATGCATCATTTCCCAAATTATATTCTGGAGAATACTTGTTCCATGAAATACTGGTAATTGCTCTGTAAGAGGATTACAGAGTTAAAAAATCAGACAGATACTGCATGATAGATATATTCTTGGGTATTAAAAATAAATTATAGTATATTAGAAAATACAGTAAAGAAAGCTAATTTAACCATATTTAGTAAATACAAGCCGTATTTATCAGATGGCAGAATCAATTTCCTTATAGATGGAGTACCCATTAAAATTAAAATTACCTTTTTAAATTCCTGTTTTTACAAAGTACAGTTTGGGAAATACTGTCTTAATGCAGTTTTGGAAATAGCACCCAAAAGTTAGTGGCCCAGTTGTCCTAGTATATTGTCAGTCCTGTCTCCCTTACTGGTCCTCTCTCTCTCTCTCAGCAGCCCTCTTTCATTTTTATGCCTAACTTTATGCTTAAAGAATTACCTTTTTCCCTTATGGATAAACCTTGAGCATATTTATGGAGTCTCCTGAGCCACCTGCATCCTGCTAAATGATAAGGTGAAAAATGAAAAATTACCCGTTAGGGAGAATGAATCCCTAACTTTAATTCTTACTGGGGTACTTAGTGCAAGAGCATGGGGTGCTTGATCGGAGTATAAGAGGGTCAGTGATGACAGTGTATAGTTCATCTGCTCATTACTCTTTTGCATTTGTCTCCTGGTTGGTCTCCCACTGCCTGACTTGTCTTTGCTGTAAAGACCCTATGGATTTTTCTTTTTTTTTTTTTAAGATTTTATTTATTTGCGAGAGAGAGAATGAGAGACAGAGAGCATGAGAGGGGGGAGGGTCAGAGGGAGAAGCAGACTCCCTGCTGAGCAGGGAGCCCGATGTGGGACTCGATCCAGGGACTCCAGGATCATGACCTGAGCCGAAGGCAGTCGTTTAACCAGCTGAGCCACCCAGGCGCCCAGACCCTATGGATTTTTCTTTTTAATTGGGCACCACAACTTACATAGTGTACTGTATATTCTGTTGACCTAAATAATTCCGCACGGCTTGATAGATATTAGCACACACATAATACAGATCACTACGTCCCTTGCATCTCCAAGGCCCCATGCTCTGATTTTCTTCCTACCTCTGTCAGAGAGCTTTTGCTCAGTCTTGCTAGTGGGATCTAAATTTTCTGCCCGTTCCTTCTAGATTAGTGTTTCCAAGGGCTCTGCTTTAAGACCGTCTTCTTTTTTGGTAAATTCTTCTTTCGTGTTCTTATCCATATCCATGTTTTTAACTATACTTTCTTTGCTGACAATTCCTCGTTTTCTTTGTTTGATCCCTCCCTTGCTGTTGAGCTTCTTGCCCTAAGTCTTGGTTATTGATTAGACATCTCTATTTGGATGCCTTTAAGATATCCTTATGTCAGCACATCCAAAACAAAACCCATCACTTCTTTGTCCAGAATACTGCTCCTCCTTGTACCTTTTCCTGTCCTGATTTCTGCTACCAGCATCCACCAAATTATCCAAGCTTTATGCCTGAGACTCATCATTTACACCTCGGTCATACTCACCACCCACTACCTGTGCACACAGCCCCATCAGTCTGGTTCCTATACCTCTCTTGAATAGCTCCCTTCTCTTTACTTGCATTGCCTGAATAATATTAAGACTTTTCATCATGTATACTTTGGCCTTCCCTTGATGATTCTTGACAGGAATCCCTGCCACTAGTCTTGCCTATGTCCCGGGCATCCCCTACGCTATATGCAGAATGATCTATCAGAGGCATCTGCTTAGAATTGTTATCGGCATCTCAACCTTAACTGGTTTAAAGCCAAACCTCCTCTTCCCATTGTCTTCTTCATGTTAGTAAATAGAAATTTCATACTTGTAATTGCCAACACCAAAAAAAGTCTGGTGTCATCCTTGCCTGATCTCTTTCTCTCTCATGCACACATCCAATCCATCATCAAGTTCTGTTGGTTCAGCCCTTAGAAGAAAATCACAACCCAAGCATTTCCCACCATTTCTTCTGCTGCCACCGTAGTCCGAGCTACTGTCATCTTTTTCCTGGATCATCACTGTAACTACATACTTGTGTCCTCATAAGTCTTTATCACCAAAAACTATGCTCTTCTGTACAGTAGCTGCGGGCCCCCGGTAGCTGCTGAGCAATAGAAACATGATTGATCTGAACTGAGATGGTTAAAAATATACACCGGATATTGAAGAATTAATACACAAAAACAATGAAAATATCTTAATATTTCATATTGATTGTATACTGAAACAATAACATTTGGGATAGGTTGGATTAAATAAAGGGTGTTACTAGCATTTCACATGGTTTCTTTTTACTGTTTCAAAGTGACTGCTGAAAACTTGAAATCACATATGTGGCTGACATTTATATTACCGTTAGATGGCACGACGCTCGCGTCTTTTTTACACACAGCAGTCAGATCTATCCTTGTGAAATGTCAGAACTTCCCATTCCTCAGGCCAGAATCCCCCAAAGGCTTCCCAGCTCACTTGGGGGAGAAGCCAGGCTGTGTAGTGGGTCCACGGCCCAGCCTGTTTCTGCCCCCTCGGGTCCTGTGCCTCCCCTGTCCAGTGTGCCTCCGGGTCTGCAGGTCTCCTGGCGGCCCCTCCCCTCCAAGGGTCTGTCTCTGGAGTGGCATCTCTTCACTTCACACACTCTTCCCCAGATGGTTTCAAGGCTCCTTCCTTGTTTCTTTCAGGCGTCTACATGAACATCCCTTATCAATAGTGAGCAGTCGAGAGAGAGGTCCATCCTGACCGCCCTATCTAAACCAGCGGCCTGCTTACCTGCACACACTCAGTGTGGGGTGGCTTCACTTTGAAAGGCTCCCCATTGTCTATAGAATGAAATCCACATTGCTTAGTATATCTAGGTGTCCCATTATTGTCGGGCTATTTTCAAACTCTCCGACACATCTCTCACTGTTCCACTTTGTAGCCCACATGTCATGCATTCTAAATCACCTACAGGAAACCTAAAATAAGAAAAAAGTGATAAAGAATATATTAGAGGTTTAAAGGATTATTATTAAACATAGATATATTCGCATACAGAATTAAAATTCATCGACCTTCAAAAACTGAATAGGGTGCAAGCAGAGTTGTCATTTCAACCCTTTGAATTCCACGGACATCCATCCCACAAAATGGATGTATTATAACCAATACCAAAGACAAATGATAGACTCACAAATAAGGAGTTTAAACCTTTGTGAAAGGATCTCGACATGAAAGAATTTCCCTTTACTCATATTTATTTTCCTCTGTAACAACTAAATGTTCGGGATTTTTTCCTCCTAATTAAAAAGGAAGCATAATTTATCAATAGCTTAGTTAGACACTTTATTATAAGAGAATTAAGGGAATTTTTAGAATGAACGTTTCTAGTATGGGTAATCTGAAAAACAAGAATTTATAGCTCAGCAATAAAAAAATAAATAAACCTTTCAGAAATGTTTATTGTTCCGGCTCATTAAAATGTTATGTCTTTTGGACAGTATTTCTTAAAGGCCATAAAATTAATAGTGTATTTTAAAAGTTTTATTGGCACGTATTTCCTAAGTCCAATTTAGCCCTAGTGTTTAATTGTGCTGTCTCATACAGGCTGGAAGTCTGGCAGTTAATATTAATTTTCTGTTTTAAAAGAAAGACATTTTCCTTCAGGGCCAGCTTCCATATTTTTGAATGTGTTTATTTCACACTGCCTTACATTTTCATGTGCTGAAATCTTGAGACTCTGTCAGAGCTAATCTGGATCTGGTATTTCTTTGTGTCTTAAAATTATGCTGAAATTTCAATTAATAACTAATCACACTCTTGGCCTGGGAGAATACACGAAATGAAAATCCTGTGTATCAGCTACCAGAGTTAAATTTTAAATCTTTCAGGGCGTCTGGGTGGCTCAGTTGGCTAAGCGACTGCCTTCGGCTCAGGTCATGATCCTGGAGTCCCTGGATCGAGTCCCGCATCGGGCTCCCTGCTCGGCAGGGAGTCTGCTTCTCCCTCTGACCCTCCCCCCTCTCATTCTCTCTCTCTCAAATAAATAAATAAAATCTTTAAAAAAAAACAAAAACAAACAAACAAACAAACAAAAATTTTAAATCTTTCATTATAGAAAGCAAGGGCAGCAGTAAACATTTATTGAGTACCCGCAGTATGCTAGGTGTTGCACGGACTGTGGAAGTTAACAAAGCACCATGAATGTCCTCAAATACAGAAAAATTCTAACCTATTCATTGGGCTTTCTATAAATGCAGTTCATAGCAAACAAATTTCTTTACCTCTTCAGGGAACTTTTCTTCCACCCACTAGTCCTATTTAAAATCTACACAATAAGAAAACCTCTTCCCTGTTAGTCTTCCTAAGTGAAGTTGCTTTTTCCCAAGGCTCCCAAACCACGGGCAGACAGAGTCAACATTCACAGAAAATTTCAGACTTCTTAGAGGCATATCTTTTAGATGGACTGTCTTCTCTTCATCCCATTATCTTTGCTAGACCTCTTTCATAACCCTGCTTGAAGACTTCCACTCAAGCCCAGCTGCCTTTTTCATCCACCCTATTTCCCAGAATCATCGTGAGCATGTTCGGTTGTCTGCTAAAATACTCTCCCAATGCCTTTACGTAAGTCCTTTACTCTAAAGGAGTCCTAAAGCCCTCCACCTAGTCCTGAATATCTCAAATTTGCCTTTCTTATCCTTTATGGAAGTATTCCATTACCTGCTTGCGATGTCTTTCTATCTGTGCATTCCTCTCCATTCGATCCTTTTCAAAGGTAATAAAGTTATCTTTTTAAACACACATCTTTTTGGACTTTTCCCAGTCTTCAACCTTTTTAACGGTAGTTTCCCATTACCTAGAAGAGTGTTTCTGACCTTTCCCCTATTGTGGCACAGATTGAAAAAGCAGTTAATATGCAGGGGCAAATCAGGGGGCAAACGTGGACCTGGAGGTGATTAGCCGGAGGCGCCATGCTGATTCCAGCCCTGCCTCAAGCCTCAGGGTTACTTTATGGACATTCACTGGGCCATCTCCACAGAGAGGATAAAGCCCAAACTCCTTTGATTCAGTCTTAGTTAGGATCCTCCCGTACCCCTTCCCTCCAAAAGTGGAGCCTGGAACAAGAACTTGAGTAGAGTTAGTTTGGAAGCAGAAGCCAGGGATTAGATGATGTGAAGACAGGAAGAGGAAAAACCCTCCAAATGACTGGGTCTCAGTTCTCCTGAGGACCTTCAGGAAAAATGTGTAGAGTGAGTCCCACAGTTGTCTGCCAGGAGAACAGGGAAGCAAGACCTTTCACCACAGACCCTTGTCTCTTATGGATGGAGAGTTGCCCCCAGAGCCAGACTCTGCACTTCCAGGCTGCGTCTGCAGCAGAGAAAGTCCTAGAGATTTGTAGGTGTGGGCAGGACAAGTGCACTTAACTGTTGCCCCAGCTGCTCTGTACTCATGCAGGCTAGCTACGGAATCACCAGTGTCCAGTCTGCTCTACCTCTGCACCCCTCAGCCCTTGTTGTGCTTCATGTTAAGTGCGTTCTGTCACTAACTCTTTAAGGAGTGGCCAGTCATGATATTTTGGAGAGGAAAACAAAAAACAAAAGACAAAAGAACAAGACTTACAGCCAGGGGGGTAGTGAACCAGCTGTTGACTCCGCTAGTCTCAAGCTGGTCTTAAGGCTGTGATTGAAGTTCATCATTTCCCTTCTCTGTCACCCATTTCTGAACACCCTCATACTCAGCAGGAATTCTGCTAGTTTGCCTGGTGGAGGTGGCCCAGACTGTCATCCCTGAGGAGTCTGAGTCTTTGGCTCCCTTGCCCTTTTTGGCTGTCATTGCTGTAATCCATGTTCACGGTTACCACCAGACACAGAAGCACCCAGAGAGGTCCCAGTGAATCTCCAGTGCTCCCTACATCCCTCTCTCTGCCTCTGCCCTATGGCAGCAATCCTCTTTCCTCATGACTGTTGGGGCTGATTATCCCACCTGTCCAGTAGCCCCTCTCTTTGCCTACGGACCCACCAGCGTGAGAGACACACAGTAACCAGGCAAAGCTTAGCTACAGTGGAGCCCTCACCGTGTCCAGTAGTGCGATGATTGTCACCTGGGGTTGATTTTGCCCCAAAGGGACATTTGGTGATATTTGAAGACATTTACAGTTGTCACATTTGGCAGAGGGGTTGCTACGGTTATCTAGTGGGTAGAAGCCAGGGACGCTGTTCAACAACCTACAACGTACAGGACAGCTACCACAATAAAGAAGTATCTGGAACCTAAATGACAATAGTGCCAAGGCTGAGAAACCCTGCCCTAGGAGAAATGATTCTCCCCCCGGGGACATGGACTTTTAATCTCACATGGTCTAGAGCTGTGGGGACAGAAAGTATACAGTCTGCCAGTGGTCTCCAGAGAGAGACAGTCCAAAGATTCACTCACTCCACCCCTTGGTTCCCACGCCCATATATTCTGTTGGGGACACAGGACCAAATGACATCCATTGGGTCAATGCATGGACTGCATTCCAGAGGATGGAGTCCTAGAATTGTCCAGTTAGAAGATAGGAAGGCTGGGGCACTTACCCACCCAGGTCTTAGGGCTGTGGTAGGATGGTAGGACACTGAGGTGGCGTGATGATATAACTGTGTTACAGTGTTACGGTTACAGTTGCGCGGCTGGAAGAGATCTACAGGGATCAGAAGCATCAGAACATATTCAGTATAAGGGCAGGGGCTTTTTCTTTAGTGCCATCGTATACACGTGCCAGGTACGTGGGTTCGTATGAGTGGCTTAATAAGTGTCTCGAATAAAGATGAAATTGCTCTGGGTGAGTAAACAGTGATTCAGTGAATGAACAAAGTCTTGCCTGAAATTTTCCATGTGTATTGAATATTTTAGCGTCGTTATCCATATCTTCTTAGATGAAGAAACTTAGAATGTCAAGTCTGTGGCTTCCCTTTGGATGTCATGATGGCAGCATTCAACACGCCTCGTGTTTATTCACAGCGTCTCTCTTCTGAACTGGATCTAGCATTATCCAGTGTAGAGTAGTTGGTATAATACTAACTTTTAGATTCAGTGTTCTCCTTCGCTCCTGAATGGTGGTTCAGCTGACACGTTCATGGAGGCGTTGAGTGAAATTTTAAAAGAGGAGGAGTATTTCGGTGGTGAAGATGGAGTGTGGAAAAGGCCACAAACAAACAGAAACCTGGGGATAAGAAATCTCTGGGCATGTTTTCAGGTAGCAGTGACAATTAGAGATTAGGACACATGAAGCGTGTATATAGGAGTAAGAGGAAATCTTTGAAAATGTAATTGGAGCTACAGTTTGCCAGGCCTTTGCCCAGCAGGTTAAAGCACCTCAGACCTTCGTACGTGGTGCAGTTACCAATGGTCTGTGACGTCCTGTCTCCGCAGTAAAGCTCCCAAGCTCTACAGGGCACTACATGCTTTATCTCTAAAACCGTGCTGTCCAGATCCTATCTTGCAGGACACGGCTGCGCCTCTGGCATCAAGTTCTTCCTAACCACTCATGTCCACCTAGATAGCATCCCTCAGCTTTTATTTTTTGCACTCCTTAATTCTCATTCACCCAGTGCTTGACACTGTTTTATCTTCACCCCTTGGTCACATAAGTGGCCAGTAGAGGATGAGGCCACTTCTTTTATCTTCTATGTCAGCAAGCAGACTACATGCACATAGGAGGTTCAGTAAATAATTGGAAAGTTAAAAGCATCCGGTTTGATGATGCTTATCCGAATCCCTTCTACATGTGAGTTTTTAAAAATTAGTATGTTTGAGGCAAAAGGTCAGTAGCTTACAGCTGCACATATTGTATGCCTTACTATTTACCTGTTTTTTGTGTGCATCCAAATTAGAGAGAAGATGAGGGGGTATGTATGACAGTGTGGGGGTATTGGTTTTAATGTTTTAGAACTTTTTCTTGTCTAAACCTGAGCCAGAGAATGAACCCAAGTGATCCAACTGGATTTCTTTAGCTTTCACAAATTTTAGAAAATTTAATTTATGAAAGTTAATCGAAAGGTGTCAACATGGTGATTTTTAACGTGGTACCATTTAAGGCGTAGTAAAACAATAAAGATATCAAACTGTTGTGATGAAATCCCATGCATTTGTTTTCCTCACCACCAATAATGGAAATGCCTAATAAAGATTTCCTTTAAATTTTTGTCATTATAGTCATCACTGTTATGTGCACTTTTTCTGCTGGGAGATTCCCCTTCTGCTAGGTTCCTTTTCTTCCTTTCTCCTACCCTACATTTCTCTCTCACGCACACACCCTGTTTTCACTTCTTTCCTGAGTACTTTTGCTTTGAATTATCCTTGATGGATCTTGTTTTTGTCGGCTTATTTCCTAGATGGGAAGTGATGGAATTTTACGCCTCAGTTCTTCAGCACTAAATAATGAATTCTTTGCATATGCAGCTCAAGGATGGAAACAGCGACTGGCAGAAGGTAAATTTCTCTTTTCCATTATTCTTTGGCATATCTGAGTACACGTACTGTACTGAGCTTTGCACCTTTCTCTGATTTCTGAGTCTTTTTCTCTCGCTGAAGTATAAATTAGTAAAAACTCCCATTCTGTTCCAAATGACTTCACTAATTCTTTGTTATACTTGGCAGTTTTGAGGTCCAATATTTTTGAAGGAAGCATGATATCTGGAACATAATAAAAATTTTTGATATAGCTAGATTTTCTTTGGAATGGTAATTTTAATCACTTGCTTGAAGCATTATGTATTTTTTTAATGTCCTAGAGCCTAAAGAATCTTCTTTTAATACTTTCTTCCCCTAAAGCCACCATTTCACCTTATTCTTCCTTTAGTCACCAAGCTTCTTGAAAGACGAAAAATAACGAATGGTACTACATTTTTACTCCCTTACCCTCTCAAAGTGTTATGGTAGGTGTGACTCTATCCACAACTGAAATAACGCCTCCTGGAGAATATTAATGGCTTTCTAATGGCAAAGCCCAGTTTCTTCTTCTTAGTCCTTACATTTTATGTTCCTTCTGCAATATCTCATTTTTTTTTTTACCCCATCCAATTTGAAACCATGTACCTTAGATATTTACAATATATTTTAAATTGTTTCCCGCGGCCGCATTGCCAATAACCATTCCTCAGCTTCCATCCGGAGCTTCTATTCTTCCATCTGATGATACCTGGTGGTGTCTCCACCATTCTCTCTGGTACTTTCTCTTGTAGCTGTGCACATTCACTAAGCAGCCTCTTTCACCACCTTGGTATGGCCCCTATGCCAAATCTTCCACATCTGGCTCTCACTCTTCTTTCCTAATCCTATGTTCCATTCCAAATGCCTGCTGGATCTCCCGAGCTGATATCAAGCACCTGAAAACCATAATGTCACTATTAACCTCACTATCTTCCCTTCCCTTAACCTTACTCTCTGCTCTCCCTTCTGTCCCCTTTCTACTGATGTCACCACCGTCCACAGAGCTCCCTACTTTGAAATTTGATGATCTCTCTTGTCCTCTTCCTTCTCCTGATCTGGTCATGAACTGTCAATTGTGCTGTGAATCTGAATGCCCTGGAACATTCCCACAGCTGCTGGCCTGACTGTACTCTCTGTTTCTCATCTGTGCCGTTCAGCAGCCTCCTGGCTGGAGTCCTCCCATGTCTACACCTGGTTTCTAAACCACTTGTTTGGCCATATTCCTCCCTGAGTGAATGCCATCAGGACCTCCCTCTGTCTCTTGTAGGAAAAATTTAGAACTCTCTTTAAACCATGTATTTGCTAATTGGCCTCAGCCTACCTTCCCCATTTCATTTCATTCTATTCCTACGTTCTCACAATTGGCCACTCAAAAGAACATAAATATACATATTCATATCTCTGTGCCTTGTGAGTTAATTACTTTATAAAACTTGGTCATCCGTCAAAAGCTAACTCAAGTACCATTTCCTGTGTGTGGGCTTCCCTAATCGATGCAGGCAGAATTAAGTGCCTTTTCTTCTGTGCTTTCACTACCTTTATTCTTATAGCCCATACAGGGCTTTCAACATTATCTTGTAGTCAGTTGTGTGCCTTTTATCCCACCAGACTGATTTCATTAAAGACTCTGAATATACGCCATTTAATTCACAGCCCCTAGCATACAGTATATTTGCTGAGGGTTTTAAAGTTCACCTACAACTAAATGACTATTTGAACGACGTTCATAAAGAGAGAAGCTGTAGAAATATTGTCAGTACTCAGCCTTTTACTTTTCAACATCCATAAAAGTTTACTCAAATTAATTGCGTTTTCTTTATTAACTGACAAAAGATATGACAACTTTTACTCAATATATAAGCATTTGCTTTCTAGGAGAGTTTACTCCAGAAATGCAGTTGCGGATAAGGCAAGAAATTGAGAAGGAAAAGAAAACAGAACCTTGGAAAGAAAAATTCTTTGAAAGGTTTTATGGAGAAAAGTAAGTACTAGAGCATTTTTTTTCTCATTTCTC
Source organism: Leptonychotes weddellii (assembly GCF_054177405.1). Lineage (NCBI taxonomy): Eukaryota > Metazoa > Chordata > Mammalia > Carnivora > Phocidae > Leptonychotes > Leptonychotes weddellii. The sequence continues at coordinate 35,445,910 of NC_138381.1, read as the reverse complement.
TCAGAAGGAAATGAAAATGTAATTCTCTGCTTCACATAGCACACTCATATGCTGTAAAACTTAATAAACCTGCGATAAAAGGCAATAGTCCCTCAGTGTAAGAAATTGCAGGTAAAATTATAGTGGCATATCAGCATTTAAATTTTTAAAAAATGCATTTTCAAGGGTTTATAACTTGTCCATGAAAATTCATTTTGGACTGAAAGTAGCACATGAAATCCTATAGAAGTCAATTACGGCTTTCTTAACTAGATTTTAGTAAAAATCTCCTGTTTTTAATCCAAGTATATTCATTAAGGAATACTTTAGAGCTAAGTAGTTTTAGACACCCTTAATTCTCACATTTTTCTGAAAATGTTGGCTATGCATATACACTTGTTTAGTCCTTGTTTGGGGGAGAGCCTGATGTATTACTCTTCACTCTATCCATCTTGCTCTTTGAGTGTAACCGGTTTTTAATTTATTATTTTTCTTCGTGTGTTTCTTTTTAAAGTAACACCAGCCACACATAAGTGTGATAGCGACTGAATTAAATTGAAAGTAGTTTCTCCTTTGCCTTACATTTAGAAGGGACATACTGTACTTGAGCATAATTCAAGTCTCAGAGACCATCAGATCCCTAAGGAAGAAGGAAGGATTTCAGAGCCGACAATTGACAGTGACTTTAGATCCTCCTCAGAAAGGATTTCTCCTGGAACTCCCATGTATATACTTTATGGTTGGAAGTTGTTTTGTGTAAATGACACTGAGGTGGTTGCAGGTAACAAAATCTGTACCATTTGATTTAATTTCATAAAATTTCCCCCATAAATAGGGAAAACAATGTCAGGAGTCTCATATGAGTGCTCTTCTTAAAAAAGGATCACGTGATTAACCGCCTGCTTACCCAGAGTAGGCTTGCATTTCGTGGAGCGTCCTAAGTAGCAGTAACTCTCAAGTAGGAAGGCTTGTTTTTAGTTGCTATCCTAGGACCGTGGGTGCATATATATCTTTAAGCAGAACCAACAGGAGATAATTAATGTATTTTCTCAAAAATTAAAAATGCAGCAGGCTCCTTATATGCCTTCAGATATTGTCACCAGCAGTATTACTCAAGCCTGGCTGCATCAGAATCCTCACTGGAGCTTTTAAAAATAGATACAGATTTCCGGGACCCATGGCAGACAGACTGATTGGGAATGTCTAGCAGGTGAGCCCAGAAATATGCATTTTTAGATGCTCTTCAGGTCATGCTGATGCCCAGCAGGAGTAAGAACCCTGGAGAATGGGGGCGCCTGGGTGGCTCAGTTGTTGGGCATCTGCCTTCAGCTCGGGTCGTGATCCCAGGGTCCTGGGATCGAGCCCCGCATCAGGCTCCCTGCTCCGTGGGAAGCCTGCTTGTCCCTCTCCCACTCCCCTTGCTTGTGTTCCTGCTCTTGCTAGCTCTCTCTCTGTCAAATAAATAAAATCTTAAAAAAAAAAAAAAAAGAACCCTGGAGAATGACATTGCAGACCACTCAGGAGGGCTCCCCCACCTTGTGTCTGACAGAGGGAATGTTGGGAGCACCCTTTTCAGTGCTGGCAAAAGCACAACTGAGCTAGTTACCTCCAATGTACTGATCTTGAGTGTTGGGCCCCCCTTTTTTTTTAATTCAGCAAAATTGATCCAACATCTCGTCTAGATGCCAGAGGTGTAGACATTTGTAGGGCTTCCTAGGCTCTGCCCTCAGAGAGTGTGTACCCTAGAGCACATGCATTACAGAGGGCTTTCCCTTTTCAGCAAACCGTGATTGAACATAGTCGGCTCTGATACGTGTCTAAGAGCTTTGCAAGTATTATTTTACTAACCCACCCAACAGTCCTATAAGGTGGACGCCATTATTACTTTTACATTAAAAAAGGGTTTAAGAAACTGAGAGACCATGAAACTAAGTAATTTTTCCAGGTTTACCCAGTGTGGTTAAGTAATTTGCTCAGCGTCCTAGTGCCGCAATTCCTTCTCAGAAAAATTCACACATATATAATATTTTTACATAAAATTTGAGGGCTTCCAGACTCCCATGCATATCAGGTTAAAGGCCCCTGCCCTGGAGGGTAACAGCTACAATACTGTGAGTAAGCATGATTCCGTCTTACCATCCCTGAGCTCTGAATACTAACACTTCTTTTATTTGACCCTTTTCTTGCTGTAGTTTATCCATAGAGTTTCTGTCCCCTTATGTCACTGGAACTCTTGCTTGTCTTTTTCCATCTTTGATTACATATTGGATGACAGCTATATTTTGGACATTTCATTGAATGCCCTTCAAATTTTGTTACTTCTAGATGACTTAAGCTACCCCAGTGTGTGAAGGATTGTTTTTCCTAGCATCAGATAATTTTCAGTTGACATGTGCCTTTTCACTGCTCTAAGTTTTCCCTAGAATGTTGCCATCCAAACTCCTCTATTGTTAAGATTTGTTTGCTCTAGTTTTCAGCTGTTTGTCTGAGCTCTTTATTATGGTTACTCTGCTTATAACATAGTACTGTTCTCTATTTGCTTTAGTTACTTAGAGATCACCCATATGTATGCTAACTCAGAATTATAGGAGTTGGTCTGTTCGTTTGCAGTCTAGATTTCTGGACTTAACTGTTTTCCTTTGTGTTGTTATGTGGTGTGCTGTGAAAAACAACCTTCTATGCCTTATGCCATCTTAAATCCATTTTTTTCATGAAAATAATAAAATGCTGACATATAGGTATATTTTATACAGTGCTGTTGTCCACATATATATGTAATATACATATACACACATTCATAATATATACATTTATATATTCCATACATTTGTGATATTTAATAATATTAAATATATTTTGTATGAATTAATAAATTTATTATACCCTTATTAACCAATTAGCAGAAATTTGGCTGCCAGTAGATAGTTACTATATATTCTACACCTAACCTAATATCAGTAGTATCTCTGCTTGACCTAGCCCCAAGGCACCGTATTTCTAGTTGATTATTCTTCTTTAAGTTTATCTGTAATGTAGTTATTCTGTTCCTCTCAGTATAGGATAGTTATAAATTGGAGCTTAGTTTGAACCTATCTTAGGGAAAGTTGAAAGAAAAGAGTCTAATTATGAGGGCAGTACTTCCTATCTTCTTTTTAGAGCCTTCTGAATGTTAGTAAAGAAGACAATGAATACACCCCAAAAAATCTATTCAATATTACTTCCTTTTCATTTTGAGAATTTAAGTAAAAAGTTGAAGGAGATTTCACTGAGGTATTTTCCCGCATTGATACTTTTAGCTGTATTTCTTCAGTCAAATATGTTTGAGAATATTTCTCTCTTTGTAATTGTCTTTGTAATTGTCTGTACTCTAACTTCTTTTAGAACAGCTTATTTCTCTACCATGTGATGCTGACATTGTAAGTTAGTATGACAGGAAATAGTAGTTTCCAGTATTTTTGTAATTCTGATGAACTTTCCCTTACGACATGAATATTAGGTTATCCTAATGGAATAGGAATATCCTTACAGTAAGAGATGACATGAAAGAATTTTAAGGTCTTGCCTCATACAAATATAATCTAATAGAATCAACTTTGTTGACCCCAAATACGTTTGTTATTCTTTAGTGAAATTTCCATATTGTTTTAGGTTAGACACTGAGAGACTAAAATAAGGTTAGTAACACCTCTTACATTGGTTTAAGAGAATTTAATCTTTGGAAGTCATTTCAGTTTTAAGATTTTACAACATACCCATATTCCATTGATCTTATTTGCTTATATGGCATCCTTTGAAGACTGTGCAGTTTTCTGTGATAAAGATATATTGCTAATTTCTGACTAAAAAATTTTCGATCTTGTCCATTCTTTTGCTTTTCTGCCCATATTTTCTAATCTTTTGTAGTCTGTAATTTTTTAATTCCTTTTACATAACATTTGGCAAAGTTCATATCTCCTTGCTTACAGAATAAAAATCTATACCAAATCAATCAATCTATACCTTTCTTAACCAGAAGTAGAGTTTACTTTAGTTACGATTATAAAAGCAGTGGAAGAACTAGGTCATCATAAACTAGTTTACATAAATTAAGCATGTTACTTAGTGATTATAAAATTAATTTGATGCATTTACTTCTGTTGAATATATATACACACACACACATAAATAATTTGTATCTTTCACATTTTGTGGTTGAACAATAATTGAATCTTTCTAATTTCTGTTCAGGTTGGGCATGTCAAGAGAGGAATCGATGAAGCTCACTTCTGGACCAAACAGTGATGGAGCTGAAAGTAGTTCGTGTGGAACCTCTGGCCTTCCAGGTCTTTCTGCACAGACTCCCTTAGAAGAGCAACAGTCAAAAAGCATGAAAAGTCCAACTTCTCCAGAGCCTGATTTCTGTGCTACGCTTTGTCCTATGGTAGATGTAGGTAAAGATGTGATGGCAGAATCAGAATCAGAAGATATCTTGATCCCTGAAGAATCTGTGATTCAGGAGGAGATTGCAGAAGAGGTAGAGACTAGTATCTGTGAATGTCAGGATGAAAATCATAAGACAATACCTGAATTTTCTGAGGTGTCTGAAAGTCCAGCCAACTCTCATGAAGAGCCCCAAGTAACACCTCCTGAAGATAACTTGGAATCCTGTGTTATGATGAATGATGTTTTAGAAACTTTGCCTCATATTGAAGTGAAGGTGGAAGAGAAATCCGAATCTTCCCAGGAAGAAATGTCAGTTGTTATCGATCAGCTAGAAGTCTGTGACTCTCTCGTTCCTTCCACTTCATCTGTGACTCACGTCAGTGACACAGAACATAAGGAGCCAGAAGCTGCAATAGAGACCAATATTCCAGAAATAAAAACAGGGGCATCTTCTTTAGAAGGCCGATTTCCCAATGAAGGAATTGCTGTAGATATGGAACTACAGAGTGATCCTGATGAACAGCTTTCTGAAAATGCTTGCATCTCTGAAACTTCCTTCTCTTCCGAGAGCCCAGAGGGAGGCTGTACCAGCCTGACATCCCCAGGAGGGGAAACCCAATCCACCTCAGAGGAATCATGTACTCCAGCCTCCCTTGAGACAACGTTTTGTTCTGAGGTGTCCAGCACTGAAAACACAGACAAATATAATCAGAGAAATCCCCCTGATGAAAACCTTCATGCATCTTTGATGTCAGAAATATCTCCAGTATCCACTTCACCTGAAATATCAGAGGCATCTCTGATGTCCAGTTTACCTTTGACATCTGAAGCATCCCCCATATCAAATCTACCTTTAACATCAGAAACATCCCCCATGTCTGATTTACCTTTGACATCAGAAACGTCTTCAGTGTCTTCCATGCTTCTCACACCTGAGACCACTTTTATATCCAGTTTGCCACTTCCTTCAGAAACATCTCCAATTTCTAATTCTTCCATGAATGAAAGAATGGTGCATCAGCAAAGAAAGTCTCCTTCCCTATCTGAAGAACCACTCTCCCCACAGAAAGATGAAGGTTCTGCCCCTGCCAAGCCACTGGGAGAGAGCCTTCTCTCTCAACAGAAGACTCTATCACATACTCCTGAACCCATCAAAATGGGTTCCTCCATTGTTCCTGAAGCATTTCCATCTGAAGACTTGCACAGTAAGACTCTGAATCAGCAGCCTTGTAAATCCCATGTTGAAACTGAAAAGCCCTATCCTGCTTCAATTCCAGAACTTCCTTCTATAGAAATGATAAAAGTAAAAAATCACAATGTCCTGCAAAGAACAGAAAGGAAAGGGGCATCTTCACCATTGGAGTTACCTGTCTTTTCTGAAGAGATGGAGAATAAGGGAAATGAGCTTCCATCAGCTAAATTACAGGACAAGCAATATGTCTCATCAGTGGATAAGGCTTCATTTTCGGAAGGCTCTAGAAATAAAACACATAAGCAAGGGGGCTCACAGAATCGGTTGGAGACCTCGCATTCTTCCAAGTTGTCAGAGCCCTCCAAGTCACCCGATGGGGTAAGAAATGAAAGTAGAGAATCAGAGATATCGAAGAGGAAGACTGCAGAGCAACACAGTTTTGGAATCTGTAAGGAAAAGAGGGCTAGGATAGAAGATGATCAGTCAACCCGGAACTTACCATCCAGCAGCCCACCTGAGAAAGAACAGCCTCCAAGAGAGGAGCCCAGAGTTCCGCCTCTCAAGGTATGGAATAATAATAATAACATTAAAGACAATTCCATAGCTAGGCTTTTCCTATTTAGATGCTTAATTTTCAGAATTAAATAAGGTTTTCTTCCCTCTAGGTTTTATGTAGCAGTTCATGATCTAATACTCTCAGCACTATTCTAATATTAAATGATCCTTTTTAAGGATTGCTGAGCTCACAAGATAATTTTAGATATATGTATATATTTAGACCTCAGCATTTAAGGAAAAAGAAATAGGGAGGGAGAACTGGGCCTGGAGGAGCCGATAGGCCATGAGATAGAGGGTCTTTTGGGGACTCCAAGGTATAGGATGAAGACCTACATGCACTTGGGGAAAGTAAAGATATCAAAGTTCAGTAGGACTAGGGAAAGCAGTCAAAAGTCAGAGGCATACACAAAGGAGGAGAAGGTCGAGAATATCAGCTCATTTATTTTCCAGCAAATATTCACCACCACCATTCCCTAGCAGAAAGGACCTGACTTATGGAAGAGCCTCATTAAATATTTCTTGAGTAAATCAATGAAATTGCTTTGCACACCCTGAGGGAAAAATGCTGTAGATATGCAGATATACAAATCTTATTTTTTTTTAAATTTTTGAGATAGTAAAGAGGTATTTAACTTCCCAAATAATAAAACCTGTAGTGAAACATTCTGATTTATATATTCTCTTTTGATCCCAGGTAAGTTTTAACTCTCAGAAAACAAATCGTTTATATAAATTGGCTCTGCCTAAGTAAACTGAAAATTAAGGTTAATTCAAAAGAAATACTCTGTTTAATAAAAAAAAAAACAAAACCCTACCCAATATAATCTATATTTATTTGGTGCTTTCATCTCAGTCCATTTATATTGTCCAACAGTTAAGTGGATTATTCCACCATAGGTTTGGTCTAGAATTATAACCCTATTCAAGCTGTGTTGCTCTTAATTTCTTTCTCTTTATTTTGCTCTGCTCTGACATCTGTTTTATGTACGTGTCTCATGATATCCATAAGGCTGACTTTTAAGAGTATAGCTGTAGTTATTCTACTTAATAAAGTAACCCCTATTAAATAAGATTCTAAAGATGTGAAAGATGAACATTAAGCTCCAATTAAAGGCCTGCTATGCATTTTAATTTCTGAAGCAGTGGAAAGAAAAATATAAGCATGCTTTTCATAGGAAATATTTTTGAACATAGCAGTCTGATTTTTCTTGTCAAAAGCTTGTTTTCAATGTACATTTTATGGTAGATGGATATCATAAGTATATTTGGTGTTCGTTTGGCCTTGAGCTCTTGCTTAAGTATATCTAGGTTTAATTTTTTAAACGTTTTTAGTTGTTTCCTTTTTTGAACTAAAGAAAATATTTAAAAGGAAAAATGGAATCTCCGCTCTAAATTCATTTTTTCTTTGAAGCCTTTGGATTAGAAGAGAGACATCGCAGGTTGGAAAATGAGAAATGAGATAGCTCAGAAAGATCATTTCATCTACCAAAGTTCCAAAGCATAATTTCAGATTGATATGATCCTATAGTATGTGTCAAACTTTTATAGTGTAAATATACATATGTTGGGAAGGGAGATACGTTTTCTAGGAAAAGCTTTTCCTAGAGGGAGGAAAACAAGGGAAGCATAGTAGTACCTGTCAAGAGCCCTGAATGGGGAACCCAAAGACTCTCTCTGTCACTCCCTAGTTGTATGACTCCAGGGCAGCCTATGTTCCCTCCACAGGCTCAGTTTTTTCAACTGTAAAATGAGGGGCTTTAACTAGCTCCCTTCCAGCTCTCCAAATCTCTGACTCTAAGAATGTGTTTAGTGACTAGAACATCACAGGCATTGCTATGGGATGTTGGTTTTTGAGTCTTGTGCCTCATTAATTTGGTGATGACTGTGAGCCTCTTAATTAGCATGAGTTAGGTGGACAGTGTGGGTTGGGATATTTATGAAACTCAGCAAATTGTACATTACTGATATCCGAAGAAACTGCCCAACCCGTGGTTGCTCTTAGAGGCAGAAAACCAGGGTTGCCCTTGCTTTTATGAAAAGATAATGATACCAAATCCCTTTGGAAAGCAGAGCACTCTCACAAATACTGTCTCATTCCATCTTTATAACAGCCCTGTGAAGGAAATAGACCAGAAATAACTAGTCTCATTTTACAAGTGAGTTTACAAACTCTTATTGTCTGCTGATTATACAGGTATGAGCCAGTTTGCCAGGTGGTATGGGAGTACAGAAAAACCACAGAGTCTCTGGCTCACGGAGGTCACTGGAGAAAGCGAAGTACACGATGATTTGCCCAAGATTACAGAATTTCTTTGAGTGAAGGCAGGATGAGGATTCTAGTCTTCTGACCTCTTGGCTAAGGCTTTTTTTCATTGTGGCAAATGAAGAGATAAACTCATATGGAATGAAGGTCCCAGTTTTCCATGCCAGGAAGGAAGATAATTTAAAAGCTAACGATCTCTAAGTCTTTTTTAGCTAACCTCATTTTAAGAAGCAGGGATTTTGTTTCCATTTATATGAGGCATTAAGAAGATGTTTCATTTCCATACCAAATGAAGTCACCGGTTGATGTTTCTGTAGATGAAACACAGAGATTAAAAATTCTAATTTCACATTCATGCCACATTTATTGTCGCTTTATACCTTAAAGGCCCATTCGGGGACTTAGGTGTCGTTGATGCCACATTATGAGAGGATGCAGCCCATCTTGTCTCTTGCATTATCACATTCCACCTGCCTCCTCTGTGATCATGTACCAAGCGCTTTCTCTTTCCGTTCTCCCCTTCCTGTAGATCCAGCTTTCCAAAATTGGGCCACCTTTCATTATCAAGAGCCAGCCAGTCTCCAAACCAGAGTCTCGAGCATCCCCTAGCACATCGGTCGGCGGTGGGAGGAACACAGGAGCCAGGACCCTTGCAGACATCAAGGCCCGGGCCCAGCAAGCGAGGGCCCAGCGAGAGGCGGCCGCGGCAGCTGCTGTAGCCGCCGCGGCGAGCATCGTCTCGGGAGCCATGGGGAGCCCAGGAGAGGGTGGAAAGGCGAGAACCCTGGCACATATCAAAGAGCAGACAAAGGCGAAGCTCTTTGCAAAGCATCAAGCCCGAGCCCACCTCTTCCAGAACACTAAAGAGTCCCGGTTGCCTCCACTCGGCTCAAAGGAAGGGCCTCCAAGCTTAGAAGTCTCTTCTACCCCTGAAACAAAAATTGAGGGGTCAACCGGCGTGATTATTGTCAATCCAAACTGCAGATCTCCTAGCAACAAGTCTGCGCACCTCCGGGAGACCACCACTGTATTACAGCAGTCTCTTAACCCAGCTAAACTTCCAGAAACTGCCACGGACTTATCTGTGCATAGTTCTGACGAGAATATACCCATGTCACATTTATCTGAGAAAATTGTTTCATCTACCTCTTCTGAAAATAGCAGTGTGCCCATGCTTTTTAATAAAAATTCTGTCCCTGTGTCTGTTTGCAGCACTGCTATGTCGGGAGCAATTAAAGAACATCCCTTTGTGAGTTCTGTTGATAAATCCTCTGTTCTAATGTCTGTCGACAGTGCAAACACCACAATTTCTGCTTGTAATATAAGCATGTTGAAAACCATCCAGGGAACGGACACTCCGTGCATAGCCATTATACCAAAATGTATTGAAAGCACTCCTGTCCCCGTCCCGGCCGAGGGCTGCAGTGTCTCGAGCCCCACGGACGACAAGCAGTTGCTACTGTCCGGCCACAGTGCTGGTAACCTGGTCCCCAGCCAGTATGCCTCCGTGCCAACTCCCTCCGTTGGAAATAACTTGCCAAACCATCCATCCACGAGCTCCGTCTTGATTCCCCCGACGGGACTTAGCGGCAGATTTCCTTCTGAGAAGCTAGCCATGCCTGGGAGTGAAGAACAGCCCCCCGGGCCCCTGGGTACCACTGTGAGAGCCGCCCTGAGCTGCAGGGAGTCGGCCGCGGCCACAGACGCTCTGGCCGCACGCCCACCTGTTGCAGTGTTTACTGGAAGCATGCTGACCGTAAACTCCTACGAGAGTCCTCCCAAGTTAAGCGCGGAGAGCTCGGACAAACATTCCGGGCCTCGAAACAGGGCAGACGGTTCTGGGAAACCTCAGCCACCTGCGGGGGGCTTCGCACCAGCAGCCGTAAACAGGTCGATCCCGTGTAAAGTCATCGTGGACCACAGCGCCACGCTGACCTCCACTCTGTCTCTGACCGTCTCCATCGAGAGCGCAGACGCCACCTTGGACCTCCAGAGCAGGTCCGCGAGGACAGAAGCCTCCGCGCAGCCCGTGGCGTGCCCCCAGGTGTCTGTCATCAGCAGGCCCGAGGCGGCTGCCCCCGAAGGCGTAGACCACGGCTCGGGTTTCCTCAGCGCCGCCGCGGCGAAGCAGGAGCGCACCACGGCGCCGGCAGCCTGCTCGGGGCTCCGGGAAGGAGCCCTGGTGCTTCCGGACAAACGAAGCGAAGGGCCCGCTCCTAGTGCTGGCTTTGCCGAGCAGGCACGCGGCCCCGCCGCTTTCCAAAGTGAAGCCGACCCGAGCTGCAGCAGTCGGTACAACCCAGGCAGCCGGATTTGCTGGAACGATGAGGGCCTGCGGAGCGCAGGGCAGCCCCTGGGTGGTCACCCTGCTTCAGGTAAACAGAGGGAGTATCTGGAGCAGAGCTGCCCGAAGGCCGTCAAAACTGAGCACACCAGCTACTCCCACATGTCAGAACTTCACCCCAGGAGTCTCCTAACGAGCGTCACTCTCCCCGTGAAGTCCGAACCTCATGAAGTGGACAAGGGCTTGAGAATGGACACTGAAGACTTCCCCGGCCCTGAGCTGCCTCCTGCGGCCGCGGAGGTCGCCCCCAGCCTGCCGCAGACGCAGACCGTGAAGGCTCCCTCCTCTGGCCCCATGGAAGAGGCCATTTCCTTGGCTACAGACCCCCTGAAAAGAGTCCCCAGCGCAGGGGGCTCCGGCGGCCGGCTGTCCTCTGTGGAGGCTAACAATCCACTGGTGACACAGCTACTCCAGGGCAACCTGCCTTTGGAAAAGGTGTTGCCTCAGCCCAGACTGGGAGCCAAGCTCGAGATCAGCAGGCTCCCTCTGCCTCTTCAAACTACCTCAGCGGGGAAGACAGCACCGGAGAGGACCATCGTCGAAATGCCGTCCAGCTCTCCGAACCCGGACGGGAAGGGCTACCTGGCGGGGACCCTCGCGCCACTACAGATGAGAAAGCGAGACAACCACCCCAAAAAGAGAGTCGCCAGGACTGTGGGGGAGCACGCTCAAGTTAAATGCGAGCCGGGGAAATTGTTGGTGGAGCCAGATGCGAAAGGGGTGCCTTGTGTCATCAGCTCGGGCCTGACCCCGCTAGGAGGACACAGCCAGCCGTTTAAGCAGGAGTGGCTGAACAAGCATCCCATGCAGAACAGAATTGTTCATAGCCCTGAGGTCAAACAGCAGAAGCGGCTTCTCCCCTCCTGTAGCTTCCAGCAGAACCTCTTCCACGTCGAGAAGAACGGCAGCTTCCACCCTGATGCTGGTACCTCACACAGACAGCAGTTTTACCAAATGCCTGTGGCTGCCAGGGGTCCCATTCCGAGTGTAGCCCTGTTACAGGCCTCTGCCAAGAGCCCCGTGGGCTGCAATGCGTTTGCCTTCAACAGGCATCTTGAACAGAAGGCACTGGGAGAGGTTGGCCATTCTTCTGCACCACACCAGCTAAGGTTAGCCAACATGGTATCCCCCAACATGCCCATTAAAGAAGGTGATGATGTGGGAGGGGCTGCCCACGCAATGCCAAACAAAGCGGTCGCGCATCCCCCGCCCCCGCCCCCTCCGCCCCCTCCGCCCCCTCCGCCCTTGGCCTTGCCGCCGCCTCCCCCCCCACCACCTCCGCTACCTCCACCTCTCCCTAATGCAGAAGTCCCACCCGATCAAAAGCAACCACCGGTTACCATGGAAACCACTAAGAGACTTAGTTGGCCACAGTCCACGGGCATATGTAGCAATATAAAATCGGAACCTCTTTCTTTTGAGGAAGGTTTAAGCAGCAGCTGTGAACTGGGCATGAAACAAGTTTCCTATGACCAGAATGAAATGAAAGAACAGTTAAAAGCATTTGCGCTAAAAAATGCAGATTTCTCTTCCTATTTGCTTTCTGAGCCACAAAAGCCTTTTACCCAATTAGCTGCTCAGAAAATGCAGGTGCAGCAACAACAGCAGCTCTGTGGAAGTTATCCAACAATACACTTTGGTAGCACGAGCTTCAAAAGGGCAGCATCTGCAATTGAAAAGTCCATTGGGATTTTGGGAAGCGGCTCCAGTCCCGCCACGGGCCTGCCTGGTCAGAACGCTCAGATGCCCGTTCAGAACTTCGCCGACAGCAGCAACGCGGATGAATTGGAACTGAAATGCTCTTGCCGGCTGAAAGCCATGATTGTGTGCAAAGGCTGTGGGGCCTTCTGCCACGATGACTGCATAGGTCCCTCCAAACTCTGTGTAGCTTGCCTGGTTGTGCGGTAAAGAGCTCTAAGGCAAGATGCAGTATCCCTTTTCAACACGGAAAAGCCAAACGGCGTCAGCAGCAACACATTGAGTAACTCAGTGGCGTATATCGTGATAATTTATTTTACTTTGGAACAGCTTATCTTTTCTCTCTCGGATGCTTTACTTGCGTTTCCCAGAAAGGGGAGATCGCATCCCAACCGAGTGGCTCAGCGGCATGTCTTTTGCATACTAAGTTACCATCCCCGGCTTTGGAAAATTTCTGTCCAAGTGTACACAGGTCACTGCCCCATTCGTTTCGGTTTTTTGTTTTGTTTTTTGTTTTTTTTTTAATCCAGCTGTAGATAGGAAAAGGACATTTTTAATTACTTAATGCTAACCAGAGATGCAAATGTAGAAAGAGAATGGTGAAAGTGATGTAAGGTAGTTGGTTTTTCATTCTTCTGTAGATTAACCATTTCAACAAGGGTTTTCGTAGTTGACTCTTCTGGACCTACCTTTACCACAGTGATTAAATCATGTTTGGAAAGGGGAATCTGATTTAAATGTATGATTCCTTGTATTTGCTCATATCCTGAAAGATACATTAAAGGAGGTATGCTGGTAATGCACTCCACTGTCCTTATTCTCTTCCCTCCCTGTTTACTCTTTTCAGAGACTGGTAGAATGTCTGGATCTGCCTCGGACATTGTGCACACATTGTAGTGAAATGTGTCTGATACCTGAAATTGCCGTGTGGGCCTCAAGCCCAGGAATCTGGTTCCAGCCCTTGGACACCTGATACTGTAAGGTCAGTTGACCAACAGAGGCCCAGAGACCCAGAGGCCCTTAGGATTGCAGAGCATCATGTGTAGCTTTTAAGAGCAAGTATGAAAAAAAATGCCCTAAAATTTAAGAAATCAGCACATAAAATGCTGTGTATGCAAACACATAGAAGTGGGTTGATAATGTAAATATTGGTCCATTCTATTCACTCTAATACAACTACTAGATGCTAAAATTGGGGGGGAATAATTGTACCCTTTTTTGATGACAGCAGTACATGCTGGCTTCTGACTCTGCAGAGGTTGGCTCCCTCTCTTTTAAAGCGTCACTGATGATAAAAAGGAACTACAGAGGGCTGACATGTTGATCTATTTCTGAACGGTTTTTTCCCTCATGATTCGCAATCCATATAATTCATTATATTTGACTCTGAAATAGCCCTTATTTTAAAAATCATTCTAGGTATTGCATGTTTTGGTTTCCCCCCTGCCCCCCTCAGGTAGAATTCAGTACATTCTCCATATTTGGGGGAGTGGAACTGCTTTTGAAAATGGGATACTGCATCTTACAAATATCGTCAGTGTTTATCCAGTAAAGTCTGAGTGTTGAGTATTTGAGCTACATTCCACATACTTTGGCCACCCTCATGCCAGAGAACAGCTGTAGTTCAGGAGGCTCTGTTCCCTAAAGCAAGTTCAAAAAGCACATGCACACTGTGGGAAGATGAAAGACAACAGAAACCACGCCCATTTAACTTCAGATTACAGAGCACAAAATTGGAGTGCCATTAACCCATTGATTGATTGTGGCTGCAGAATTAAAAAAAGAAGCAAAACATGGGGGGGGGCGCAGAAATCATCTGTATCCAGGGTAAGAATGACAGACATTCTCACATCAATGTAAACTTTTGACATTCCCTTAAAAGATGTCTTAAAAATTAACTGGAGTGAGCAGAGATTACATTCCTGGAGAGAAAAGGAAAAAAAAAAAAAAACACCTTGTGATTTTTTTTTTTTTTATAATAATCAACCACAGTATATGTTTCTTTTTTTCCTCCATATTTATTATTGTGATGTTGCCAAATTTTATTAGGTGTTACAAACGTCACTTTTATTAATACATTGCTAATAGTGAAAGATACTTAAAAGCAGAGAGGGGTCTGCCTCTGTGGCTGAGATTCGGTGCTTGGGTAAGGTCGCTTCTGTTGTTCATGGTCACGTTGAAATTAACAAAGTTAGTGACTGAGAAAGTTAGCAGTACGCTTCACCAGCCCCTCCCAAGGAATGCAGCGGAAGTCCCAGCTCATTCTGCACCAGGTTGTGTTGGGGCGGCATCCTCTCTGTGGTCTGCTTGGCTGCAATACCATCTTGGTTCAGAAGAGCATGCTCTAGTCTCACAGAGGGGAACCCCTACGCTGTAGACACTTAGATGCCAACTCCCTCCAAATCCACTTGCCCCTCGACCAGTGTCAGGTACTGTCCACACCAGCAGATTCAAAATTACTACATCAGTAACTGGCACGGGGTGTTGAAGAAACGCTGGTCTACCAAGCTTTGTACTCTGTATGTGAGGTACAATTGAGACTGAAGTGATACTGAGCTCATTATCAGTTCCATCCTTGTGGAATACTTACTGGGAATAACGAAAAAGTGTCCTTCCATATGTTTTGATTTTTCACAAACTAGGTGATTTTTCACATAATTTTGGAGAACTGATTGTTGATCGTGCATGGATTCTGTCACCCAGGTCCAAAGAGGATAATTTTTCTGTGCCCTCTTTTTTGCCCCCGTTCAAATTCCTGGTGTCTGCATATGGTTTATATTAGTGAAAATTTAATATCTTTGGGCTAAAAAATAATGGAATGAAAAATTCAGAAGTAAAATATGGGTCAGATGTTTTACAAATGTCCCCTTAACATATATATGAAAGCCAGTATATTTGGATTAGGTAAGTAGGTTCTTAGTTTCCTGATTTCCACAGGTATCTGCCCATGTGCAAATGTAGTATGTTATTTACTACATGGTTATTGTGGTGTAATGTGCAAATGTTAGTGTGTGCATTATCCTGATTATTGGGCACTATGATAATCCCTATCAGGAATAGAACTTGCACATGTAACATGTAATTTTTTTTTTTTTTTATCACAAAGGATGTATTTCCCTAAGTAGCACTTTTGGAGCAGGGGAAGGAAGAAAACTGCTATTCCCCCATCCCCCTCCTCTATGATATGCATATGCCTGAAGTGTGTAAAGACATTTAAGTAGTTAATGGGCATGTTAATAAGAACGTTCTGATGCAAATTCATTTCCAAAATGAAAATAGTTTCCCTTCCCCATAGTGAGAAGAGCAGAAATGTTGGTGAACTGAGCACCATAGTTCTATATAATATTTCTCTGCTAAGGTCTAGTTTGAAGGAAAAACTTGAAAACAAACCTATGAGGTTGAGCCCGGTTGCTATAAAGACTTTATGGTGGTATGTGTTTCTGGGATGAGCGATCTAGCAGGTTTAGGTGACTTCTAGACCTTGGATGTTCTTAGTCGTTCAGAATAAACCTACAGACCCCAACAGGCTGGTGCATATGGTGCTTCATAATGCAGCCAAGAGTAAGAATACATGATGTTGCAGCCCCACTTTAAACACTCGCACAATTTCAAGAGAAGAAGTTACTGTGGCCTTGGGTTCCCAGTTCCTCCTTGGTCTGGTGAGCCTCCAGGTCACAGAAGCTGAAGCCAAGCTTAGGGTTGCAGCGTCTCTCTGGTGTGGAGGCCAGCACCACACTAGCTGCCTGGTGGGAATGAGCCCGCTGAGCGTGCAGAGCCCAGAGTCACTGTCTTTCTGTGTTTCTAGAGAACAATGTGAAGAGTCCTAGAAAAGGAACTCGTCAGACTGTCAGGGGCCTATGTAGCCAAAATGTCACTGAATATAAAAATCTTGTCTTCAGTCCTCATGCTTTGTCACTGTAAAGCAAACAAAAAGCATTTTTACTATAATTTAAAGGAGCTGCTTTTTTATAGCACATACTATTTCGCTTTGTACTATATTTGATAGTTGCAGAATAATTTAGACTGTAGAAAAACTTTGTTGTATTTGTACTGTTCATGAATGTTTCAAAGAAAGTGCTTTACTTGGTTGCCATAATTTTCTTGTACTGCTGTATTTTTCCCCCTGCTTCCTGGAAACCTAATCTGATTCATATTTTCAGTACAGTTTTTTTTTTTTTTTAATGTGTGTGTGTATTTTTTTGGGGGGGGGTCAGTATTCTGAATGTTTACATCTGTTTGACATTAGCCATTTAATGCCTTTAAAAAAAAAAAAAAAAGGCGGTATTACTCCTACAGTGTAACAGCAAAATGTGAAATCAACCCAAACATAACATGCATGACAAACACAGATTGGGGGCGAAGGCCCTGAACATACAGACATTTTATATCAGCATACAGAAAAGTAAAACCCTCCTTCAGTCCTCTACCAAAGAATATATTATTCCCACAGGAAAAACTCAGAAAAGGTGTGTAAAATCCTCAGAAGGGGGAGCAGTTGATTCAGTAAGACTGCTACAATTTAATACTGTTATGCTTGCTTTGATACCTGACTAAATGTGACTGAGTGCAAGGAGCATTTAAACAATTTTTAGACAGTGTTTTGTTTAGAATTCAGGGATCATGCATTCTTTAATGGTGCTGTTTGTTTTTTATTTCTTTTCTACAAAGAAAAAAAGTGTTGCCTACAAAAGTGACTGCTCACAATACCATAAGTTAAATGAAATGAAATGTTTGTCTCTTCATGTTTCTCTGTTTTTCCCTTTCTCAAAGTAACAATTTGGGTTTCAATATTAAAATATTCTGGAGAAAATAAAGACATTAAACATTAAATAATTGTCATTTTTAATTTTTTTGTGAAATGAAGTAGCTACCTAAAATGTGTTAATTAATACATTGAAAATTTTACTTAAAAAATTATAGGGAGAAAAAACACCATATGCTGTTAAATTATCTACCCTTTCTGGTTTGGTGAATTGCCAACACGCAGTTATAACTACCGTTAAAACTGTCAAAACTGAAAGTTCTTTGAAATTAACAGTATCTATTGTGCTTATCATTTTAAAAATATATTTGGAATTTGCTTTCATAAAGATCTTGTTAATTCTTTATACCAAAAGACATTCAGGTCAAATTGTTAACTACCATATTTAATTTTAATTTTCCAAATGAATTAACTTTTAAAATTCTTTTTTAAAAGAATGGATTTGGTTATTTTTTTTATCTTGCATTAAATATTACAGCTAGAGTCATTTGAAGGAAATGCTGTGAACCGTTAGAACAAAATTGCCTCAGTTATATTTACATTGGTTAAAAACGCATATATTTAAGATGAATCAGAAAGCATTAAACATAACTTATGGTTAAATCATAGTTCGACTGTTTTCATCTACATGGACAATGCTGTCTTTGGCCACCAGATGGCGAAAGAGGATGTTTACTTTTGGAGTGGGGGGAGAAAAAGAACGAAATACACTGCTTCCTCCAAAAACTGAATTAAATGCTTATAGTAATGAAAGTCCAACTTATCCAAGTAAGTCAATGGAAAATTGATAGCCAGGTAGCTATTGTAGCTATTTTCGCTACAATGATGGCATTCCCTTTTTGTCCTATTTTTTCTATTAAAATATTTACAAAATGCTTTCTTAATTTTATTTAACATGGAATTTATTTATTGTTTTCATTGCATTACTCCACAGAAATCCTTTATTCCAAAATTCATTAGAGGAAGTTGAACGGTCCAGCGTTCTTTAAGCCGACATTTATTGAAACTGATCTGAATGCTCTATGTTTTAATTCCTATATTCTTATGAAATAGGAATAATTACACAGTTTTTACATAAATATTCAATTATCCTTAGTACATTATTGTGGCCTTATTTGAGTAAAAATTGCTCTTAGCACCTGAAGTATTTATTTGTATCCATCATAGGCCTTGGCTGAGAACAAGTAGTTTACCCAGTGATTCATTGAGTTTCACGTACACGCTTCATTGTGATCAAAGATAAGTATTTTATCTTGGAAGAACCTAGCCAGGAGAGCAGTTGACACAACAGTTTGGACTTTTCTTTTTTCCTGCAAAAGACAATTGAATAGAAATCCTAGGAAGTGTGTCTGCCTCCATAAATTTATATGAAGACTTTAATTATATGTTGCCTAGACTTAATGTTTCAACAGATCATTTTCAAGTCTTTAGCCATCTGAATATGAAGGAAATTTTATAAACTATCTTCATATAAATAAACTTTTAGAGTTTTAACTGTATACTAAGCAAATCAGCAATTTCTCCGAATTGTTCCCCAAAGGCAGACTGTATTTTAAAAAATAGAAAATACTTGCAAAATGCTAGTACGGAGTGCTGCAAAGCATTTCACAGGTATTAATGATCACGTTTGTCCTTAGAAAAATCCCGTGAGGCAGCTACTGCTGTTATAGCCATGTAATGATCGAGGAGCCCGAGGCTTAAAGGGTTTAAAGAAAAGAATACATGGCAAAAATTTGGAGTTTGAAAGAATGTTTTTCAGAGACCAATGCCTATGCTCTTATTTGCTACAAGATTACAATGACTGCTTCGCAGACTTCTAGGTACTGGGGAGTCTGAGAAAAAATCAGAGGGTCCCAAACCTTGAAAAAAATTACAGGCTAGTGGGAAAGATGATAAAATAATTTTAATATGACAAGAGTATAATCAAGACATGTACAAAGGTGCATTGGGGAAGAGAGACACCAAGTGGGTGAAACCATTTAGGACTGCCACTGGGTGAGAACGAAACCTCCAGAGGAACATCCATTGCCCGTCCCTGACATAGCGGCAGGGAGGGCATGCTCCCCCCGCCCCCACCCCAGGGCAGCATCCCAATCATTTCCCTTGAACAGGGCCCATTGCTAAATACACAGTCCTTCCTGATAATGATCTCTGCAAGGTGTATGATCCTTTAGACATGTTAGAGCTCCGTCCCCAGGCCCTTCTTACGTGAACCTAGGAATTTGTTTAGATGTCGGTAATGTTGATAATTGATTTTGTAAAGTTAACAGCATATTAAAATGATGTTTGCGGTACCAGATGTCCTTGGTGGTCGTTGACTTCTTAATAATTTTTTAGATCAAAGTGATCCATGTTTCTAGACATTAAAAAGTCAAATCGCACTACAGAGACTACAGCAAAAAATAGCAGTGTCCTGATATAAGTTGCAGTGTGGGCTATTCTTTTCTTAAGGGAGAAGACATTGCTTCTATTTCTGTTATTCAGAAGAGTTCAGATAACACAAAGATTGAGTCCTGCACATGCAAGTTGCAGATTTGGACTGAAGTCAGGGAATTTACAGTGCCTTGTGCAAAACTTCTAAGAAATAAAAGCTGGTGATCACAAGAAGGAAATGTCTTGGTCACTGGAGAGAATGAGAAAGCATAGATAGGACAGCCAACAGGTAACACCAGGATATGTAGTGCCAGAGATCAACTTCACTTACATCACCTACATTTTCTCAAGCAAATCTTACCTGGTTAAGTGAATCCTACTGCTTCCTTTATTCCAGCCTGGCAACTAGGAACATACGTGGTAGAAATACAAAAAAGCTTATTCGGTAGTGCCAGATGGCCTCTGCCCTCGTGTCTCTTTCCATGCCGCTAGGGTAAGAGCACGACTTTGGGCTACTCACATTCCTACTCAGTATCTGACTCACCATTTTCCCCAGAGGACAAAATCATCTTTTATCAACTCATAACTATTTTTCTTGAAGCCATCTGGCAAGCTAATATTTTAAGTATTTTAATAAGCAATTATTTGATGGTATATCAAAGTAATAATAAATTTATAAAGTTAGATTGTGTGAGAAATTTGTGATTTCCCAAAAGAGATGCCTTAACTTTCTTTTCTACTGAAGGAGAATATGTCATTTCACTGTATACAACAAGCAGAGCATACTCCTTGACCCTCAATACTTACAAGGGGATTCCAACAACTGGGGCATTTTTGATGCCAGGATTCATCCAACCTTCAATGAGCAAACTAGTTTTGTTTGATCACCACATCTATGGTAGGGGCTGCATTACAGGGGACAAAAGATTTTACTGATGACTTGATTCTTCAAGAAAAATAGTTACCAAACATTTCTTTAGTGTGCTGTGCTTCAGAATTGTACCAAAAAGCACTGTCATAAAATGAAGGGAATTTTCTCAGAAAATGCCATTCTAAAAAAATTAACTTTAAATTCAGTAGAAAAGGCCATTTAAATGTACCTTTCCAGAAAACATCCTATTTTGCAGAACAGCGTGGGTTTGGATGGGGAGAATAATTGAGGGAATGGAAGTTTTGGATAAAAAAATCTCCTTTGAAGTCATAATTTACTTTATCTAGGTTCAGAGTCAAGATATTTAGGCAATATGATATGAGAAGCAAAATAATTCTCTGCATCTTTTACTGGAGGAATTATACTTTCTCACTTAAAATAGAAAAAGAAAAAGGAAGAAACGCTCCTTTGTATGGAGAATGGTTTGTCACCAAATTTGGCTCATCTGGAAAAAACAGCACAGATGGTCTGGTTTGCTTCAGGACTGTGGTTTTGTGTCCTGCATGATTCACCAGACAAGGGAAATCAGCATCTCCTCATTGAATGTTATCTTGTAGCTAAACTAGAGATTATTTTTTCCTATAATTTTACATCCAAATTAATGAGGGGATGCTTAAAAAATACCTTTGCAAGCTTAATAACATTTTGGATTACTTCGAAAGCTCTCTGGCCGAGACCTAGTAAATCATTTCTTTTTTTTTTTAAAGTGAATATCAAGCTAATTTATCAGAAAAGAAAACCTGGGCTTTACAATTGGCTATTCTTACACACGGTCATTTATTAAACTATTGTCACGGGATATTTCTGTGTATAATTTACCTGTGGGGATGGATATTTAAAACGTACTTCAGCACATAGATTTGACCTGTTCTTGTGGTTTGCATTTGGCTCATACAAATATTACCAAGAAAAGAATGATAACCTTAATAATGGGAAATCTGATTTCCTGACCCATGGTTCAGCAAATAGATTTATGCAAATCTGAAGAGGTTAGCTCCTGCAGGAGAAGCAAATGTCTCCCTTGACTGTGCACAGTACAAATTTCTACATTCCTTTTTGATCATTTCCTGAGGTTTAGTTTATAGTTATAGAGAGCTACCATTCACATATAGTGAGCCTTGTCTATATAATAGGACAGAGACCTTCTGAAGAGCAGGTGTAGGAGCTCATCTATTTTGGTATCTCTAGCAGGTTCCATCATGCATAACAGAGGATGGTCCATTCATGTGCAGAGCAGCATTTATGTTGTAGGCTTCCTCTGTGCCAGGCTCCATCATGGGTGCTATGATTACTGAAATGAACAGTCAAAATTCCTAAGTTTTTATTCTCGTGTTGGGAGACGGGTAACAAAGATATAAATATATGACATATATAGTATGTTTGAAAATGGAAAGTGTTGTAAAGGAAAATAAATCATGGTAAGGGCACAGAGTGTATTGTGGTGTAGAGGTTGTTAACATAGATGGGCTTCCCAGGGAAGGCCTCACTGAGAAAATGTGATGGGCTGAATTGTGTCTCCTCCTCAAATTCAAAGGTTGAAGCCCTAACCCCAAATGTGACTGTAATAGAGATAGGACCTATAAAGAGGTAACTACAGGTAAGCGAGGTCATAGAGGCAGGGCTTGATACTCTAGGATTAGTGTTCTTACAAGAAAAGGTACCAGAGTGTTTTTCCTCTCCCCCACCCCACCCCACCCCACACCATGTGCAGACACAGCAAGACAGCGATATATGCAAGCCAGAAGAGGTCTCACCAGAAACCAAATCAGCCAGCACCTTGATCTTGGACTTCCAAGCCTCCAGAACCATGAGAAAATTAATTTCTGTATTTAAGCCACCCAGTTCATGGTCTTCTGTTGTGGCTGCCCAAGGTGACTAACGTGGAAGTTTACTTTTAAGTCGAGAATCGAAGAAGGTGTGTGAGTACAGGAGCATGCCAAGTGGACATCTGACGGAGAGGCCTTTGGATAATAGATAAGAGCAAATGTAGGGCCCTGGGTCTCAGTGTACCGTGGGAGATAATTTACATAAAACTATCTATCATTCTCCAAATGACCCTCTGCGTAGGGGAGGTTCATACAGAAGGCAAAATAATCAACTTCCTAGGCCTTCTACTTACCAAGATTCTTGCATGACTGATAGGATCAGCTATTTCCAAAGGCCCAACTTGAGAAGAAAGTGCAACTTTCCTAGTAAATGATTAAAATCAGTTCTTTTCCCTTTGCCCGTGTTATTAGGCTTCTGATAAAAAGTTGGATTATTTATTCACCAAGCAGGGTATTAAAATGGGCTCGTGTATAATGTCATCTAGTGCCTTGCTCAGACTTAAGCCACCTCTGATAGCAAAGAAAGTAGTATGATCCCTATTTTCAGATAAGGAAAGTAAGAGTCAAACCTATTAAGTCACCCGGAAAGGGCCCTCTGTCTCCAAAAACCATGCCCTGTTTAAACCATGCAATTCTAGTTACATGTCAATTTGCATGAACTACTTCAGAATTAGCTTGTCTGCCCAACAGCCACCTTGTAGGTGTGAGTAGCTATACATTTTAAAGAAACTGTCAGCAAGGATATGTTTTTGTCTGCTCTGTTATTACATTGTTTCCCAAAACCTCTGGACAATGTATATACACTTTCTGACCTGTAGTTAATAATTGCACCATCTAAAATTAAAAAGTTAAAATAAAAGGAACAAATAAATCCATTTGCCTCTCAGTGAACTCCATGATATATCACAGCATCAGCTCTGAAGTATTCTCGCCATTTGCAAAAGGCAGGGGAAAGAGACAAACCAGTAACCGTACATGACTTCTTAGCAACTTATCCAGCCAGGAGGGGACTTCATTTGCCTACCTATCCATACACCTTTCTGCCTGACAGAGTCCTAGAGTTGATGAACATGGGTCATAGCCCCAGAAAGACTTGTTTGAATTCTGATTTTGACTTTGACCAACTGTCACCTGGGTTGATCTACCTAACTAACCCATCTGAACCTCTGAGCTTATCTACTAAGATGAAATTATAGCAACCTAGCAAGATTGCTGTGAGGGATAGCAGTACGTGTAAAATGCTTAGCATAAAGTTTGTTGCATATGACAGTCACAATAAATGATCTCTGGTATTCAAAGAAGCATATTCTTGCCCATAGTGTCTCCAAAACCTGCATTTTAAGGTTGGAAATAAACTCTTGATAAACACCAGTATTCCCTTGACATCACCCTCGCCTTAGAACACATCATTGTTTCCACAGAATAAAGGAAGAAATGGAGACAAGTGAAATAGAAATGTTTCTCCAAGTTTGTGCATTTCCTGTTAACATTATTGTTGAAGTCCTCTGACTATATAGTTTGATTCAGAGTGCCGATGGTTCTAAACTTCAGTATGCTTTTAACTAGTAGGTTGTTAAAATGCAGAAGTCTGGACCGCAAACTTGGCGTTCTGACTTAGCATCAGTCCAGGCAATTCTGATTGGAACGTTTGGACTCTCTCTCAGAGAAAAGTTCAGGATCTCTCACTATATAAGATATTAATTTGCCACTGAAGGCTGGCAAATTTACCATTGGAAGGCTGAAAACCATCAGCCACCTTGACTTAAAAATTAGCAAAATTTGTAAGAGTAAATATTAGAAAAATCGGTAAATAATTGGTAAATGCTTAATCAGAAGGAATTGCTTATAGCCAAGTGAGGGAATATTATTCTATTTCTAAATATAACATTGTAAACGGATATTTAATGAGACAGGCACATAATTCACACTGTATTAAATTAAAAAACCTAGCAGTTTAAAGCATTATGTAAAAAAAGACTTTGTTATTTGAAAAAAACAAGTACACATCAAAAATTATATATATATAAAATTATATGAAGTGATTGAATTAATAAACTTCATATATATATATGAAAGTGACTATGGTTAATTTAGGTTTGGAGATTTTGAGTAATATTATTCTTTGTCTTTTCTAAATTCATCAGCATTTCTTCTTTGAATATGTAAGACTTCTGTTAGCAGATTTTTAAAACTATTAAAAGTAATGGCAACTTTTAATTATCAGGAAAATAACTTATACCCATCTAAAGTCATCCTGAGTAGTATTAAAAATGTGTATTATATTCATAGAATATTGGGTCATAAGGTTTAATGTTTTATATATTTTTTTCATAGTTGAATATGCTAGTTTACATTAGAGAGCTAAGCTAGTGAATATTGTCTGTCAAAAGACATTTTGTTGAAAATAATGTCTTTTAGTATGCTAAACAGTAAGAGATAAGATAAAACAATAAAGAAAGTAGATTCATGCTGTATATTTTTCAAATTTCTGCTGCCACCCAGTGGCTGCCCAGTCTGTTTTACATATATCATTCACCTAGCTAATTGCACAGCAAAGTTGCTCTGGAAGAACACATCATTTGTGGGTAAAAATCAGCCTGCAGTGATTTTCTAGCTCTAAGAAATGACCAGTTAAACCATATGAAGTAACAGGAAAAAAAAAGTTTCAGTAGATCAGCACTAAGATGTTTTGGGTCCACATGAGTAATTTGCCAATACATCCTGCTTGTTCCACAAATTCTAGAATCCTTTTCTTGCTACAGCAAAGTCCCTCTGAAGCCAATGTTCCAGGAGTCCTACAAAGGGACACTTGCCACACAGTAGCAATCATTAACACCTGCTCATTGAATTGGATCCAGTCACTTTAAACTCTCAGAGAAAAGAAAAGCTGACGAGGAGGCCAAAGGATGCTTGGATATCCCAGAGGGCAGGCAGCCTCAGTTCAGCCCGGACATAGCTCAACAGGAAGGCACTGGCAGGTCGGCCAATAGCTGAAGCAAAGTCCCCAGGGTGTGATTTCAATGAAAACATGCAGAAGCATGAAGAAAAATAAGAAAAAACAATACTTGAACAAGTTCCAATTCCAGTGCAAATACGTTTTAGAAAACAAGCCACATCTAGAAAACCACGTAAGAGTAAAGGTCAAATATATAAATCTGTATTTGCATACGTTTGCCAAAGCCTCGAGGTTAGAATGGAGAGATACACACTAAAATATTATCATTGCTTACATGATGTGGTTGGAAGAAGAGGAAAATTATCTTTCTTCCCTCTCTATTTTTTTTAATTGTTACAGTGAATATACATAACAATAAATAGGATTCTTGTAAAAACCTAGAAAATAGTTATTGTGAAATGAAGGAAAATATAATAAGTGCCGGTCTAGTGGCTCTTTCTTGTATTTCTCTGGGTAGGAGGGAAAAGCAAACTGGAATTGTGTTCAGGGCTGTAACAGGGTTGTTTTTCCCAAAGAAGACATGAATGTAGGAAAGGATAGAGGTTGAGATGCCTCAACACAAAGCAAGGCAGTTTGGGGCCCCAACAGAACCAGGTCAAACAAATATAAAATGGAAATATCTTTTGATTGAAAGGTAACTCACACAGTTGAAGCCAATATTAAATCAAGTTTTTGAAAGGGCAATGTCAAAAAGTAATTTAGGAGCTAAAGGGAAATGAATAAAAAAGCACTCATATGGAATAATGGCACATTTCAAATTCTGACTGAAGCACAGTGACCTACAATGGTTGCTCTGAACAGGACAGAATGGAAAACCCTTCAGTACCTGTGAAAATCGTACTTATGATTGGTGCCTATGGGTCATTAATTCTAAAGCAGGGAAGTGGACTTTGGAGGATTTGGAGGGTAGAGCAAGGATTGGTCAGTTGTAAAGATTTGGGTCTCAAAGTCTTTCACTCCTGCATAGATCTTTTTTGGACCAGGCTGTCACTTAAGTTTAGAGGGACAAGCATGATTCTCACTTGTGTGTGTATGTCTTAGGATTCTTGTCTCTGTGGTACGCTTTTTGTTTGGCTTGTTCCTGATTTTGAAAGGCTCTGACATCAAAGATATATGGAGATCTGTTTTTTATTTCTTTCTTCTTGAATAATTAGCTCCTTAGGAATTGAAAAGAGGTAAACTCTTGAGTGCCTTCTATTGACCACTTCAGAAACGTGATTTATATTTTAAAATTAAGAACATGTAAAATAACAGCACATACTTGTTTAAATTATGTTTCTGAACTATTTGAAAATCAATTCATCAAAATTTATTAGTTTCAGAATGGTAACAGTTGATACATATTTCTAACACTGATGAAACTACCAGTGTTGAGTAAACAACACAAGAAATGTGGTAAGACCAATTAAAGTATTTATTTCTATGCATTTATAAGATTAAATACTTGCTGACCACCTGTATAAAATAGACTTCCCCACTCACCTCTTTCTCTTCCCCTTACCCTGCTTTTATTCCTCTGAATAATTATCATTACCAAAGACAAAGCTTGCTTGGGATAAGAATAAAAGGAAAGCAATCAGTTGTTTAATATAGATATGGTGCTTTTATATTTTTCTGATCTCAATGCCAGTTCAAATATGAGACTGTTTTGCTTTTTCTTAAGAAAGAAAAAAAAGAAAGAAGGAAAGAAGGATATTTTCAAATGCAGACTATCTTCAGCCAGTCTGAAAACATTTGGGATTTGATCTATATCACTATTACTTAATTTGTATTGTGATGTTTTTAGACAAAATCTCATTTAACTTTGTGAAGAAACAAATTCAGTTGTCAGCTCATTAAACCTTTATATTTTGTTTGTTACCACTTTTAGCTCCTATTCAGTAGTTTTATGTCTTTTTCCAAAGTTTTATTTAAATTCTTATTAGTTAACATATAGTGTAATATTAGTTTCAGGTATGCAATATAGTGATTCAGCTATCTGATACTATAATCAAATACATTAGCTTGAAGCAAAGTTCATAAATATTAGTGTGCCAAGAATCAACTTGGATGCTCATTGATAAGGCAGATTCTGGGTCTCTGCCATCAGAATTGGTATATCAAGAATGGTAAGAATCCACATATGCAATAGGCAACTCAGGTGATTCTGATATACATAGTCTAGAGATTTAAAGTATGTGATTGTCATCTGCTTTTACTATATCCTGACATGTAATGTAACTAATCCTTTTAGAAGTTAATAGTTCCTGGAGAAAAATGGACAGTGAAAACCATAATATGAGTACCTCTGACAGGTAAGCTTACATTGAGGAGGATGATTTGTTGAATTTGTGGGAAAAGTATATGGGCTGGGACTTCCCAAATATATGAAATGATTTCATTTCACAGTGGTACACACTGGCAAATGATATTTTTCCTTTTCCTTGATTTTTTAATTTAGTTTCAGCTCCTGGATTTCTGTGTCTCCATTTTACCTCTATAATTTATTTGACTGTTCACCCCATAGTCTATTTGAGTAGGGGGATATAAGTAAGTTTTTGACAAATTAAATCTGCTGAATGAGTTTTCATGGACTTAATATTATTTTCTTTTTTTTTTTTAATTACGTTATGTTAGTCACCATACAGTACATCATTAGTTTTTGATGTAGTGTTCCATGATTCATTGTTTGCATATAACACCCAGTGCTCCATGCAATATGTGCCCTCCTTAATACCCATCATTGGGCTAACCCATCCCCTCACCCCTCTCCCTTCTGAAACTCTCAGTTTGTTTCCTATAGTCCATAGTCTCTCATGATTTGTCTCCCCCTCTGATTCCACCCCCCTTCATTTTTCCCTTCCTTCTCCTAATGTCCTCCATGCTATTCCTTATGTTCCACATATAAGTGAAAACCATATGATAATTGTCTTTCTCTGCTTGACTTATTTCACTTAGCATAATCCCCTCCAGTTCCATCCATGTCAATGCAAATGGTGGGTATTCAACCTTTCTGATGGCTGAGTAATATCCCATTGTATATATGCACTACATCTTCTTTATCTATTAGTCTTTTAACTCAAGAGCACCTTACTTGAAAAGCAAATGTGGTCTGTTTGTTAAAAGCCAAGTCTCTTAGCTTTAATTTATTTCCAACTTGTAATCAGCCGTTATACTAAATCAACTAGAGTTATGTAATTATTTATCTATTTTCATAAAAGCCAGGAATGTGTATTTATTGAAAGGAAATTTCCATCATTGAATAAATATGTATTATTCTAAATATCTTGTACCATTTTTGTTTACATATATGTGGAATCATATTTTACAAGTTTAATATGGAGTTAACTTTATTGCACTTCATTCATAGTGTTAATATTATTGTATTCATAATATCCTCCAACTACCTTTTGAATTTGCACAGCTACTCATTAAGCATGGTTTTGGCTAATTGTATAACACTTCCCTTTGTAAATAGTAATAGGCAATTTAACAATTTTAAGTTTTGTCTTCTCTGCTTTTTCTATTCATGGTCTGAAATAAGTACAGACAGTCAGAATTTGAAAGTAGGAAGATATTTCAGATATTGGATAAATAACTGCTGCAGTGTTAAAAATTTACTGTTGTAAAATGAACTAATTATACTTTTCTTAGCCTTTAGATAATAAAATAGTAACAAACCATAACAATTTAAATTACAGGTGAGACCTTTAAGCTTTTGATCTGCAGTGACCAAAAGACCCTGGACAAAGCTCATAAAAGATACAGCAATAAAGATTCTCCTGATGTGAATAATTGAGTTCACATTGTTCTCATTTCATTCCTGAGTATGGTTCTTTGAACCATTACAGAAATGAAATTGACTCATTGTCTTCACTATATATCTTGCATGTTCTGTGTCCACACTATGGCTCTCTGTACCATCCTCCTGAAATATATGACATGGCTTTTTCAGACTATCTGAAATTTACTATTTCACATATTCAAGAGGATTTGTCATAAGCATAATGTAGCTTGCTTGGAAGAAGAGTGTGTTTTATTTTTGGTTAAAAAATATGGCATTATGTTCTAGCTGAGGAGAACATGAGGAGAATTCAGAAATTAAATTTAGTAAAATATGATATTTTAGTCTGATCTAATTATTTGAAGTTATTTTTTTACTAATTGATTTTATTTTTTAAAAAATATTTATTTATTTATTTATTTATTTATCTATCTATTTATTTATTTATTTAGTGATCTCTGCACCCCAGTGCTCAAACTCATGACCCCGAAATCAAGAGTTGCATACTCTACTGACTGAGCCAGCCAGGCACCCCAATAATTGATTTTATTTTTTAGAAAGGTTTTAGATTTACATAAAAATTGAATAGATAATAGAAAGAGTTAGCATATACCTTGTGTTCAGTTTTCCCTACTATTAACATTTTACTTTACTATGGTATATTCATTATAATTAAACAACATGCATTGTTATTTTTATTTTTATTTTTTAAAGATTTTATTTATTTATTTGACAGAGAGAGAGAGCACAGATAGTCAGAGTGGCAGGCAGAGGGAGAGGGAGAAGCAGGCTCTCCGCTGAGCAGTGAGCCTGATGCGGGGCTCGATCCCAGGGCCCTGGGATCATGACCTGAGCTGAGGGCAGACACTTAACTGACTGAGCCACCCAGGCGCCCCACAACATGCACTATTATTAACTAATGTCGCTAGTTTATTCTTATTTCTTTAGTTTTACCTAATGTCTTTTTCTGTACCAGGATCCTATCTAGGATATCACATTACATTTAATCATCATGTCTTCTTAGGCTCCTGTTGGCTGTGACAGTTTCCTGGACTTTCCTAGTTTTTGATAGCTATAATAGTATTGAGGAGAATTGGTAAGGTATTTTATAGGATTCCCCACTGCAGGAATTTGTCTTATGTCTTTTTCATAATTAGACTGGTGACATGGGTTTTGGGGAGAAAGAACAGAGGTAAAATGCCATTCTCATTACACAATATCAAGAGTTTACACTATCAACATGATTTATCATTGTTGATGCTGACCTTGATCATGTGGTTAAGGTAGTTTCTGTTGGGTTTCTTCACTGCATTTATGTTTCACCCATGTCTTTTCTTGGCTTGATAGCTCATCTCTTTTTGCCACCAAATAATATTGCACTGTATGGATGTACCACCATCAGTTTATCTATTCATCCACTAAAGAACATCTTGGTTGCTTCCAGTTTGGGTGATTATGAATAAAGTTGCTATAAACATTTGGGATGCCTGGGTGTCTCAGTCGGTTAAGTGTCTGCCTTTGGCTCAGATCATGATCCCAGGGTCCTGGGATCGAGGCCCGAATCAGGTTGCTTGCTCAGCAGGGAGCCTGCTTTTCCCTCTCCATCTGCCTATCGCTCCCCCTGCTTGTACCCTCTCTCTTTCTCAAATAAATAAATAAAATCTTAAAACAAAAAACATTTGTATGCAGGTTTTTGTGTGAACCTGAATTTGAAATATCAATTGAGTAAATAAGAACATAATTGTTAGATTATATGGTCAGACTATATATAACTTCATAAGAAACTGCCAAACTGTCTTCCAAAATCTGGTACCATTTTGCATTCCCACCAGTAATAAATGAGAATTGCTGTTGCCCTGCATTCTCATCAGTATTTGATGTCAGGTTTGAAGTTTAACCATTCTAATGTGTGTACAGGGTATCTTGTGGCTTTAATTCACAATGCCCTAATGTCATCTGATGTTCATATTTTCATGTGGTTATTTGCCATCTCCATATGTTCTTTGGTGAGTCCTCGGTTCATATCTTTTGTCCATTTTTTAACTGAAGTGTTTGTTTATTGTTGAGTTTTAAGGGTTGTTTCTATATGTTCAATACATGTGCATTGTCAAATTTGGGTTTGGAAATATTTTCTCCAAAACCATGGCTTGTGTTTTAATTCTCCTATAATGTCTTTTGCAGAGAAGGACTTTTTAATTTTAATTAATCCAACTTTTTTTTTCTTCTATTAATCATGCCTTAGTATTGTACAGGAAAACTCATCTGCGAACCAAAGAATTCTTTTCTTCTTCCCCTGCTCTTTTCTAAGATAGCATCTGGGCATCTGGAAGAAGGGGAATATATGATCCTCCAGTGGAGGGGTCCGTATATATGTTCTCAGCTTTTTGTTCTGCTTTGTGTCTTATAGGGTCTTTCCAGAGGTGTCACCTGCATACCTGTGTACTACGTGCTTGGCAAGTGTTGGCAGCTAGGTCTGTGCCTGGTGAGTCCATGACCTTCCCTCTCCTGGCTCTCATAGCCCTCTCTGCTGACCCAGTCCCATGTTAACCTTGCTGGAACTGCAGACCTGCACAGCCTATGGAGTCTGAATCTGACCATCCTTCATGTAGCTCCGTATCAGGGCAGAGGCTTATCCAAGAGACAAGTCTTTTTCAGAGTCTCAAATAGTCAATAGGCCAAAAGCCTCTCTGCCCCTGACTTTTCTCTCAATGACATCTCACATTTTTTCTTGTGGAATTTCAGCTCAAAAGGAGGGACGCCATGACAACCTGGTCTCTCTGTCAGCTTCTGCACTGTATCTCCTTCTTCATCTCAGGAATTGCCCACGTCCAGGAAGGATGGGCTCTTCTCTTGTTCAGTCATTTTTGCTGTGGCTTCACTCCACAGCATGGCCTCTTTCTTCCCAGTGGGTCATCCATCCCTTTTCTTTTTCGGAAATTATAATGGCATAACACTATATAGAAATATGACTAAATGGAGGGAATAAAACACATTGGCTTAATATCCTCAATAGATTCTCATCTTTACAGCTATAAAATAGGTATATCAATATCTATTTAAGGGCTCTGTTAAAGCTTGAGATAATGTATTTGCAAACCATTTGTAAAATTCTCATCATTACACAAAATGAGGTTTTATTATTTGAGGCTCTAAAAATAATCACTAATCACTGTCATATAAAATGATACTAGTACTAAAATTCAGGAGTATATATTATGTGTGTTTGGGGCATTGAATGGGAAACTTTTGGCAAAAATGTAGCTACCATCTGGATTTCCAGAGATTCTTTTTTTTTAAAGATTTTTTTTTAATTTATCAGGGAGAGAGAGAGAGCATGAGAAGGGGGAGTGAGAGAGGGAAAAGCAGACTCCCCGCTGAGCAGGGAGCCGGATGCTGTCCTCAATCCCAGGACCCTGGGATCATGACCTAAGCCAAAGGCTCAGGCTTAACTGACTGGGCCATCCAGGCATCCCTGGATTTCTAGAGATTCTTAAACTGGCTACCTTAATTATGAAGTAAAAGGATAGTAGCAAATATTAAAGAGATTTTTCTATAATGTTTTAACCTATTACTCAGTATAAAGTTCTTTGTTTTCCCTCAAAGCATTAATAATGGATAAAGTTCTGTGGTTGTTTTTGTTGTTTTCCCTTGGAGAAGTCTGCCATAGGCATCATTGGGGGCATCTCAAAATAATCCTAAGGAGGAGAGATAATAGAGATTCCAAATAGGAAACTCATCGCAAATCAGCTATGATGTTTTTGATTATTGCAAAAATAATCAAAGGAACAGTATGTTGTTTTGGGAATGTTGTGAATCTTCCATCTGGTTCAGTTAGACTACATAACTAGACTTGTTTCTAACAACAAAAACACAGAAGAACAAATTCCTCAGGACCAAAGCTGCAATGGACATTTCAGTGAAGCTTTAATGGATATTTCAGCATAAAGTTCCTATTACAGGCAAGCCCTTGTGGTAGGCTGCAAAAATAAGCAATTAATTAAAAATAGTCAATGTCCTCAGATCTTTATTTTAGGTGGAAAGATGACAGCTACACAGAAAATTCAAAATAATGTGATAGATACTATGATAGAGATAGCTATAGAAGCACAGAAAATAATAACTTAGGACAGATTTGGGGTTGAAAAATGGCTTTTGGAAGAAGCAATGCTGAATCTGAATCGTGAATATTGAGTAGGGCTTATCCAGGCAAAGAAAATGGAGATAAATATTCCAAGCAAAGGAAGAGTATAAAGATAGATGAGAGTGGGGCATAGGCAGGAAATTTTAAGTAATTTATTGTTGCTGGAGCATAAAGCATAAGTAAGGAGAGTGGTGGGGTGGAGGTGGGAGAGGGATACGGGAGGCAGGGCATGGAGGGCATCCTGTGCCTCACTTAGGAGTTTGGGCTTTATCCCATAATTGGGAGGAAGCTGGTGAGGGATTTTTAGCAGTGCTGAGACATGGTTGATTTTATATTTTGGATAAACCACTTTCTTGTCACTGCAAAGAACAAGGACAGAGGTATTCATGCAGAGACTACTGTGGTAGTTCAGGAAAGAGGTGATCACAGAATTAATAGGAGATAAATTGGGTAGATATTTGAGAGCTAGAGTAAACAGGATTTGGGAACCCCTTTAGAAGATGTGTATAATGGAGAGGGGGTAGATAAAGGACAAGGAGGGATGGGACCACAATAACCCTAGGTTTTCAGTGTTGAGCGCAGAACCACATGGATACCTGAATTATCAAACAAGGGGGAGGAATTCATGTAGGGAGATGGTGTAAAATTCAACTTGATGTATATTGACTTTGATGTGCTTATGAGACATGAAGATTGTAATTGTAGTAGGCAATTGAACAAATGATTCTGAAGCTTGGTAAAGCTAAATATTAGAGTGTCATCAACTTATAATTATTCATACCATCAGAATCAATAAGGAACGTTCAAGGGTAGTGTGTAGAGAGAAGAAACCAATGGCTTGAAGACCAGACTCAGGGAAGCCCTATGCAAATTGGGCAAGATGCATAAGCACTGCATAAGCACTCTGAAATATGACGAAGAAGTGATGGTTTGAGTTAAAAGGGAGCAAAAGGACATGTCATGGAAGGTAAGGATCAGCAGGATCATACACAGCAAAAAGCACCAGTAGAAGTCAGGAGCTAAAGATGTCCTGTGCATTTGGAATCATGGACTTGAGATTTTCATGGACTTGTGATACTTTATATACCTATATATAAAGAGTAAACGAGTAAATAAATGAGTAAAAAAATAAAGTTCTACAATGATTCAGAGGTTTTTTGTTTGTTTGTTTGTTTTTAAGGGCCAGAGGCAACAACACAAGTGGGTGAGAAGTGAATTAAAAGTGAGAAACTGAACACAGCATATACAGATAAAGCATCCCAGAATTGAGAAAAAAAGGAAGACAAGCAATAGAAAAAGGGTGATAGAAAGTTAAAGAGGGTTTTGTTCTGTTTCTGTTTTGCTTTCTTTTTTATTTTTAAATGGAGGAGACTTTTGCATGTTTACGGACTGAATTTCCTCCAGCCAGCCAGGGGAGGAGGATGTTGAAGATGCAGGCAAGAGATGCTGGACTAACAAAGAACTGTTCCTCCAGTGGAGAAAATGGAGCAGAAGTGGGTTGGAAATGTTGGCCTTTGAAGGGACTAGATCAGAAGAAAAGAAGCTAGGAGAGCACAAACATGGAAGGCTCCCGAGCTGGGGAGAACTCAGTCCATTTGCTCTTGGAAAAGACAGGATCTGCTGGGAGAGAGCGGGTGGGGCACTGAAGGCGTATGTAAATTTTTCATGAGTCTTACTAGGTAAGGATTGCCTATTAAACCATTTAATTAGAAGCGCTTATTGAATCAATGCTTCAGAGCTCCAAGCCTTTGTGTTCTCCAAGATACTCAGAATTAAAGCCTTTTATCTGGAATGTCAGGCAGAAATACAAAAACAAGCAGTCATAGTATTGACTTTCCTTCTGATCAACCTGCCTATGCCATTTTAGAGGGAGGAAGATAAAGTGCCTTGTGCTACAGAACTCTTTTTGTCCATCTCCCCCTGGGCTGCACTGTGCGGTGAGTCAACCTTCCTGTCTCCCACTAGAGGCCCTGCGGCAGAGTGGGAAGAGCGTGCTTTGGAGTCACAGAGGCTGGCTTGCATCTTACCTTTCCAGTTAGTAGCTGAATGTCTCCAAGTAAATGGCTTCATGTCTCTGAGCCGTAGTGTCCTCACTTATATAATATAGTTCAGAAACCTTCTGCATACATTTGTTGTAAGACGCAATCTCTGAATATTGCCCAGGGCTTGCAACTCACTAGAGCTGTTCGTCTGGGTTCCTTTCCCAGGCTGTGAACCCCAAAAGGCAGGCAGTGTCCTAGTCCTGAATTCCTTGTTCTAAGCATGGTGCTGGGTACACACACACACACACACACACACACACTTAATAAATGTTGGTTGATTGGTTGAATGAACAAATAAATGAATTAAGGATGTTATACAACTGTTAGCATTTTATAATTAAAAAGAAAATCTTAATGAGAACAATACACACCAATTTGTTTTGAACAAAAGCAGAGGCTTTTCAGGTTCCTGACCTTCCCCCTCTGCCTAACATAATGGGGTACAGTAACTTTTTTTCAATTTTTCACTTTGTGCTCAGGGCACCTTCGACACCTGATGAAATATAACTCTGCCCATTTCATTTCTTTTTTAATTTTAGTATATTCTCTGGTAGAGTAGCTAATGGATAGTATAAGGTGAAGAAGAAAAGCACAACACATATATTGTGCAAGTATATCCCTGAATAACAAAGAAATAACAGTTGACTGTATGTGTGTCTGTCTGTTTTCTGTGTAATTTTTATCATTATGGGGGTTTCTTCCCTAGCCTACTGATTAGGCCTAAAACAACACTTATGGAAATAATGTGATGTTCCCTGCTTTATTTTAAAAGTTTCCCAAACACTGTAGGGGCACCTGGGTGGTTCAGCTGGTTAATCATCAGACTCTTGATTTCAACTCAGGTCATGATCTCAGGGTAGTGAGATAGAACCCCGCTTTGGGCATGGAGTCAGCTTGAGATTCTCTCCTTCCCTCTCCCTCTGCCTTTCCCCCACACATCTCTCTCCCTCTCTTTCCCCATATCTAAAAAAAAAAAAAAAGTTTCCCAAACACTGTGAGACAGGGCTCCCAAGGATATTTGAATAAAATCTAGCTTGGTTAAAAGCTCCTGTTCTTGGGCTATCCAAACCATTGGACGCAGAGGGTGCAATACAAAGAGGGACCATGCATGCTAACCCTTGCAGAGAAAGACTTTTTTTTAAGGTATCAGGCCATATTTCCATGGTTACAGCTAATTTATTATTTATTCTTCATGTACAGAGAAATTCAGTAACAGCACGGTCACTGAGTGGTGGTTGCTGTGTTTGCCACGCAGAGAATGAGGCTGAGTGGGAGGGATCACGACATTTGCTTGCAGTGGCCGGGTCTGCATTGCGGGCTCATTAGTGGATCCTTGCAACACTCACCGTTCTCTGCATCGCTGTATCTGGATGTGCAAGGGGACATCTGGTGCCAGTAGAAGACTAGATTCTGATATCCTTCTCCTGCTCCCGCTAAAGGGAGCCGGGTGGAGTTGCTACCCGTATTTTTTTCCCCATAGTTCAGTTTGTGACCTCCATTTGCAACTAATTAGTCTGTTGGTGAAATGCAAATCATAGCTATGCATCATAGAGGACAGCTGAGTGGGTGGTGGGGGTGGGGGTTCCTTAGAAGTCCTCCCTCCCTTCCTTAGGCTTGGTGGGAGCAATTGAGGAGCATGGGCTCCAGTGGGCAAAAGCAGAGAGCTGAAAATCTGAGGTGTTTTTCTTACCTAAGTGGAGATGGCCGGTAGGTGAGGTGTCTTCCCATCTCTCCCTGTCACCTGGCATCCCAGGGGAGTGTTCCCACATGGCCTTATAAACAATCATGGAACACTACATCAAAAACTAATGATGTAATGTATGGTGATTAACATAACATAATAAAAAAATTTTAAAAAAAAGGAAGTTCCATTTCTCAAGCAATTGAGACTCTGCTCTCTATAGGAAGACTGTTGAAGTATAGTCACTGAGCACTAGTAATTTTGGCAGAAAATTACTATGAATTGGATTTAAATCTAGATCGATTCTATGTCATAAAAAGGGAAAAGAATGCAATTTATTTGTTTGGCTTGGTTTTCTGTAGCTTAGTTGACCAGAACAATATGAAACTGAGGTTGTTCGTTTGTTTGCTTTGGTATTTAGTGAACAAAACTAGCCCTGTATGTAAGGACATTGTTGCTTTTTAAATTGTCTACTATTTTTCCAGCCATCAGCTTTCTATGAGACCAAAAGCTTTACTCTCCTGTTTGGAAAGTGTATTTTTTTCCTAAAACTTATTTTCTTTATCTAAGTCTTTTAAAAATGGTCTTCCCTATCCAGAAAGGGATGGATTACCCATTATTCCAATCTAGTTTCCTTGGTATTCATTTTAACCACCTCAGAAATGTGGAAGTAAAACTGGTATTTCATTATCTCGATGTATCCTTCTTATGTATTATAACACTGATTTTTATCTCTAGTCAGATGTTAGTTGTTAATCATTTATTTTTTAATTTAATTTTCTTCTGGTCCTCACCCTCTTTCCATTGGGATCAACATTTCCAGAAAGATAATGATAGTTGCTACAAATTACGGAGTATATACCTATGAAGTGTCTAAGTGCCTTGCAAACATTCTCCTTTTATCCTTACAACACCTGTGAAGCTCAGAGTTGTCACTATGTTCACTTTACATGCTCAAAGAAGTTACACACAGCTGGTGCATGGCGGACCTGGGATTCAAGGCCACATATACCTCATAATGGCCCTTTTCTACTGTACTTGACTGTAACATTTCAAGCATTTTAGATTATGTTTTAAATACTTTAGAAACCAAAACTTTTGGTCAAACAGAAAGCTTACCTGCAGGCATATAAACAATGATTAAGGCATTTATATGAATAACTACTAGGTAGAAAACATGAAAGCCAGAACATTAAATCAAATGCACTAGCTTCATCTTTTTCCTTGAACTTACAAAACTGCCCTTTTAACTGTTAAAACCTATATTTTACATCTTATAAATCCTTCTTTTAGGGATGTTTAAATATATAATTATAAGAATATTAAATGCAGTGAAAAATGGAAGCAATGTAAATGTGCTCAGTAGAGGACTATTACAAATTATGGCTTGCCAGTGCAATGGCATTCTCTGCAGCAATTAAGAACAAAAATCTATATATTTTGATCTGGAAGGGTAATAGTGAGCAGAGCAAGTTAAAGAGCAATATGTGTTATATTATTCTCTTTTTTGAATAAAAATAGAGATGTGATTATATGTACATATGGTTATGTCCATATAAGAAGCAGCAAAAACAAAATCCAGTGAGGAAATATCTTAAGTTATATTCACCAAAATGTCAATAATGATTATGATTGAGGTCTCAAATCAGTGATAATTCTACCCCTCAGTATAAATACTTAAAAAGGAAGTAGGGGGATTAGTGGTGATTTTCTATAGCTTTTAGTTTTTTGTTTTGTTTTGTTTTGTTTTTAAAGATTTTATTTATTTATTTGAGACAGAGAGAATGAGAGACAGAGAGCATGAGAGGGAGGAGGGTCAGAGGGAGAAGCAGACTCCCTGCCGAGCAGGGAGCCCGATGCGGGACTCGATCCCGGGACTCCAGGATCATGACCTGAGCCGAAGGCAGTCGCTTAACCAACTGAGCCACCCAGGCGCCCCTATAGCTTTTAGTTTTTAAAATTAATTTTTATTAATTTCAGCATCTGACCTTTACCTTAATAAAGGTATTTCTCTGTGCTTAAGCATGGACATTCCATATCTATGGGCCAGATATAGATATAGATAGATAGATAGATAGATAGATAGATAGATAGATAGATAGTCTTTTTAGATAGTCCTCACTCTCACCAAAACCATAAGAAATCTGCAGGCAACAACAACAAAAAGATCATAAATTTCTTTAAAACTAGTGAAGATCTTTGGATACCAAGAAATCTAAAAGAACTAAAGTCCAGGGAAGCAAACCTTTTCTACACAAGAAAGGGACAGCTCATGTTTTTATACTTAGAAGAGTTACTGAGGGTTGCAGCAAGGCTGGTAGAGAATCAAGCCTGCACCGTGTTTGCTTGGAGAAAGAAGAAACCAGCTACCTTTTAACAAGCCCAAGCATTGGCAGACTGGATTTGAAACTGCTGGAGCCTCAAAAGCAGAGACAATTCTTTTTGCCAAGTAATGCTCTTACATAGGAATTCTGATGAGTCAGGAGAAGCTGGGGTGGGGCCAGAAAGTGGAAAATCTCCACAGCCTTCTGATCTGCATTCCCACAGTCTTGAAGTCTCATGGTCTCACAGTCTCACAGATATGTAGTCTTCATGGTTCTCCAGTCTTGTGATGTGCGGGTCCCTACTATAGGGAGAGAACTAACTCAATGTCAAACCAGTGGAAGCCAGAGATGAAGGGAGTCTAACCAAAATCATAACCAACTACTACCCAATTCAAATTCTGATAACATCAAAAGTATCAGTGCTTTCACAGTACACACATGGGGCTGACAAACAGAGAAAGATCTATTAAATTCCTGGTGTTCTAATTCCAAAGTTCTGCTAGAGGAATTAAAGCCACCTCCTTCCAAACCAATTTAGCCTTTGACCAAATCAAGTTGAACAGCTTCTTACCCCATTTCACCCTAGCTACCTAACATTAATAGAATAAAGTGGTGTTCTTTGTGCTAAAAAAGGAACAAATAAAATACACAGTCTTTAGATGCAATGTCCAATGTACAATAAAAAATAATAAAAAGATATGCAAGAAAACAGAACAACGCACAGTTAACAGGAACCATCTGTCATAAAATACAAACATATAGATAATGAAGATGTAGGAATGATCAAACAAAATTTTCAAATAGCTGTAATAAATATGTTAAAAAATCCTTAGAAAAGCATAGATATACTGAGATGAAGAATTTCGAGAAATAATTTGAAGCCTTTGGAAAAAGAACAAGTGGAAAACCGAGAACTGATGAATATGTTTGGAATAACAATATCTACCGGGGTGGGGGTGGGCAGAGGGGTTAACAGCAGACCAAACAAAAAAAAAGGACCATTGAAATTGTAAACAGGTCAATAGAAATCATCGAAATGGAAGCAAAGAGAAAAAGATTGAAAACATGAGAACAAAACCCCAATGGGATATCAAATAGGTTAATATTCATGTAACTGGAATAACAGAAAAAAAGAGAGAATGAAAGAGAAAAGAATACTTGAACAAATATGGGATAAAAATGACCAGATTTGATTTAAAAAGAATATAGCAACTCATTATTCAGGATAAATACAAAAAAACCACATCTAGGTGCATCCTAGTTAAACTGCCAATGATATAGAGAAAAATCTTAAAAGGTAGGCCAAGGCAAAAAGACAAAACATCCCCAATCCTTGCCTTTCCTTCCAGAATTGTTTCAGCTCTTCTAGTTCCTTCAGCTTTCTATATAAATTTTAGAGTTAGTTTATTGATAACTATAAAGAAAAAAGTCTGCTGTGATGGTTCTTGTTATGCCTCGTCTTAGCAGACACTGTCCTTGGGTATCATGGGTGTGGCCTTCCCAGGGAACCTGTCTCCCTTTAAGCTGTAATTCTGAGCCCAGCATTGTCCAGCTACCAAGAG
Organism: Leptonychotes weddellii; assembly: GCF_054177405.1. Classification (NCBI taxonomy): domain Eukaryota; kingdom Metazoa; phylum Chordata; class Mammalia; order Carnivora; family Phocidae; genus Leptonychotes; species Leptonychotes weddellii. The sequence continues at coordinate 35,405,093 of NC_138381.1, read as the reverse complement.
GAGACGTAACTTTTATTTCCTTCCCCAGCTACAAGTTTCTTTCTAGTGCCCTAAGGGTGTCCACATTGGCTGCTCCCCATCCAGCCTCATTTAAAGCTTTGGCTCAGCAGGGGACAGGGAGAGAAGGACCTGGGTGGGATGTCATGCCGTTCTTGCTCACAAACAGCTCTTGCTCCCTATTCACAACTTCTTCCCCAGACTCCTTATCACCAATTTTCTCATTCTATTCCTTCCAAGTTCCTGACCCTTCAGCCAAACCATTAGTAACTGCCCAGGAATCACAGAGATATGGACTTCTTGCCCTCTCACTCCAGACAGAGTGAACAACCAGATGAATTGCTTAAGGTCCTGTCCATTGAGAAGATGTCTTTCACTAATGGTGATCAGGGCTACCCTGTGGGACTCTGGTACTATATTTATCCACTTTCAATTAGAACTGTCATGTTGTGAAGACCCCTTTGGAATCCAGACTTGAGGTTTTGTTTGTTTGTTTTTTCCTCAGACAACTGGTCATTGGAAATACCCCAGGAGGCCATAGGTATGAATTTGAGAGGCAATGCAACATTTCTTGATGTTGAAGGAGTCCTGCTTCTGCAACTTACTCATATCTTGAGGACCTGCCCAAGCATCGTCTCTTATACACAATTTTTATATCATCTCCATCTGATGATAGATTGCTGTGGTTGCTGCTTCCCATCTGAGGGCTGTGTGGCTCAAACAATGCAGTCTGTGAAGGTATACTCAACCCATACGGTCACCTGATGGTCCACTGTTAAGTGTTCAGTCTCTACCAAGGCCCAGTAGAAAACCAGACCAAGAAGCTGTTTCTTAAGAGGAGAGTAGTTATCTGTATTAGACATAAATGTAAGTATATATAGATGTACATAAGTATATGAATAGATGGAGATGGAGAGATTCCAGGATCTTAGAGATGCACACTGTGATTTTTCCCTGTGCTGCTTGCCAGGGTCTCCATGCAGCACCCTTATTTGCTACTGAGTATACCATCAGATAGGCTTAATCATAGAGCCAAAGTGATAGTGGAGCTTGTGCTACAGACGGAACTTGTTCCAGAGCCTTCTCTTACTCTGGTCTCTAAGAATTGGCAGTCTTACAGGCGGCTCTTTAAATGGTTGAAGTCTGTGCTCAAATGTGATGTAAGTTACCTACAAAATCTAAAAAGGCCTATCGAGCATCTTTTTTCTTGGCGGGTGATGGAAGGTGCCGTAATTTATCTTTCACCTGGAAGGAGATATCTCTACATGCTCCAAACCACTGAGCCCTCAGACGGTTCACTGAGGTGGCCCCCTACATTTTTGTATATTTGGCACCTTCTAACTCACATATGTCTTACTAAGGCATTTAAAATCCTTGCTACTTTCAGTTGGCTATATCTAATAACCAAATGTCACCAATATAGTAGACCAATGCAATTATTTTACTGAATGTCAAAAAGATCAAGGTCTTTGCAGACCATACTCCTGCAGAGAGCAGGAGACCTAAGAGAGGTTCTGAAGGTGTACTTCTGGCTCGATCGGGAAGAGCTGCATATGAAGTGGCAAGGCCCATGTTTGTTCCAATGAAGATATTACATCTGGGATAGCAGCTTCCCTTGAAATGACCACTTTATTAATCTTACAGTAATCCATGTTCATTCTTTTTTTTTTTAAAGATTTTATTTATTTATTTATTATTTGAGAGAGAGAGGGTGAGAGACAGAGAGCATGAGAGGGGAGAGGATCAGAGGGAGAAGCAGACCCCCCGCTGAGCAGGGAGCCCGATGCGGGACTCGATCCAGGGACTCCAGGATCATGACCTGAGCTGAAGGCAGTCGCTTAAACCAACTGAGCCACCCAGGCGCCCTCCATGTTCATTCTCCAATATCTGCCTGATTTCTCCACAGGTCAAATCATTGAGTAGGATATGGATATTATAGGTTTCACCACTTTTGCTTCATTCAAATATTTGATGATAGCATTAATATCTGAAATTCCCCCTGTGATGCAGTATTGCTTTTGGTATCCTATCTTTGCAGGGAGGGAAAAGTTCCAGGGGCTTTCTCTTGGCCCTTTATATAATAATAGTCCAAATCCTATGAATCAGAGCCGATATAGGGATTCTGACCGTTGCCAAGTCTCTTTCCTAATTATACATATAGGAGCTGGTCACATAACCACAAGGTGGGTCTAAGGACTAACTTGGCTCATTTTAAATTGGACTTGAGCTAATACTTCATCTATCACCTGACTACATTGGCATTTTGGGTCCCCAGGAATTAGCTTCCATTCAGAGCCAAAGTCCAGTAATTCTCCAAAGGTTTGGGTATTTTCACTTCACTAATGCACAATACCTCTAGTAAATGACCATAGGTCCCCGTGGAAAGCCTTCAGTAAAGATTTATAGCATGTACCTGTGACAGTGGTCCTTCTTCATCGGGACCAGAATTTTCCTTCAATCAAGGGGCTCTGGGTCTACGAATTCACTCAAGTCTAGACCCTGGACTCGACAGGAGAGTAAACCAAATCATATTTCTAGCTCCCTGACCTAGAGTTTTTTCTGGTGCTAAGTCTATATTATTACCTTTAACAGAAAATGGAGTGAGGAGGGATGGACCAGGGAGAAGTAAAATGAACACTTTTTACGTATTCCATTACATCTAGGTATAAGATAGAGTGCCCAAGGAAGAGATACCCACTCCTGGAACCCAGCTCCAAACTCGTGACGTGTGGCCTGGCTGTCACTCATTGGAGGGCAGAGAAGTCACCGAGGTGCTGCGCTGATGGAACTTGCTGGTACTCCACCCTCTGTCGTGATGGGGTAAGCTGCCCTCAGAGGACTGACTGTTGGACTCACCCAGAGCCTGCTGTTCAGGGTCAGGGGGACTGCTGGCCACTGGGCACTGGGGGAGCCCCAGTGGGCGGGAGCCTAGAGAGAAGAATGCAGCAGAACCAGGGAGAGAGACCTTCACTTCCAGTGTCTCCCCTGTCCCTTCACCTGACAAAACTTAACATGGTGTCAGTTCACAAAAGAAAAATTTTTACAGTTCAGCTTTATTATCACAGAGCAGGAGAAGGAGGATGAATTAGGAGCCATGACAACACATTGGTAATTGGCACAGGAGGAAATGGAAAAATTCTCATTTTGTATATGAAATAGTGGATTGTGATAGTTTCTTCCTCTGTGCCTCAGAAAATTAGCCTTCTGTTATTTGAAAACCCTTTGATAACCTTAACTAGAGTAAATGGCTTAGAGGTATAAACTCTGGTTCACCCATTAAAAAACAAAAGCAAACAACAACAACAACAAAAAACCAAGCAGACAAACCATCAAAACTAATAAATTCATAATTTAATAATTATTTAGGTTCTAGTGTGTGTAAGGCAAAATTCTGGGTATAAAGCCTTACTATACCATTTCATGTTACTTACAAAAGGTGATCTTTCTTCTCTATGTAGATATTAGCCTCTCCTAAAACTGTGTTTAGTGATCCCTCCTTCTTGCCCTCTACCTTTCTCACCCACATGCAGTTTCACTTATCTTTGTTTTTATTTCATTATTTTATTTTAAAGATTTTATTTTTAAGTAAGCTCTACACTCAACGTGGGGCTTGAACTAACAGTCCCAAGATCAAGAGTCACATGCTTTTCCGACTGACCCAGCCAGGTACTCCATGTTTTTATTTTTATTTTGTTGAGACTAGTTTGATAGAAGGAAAAAATTGATTTTTATTTTATTTTACCTGTTTTGCTAGTTTTGAGAAGATGGAGCCATATCTATGTTTAAAAAGTTGGCACACTATGGAGATGAACAGATAAGCATCCAGCTTTCATTGTCATTCCTACCAGTTATTTCTTCTTTTTAAAAAATTAATTTATTTATTTGAGAGAGAAAGAGAGTGAGAGTGAGCATGCGGAGGGGAGGGGCAAAGGGAGAGGGAGAGAGAGAATCTTAAGCAGATTTGTGCTGAGCCCAAAGCCAGATGCAGGGCTCGACCTCATGACCTTGAAATCAGGGCCCTAAAATCATGACCTGAGCGGAAACCGTTAGTCAGAGCCTTAACTAACTGCACCACACAGGCCCCCCCACCCAACCAGTTATTTCAGTTACTTGCATGTCAGTTTGTTATTGCCTTTGTACAAATGAAAACTCTAAAGCACAGGCCAAATAATGTTCTCAGATTCATATCCCAAGACACAAAAACACTAGGATGCAGGTATCATAATGCCCCCTTTCCTACTTATGAAAAATTAGTTTTCATTATATGATTTTATTTATATACTTCAAACATTGTCTATATTTTTCAAGAATAAATAGTGCTACTCTTATCCTACTATAATCCAGATCATGAAACTAGCCCCTCCTGTGTATCTTAAATATCTGTTTTCCTTTTTGATGTTGCTGCAGATGTTAAGAGATAGAATAAGAGAAAAAGTTGGAGTGAATTTTTTCACTGTTTCCTTCACATTTCATTTTTATAACCTATAAAAATGGTTATCTAAATGTTCTTTGGAACTTCAATAAGTGGATTCAACAAGCCCCTACAGCTTTCCCCATAATTCCTGGGTATATTTCTCTCCGTACACTACTAGCCTTCTGTGCTTAGTATGACCCAACAGATAGACCAAACATGAAAATTTACATTCTTATCGTTACATTTCATTTATTATATATGAGGAACATAACCTGTATGTTATTTTATTTAAAATCTATGAATATATGTGTTCGATATAACAATTGGACCAACTGCTTTAAGCATGCTATTAAAAAAAATGTTGTTTGGTTTAATAACTCTGTGGAGTTGTTGTAAGATTCTTAGAAATTTAAAGTGGAAGGAGAAATATACTTTGATTTTGTAGAAATGTTCTCCCAAATCAATAGTAGTAAATAATTAATCTCATTGGAAATATTCTTCCACCTCAAACTAGCTCACAATTGCATTATTCTTTTTGATCAAAATGCTTAAACAAGCTATAGGCAAACACTTTGTTGGCTTTAGGCTCTGAAACAGACTTCTGATCATTTGCCTTCAGGCCCATCTGATCTTTGTTCTACCAGGTTGAATTTTCTGTGTGCTTGTGATGAAAATGAGAGAATTGAAAACATCTCATGGTCTCGTATATTTTCACCCATGCTTCACGATATTCCTTTTTTTCTTCTCCTTCTCAAGGCTCAGCTTCTGTTGTGTTTCACTTGTTGGAAATGTACTACCTCTCTGATAAACTGAAGCCTGTTCCTTTACTGTTTTGAGAAAGCAGTCAAGTCATAAAGAGATAAAGGATAAAATTGTGTACAAATAGATGCATTTCAAAGCCCAAATCATCCTCATAGGCTTAGTGTGAGAAAATCAAGTGATTTGCCTTGTGAATTAGCCTTATGGAATCTGTCTTTTCCTACCTAGAAGTGCATGTGTGTTTCAGTCAACTCCAGTGCTCCATGCATGAAGAGAGACTTCTACCACTTACAGAAGTTGCGAACAAGGGAGGGAAATTCTCAGAAACGCCTTGGGGCTGGGTGTCTCCATTGCCTATTTGTGTTCCATTTTCTGGCCTGATTCCCTAAAGCCTGAGCTGTGTTTTCACTGAGCCTTGGGATAGATCTGCTAAAAACCTCAGAATAGTATCTGTGTGTATGTGAAGGGGGAGGGGGATATCCAGTAGGAGGGAGAATTAAACATGAGTTCACTGTTGTGTCAGCAGATAAACACTGAGCTGTCTGGTCTCACTTCATGGTAAAGGGATACCTATACAAGGTCATAAAACACTAAAAATCATCTCTTTTTGCAAAAGGCAGCTGGCCTATTTGTATACAAATATATTTTGTTGCAGCCTCATTTTGCTGGTCATGGTCTGAAAGCTTTGAGTGGTCAGTGGTAGAACGTTCATTTGCCTGACTTGCATCCTCCATTCTGGACCTGTAAACAGGTATTGTTGAGAACATGGAAAATTAGAAAATTAGACCTAAGTCATTTTCTTTTCTCATTATCATCCTCAAAAGAAGGCAGAGGAGGGAAGGAAGAAGAACTAAAAGGAACTGTCCATAAGCCAAATTTAATTATTCTAATTTTCACATGAAGGGGCTGAGTTAAATGTCCTCAAGAGGCAAGCAGGGGGCAAACATCACATAACCAGGGCAAGAATCAATACTGATGGACCGCCACTAATCTCCTAGGCCACGTGCATTAGGATAGGCTGCCTGAGTTACCTGGTGTCACATGACTGGCCAATAGTAAGGTCAGGGTTTTCGCTCCAGCAGGTGCAAAACCTGTTGTTTACTTAAAAATGGCGGCGGCGGCAGCTGCAGCTGCTTGTGCTTTCTCAAAGCAATTAGAGTGTGTTGTTTATGAGGTTGCCAGGTGCTGGCTTCCCCAGGTGCTATGACAGGTGGGGCAAAATTTCATGGAAACACCTGCCAGCCTCTGAGACAGACCTGTGCTAACTGGCTACTGTGTACCTAGCATTTAATCTTTTGTGGGTTTAGCTGACAGAGCAGGAAGCATAAGCTACCACACCTTCTACCAGCACCGAAGAGAGATGATATGTAAGCACTTTCTTGCTTGCCACTGTAGACAAGCATATTTTAGAGATTAAGAAAATTTCAGAGCTTTCCATTTCTCAGCTGTGTTTGGAGAGCATAAGAAAACACCTCAAATAGAAAAAAAAAATGTTGTCTAGAGATACAGCATGTTAATTATTAATTGTGGTTACCAAACTCACTTATGAAACCAATAAATACTATCAAACAATTGAAAATACTATCAAACAGCTGAAAAGCTCCTCACTGTCTTTTCCTTTAGTTAACAATTTTCTTCTTACAATAGTTGACAAGGGAAAATTACCTTAATACTCATACTAGAAATAAATAAATGAAAAGAATCACTACAGCTTTTGGATTTATTTAAAAAAAATTTTTTTTTTTTTTGAAACACGTGTATGACTTGGGCTCTTTAGGTTTCCTTTCACAAACAGTGGAAAGTTCCTTGGAGAAGAAATAGAAATCTAGAGACTTTTTTAAAGGTTAGATCACAACTATTTTCTCTTTGGTAAAATAATCCCAGGTGAACTCAGGAGACACATATAGACTTCCTTTTAAAACACACTTGACAACTGTTAGCCATCTACAAGAAAAATTTCTTCCATCAGTTTTAGAGCTGTGGAAACTCCATCAATTCAATGAAGAAGTCTAAATGATGCTATCTTAGAACTGTATTCTTTGTATTTCTAAATTTCCACTGAAAAAATGCCTGATAGTCTGTCCACAGACAAGCTCTACAGACACAGAGCTAACAGTTTGTGGTATTTGAAGTGTATCTTCAACCTACTTCTCATGCACCCCTTTTTCCTCATTTACTTTCCTCTATTCAAAGTTGCCTTCCAGAAAGAAGTTTAAAAACTTATTCATACTGGGGCGCCTGGGTGGCTCAGTTGGTTAAGCGGCTGCCTTCGGCTCAGGTCATGATCCTGGAGTCCTGGGATCGAGTCCCGCATCGGGCTCCCTGTTGGGCGGGGAGCCTGCTTCTCCCTCTGACCCCCCCCCCATGTTCTCTCTCTGTCCTTCTCTCTCTCAAATAAATAAAATCTTTAAAACAAAAAAACTTATTCATACTAAAACGTCAATGACTGATATAGAGTACTCCGTTAACCTGTTTCTAGAACATTTACATTTTAGGAGAAAATAATAAATATTATGTCAACAACAATAACAACACAAAACTACCTAATTCCACAATGTTAAGGATCAGCAAAGAGAAATAACATTAGGGAAGCAAAGACATTTCTGGTTTGCGTTCACGTACTTCCATGTGCCGGCCCTTCCGTGTGTTTCCTTAGGGGCAGCTGAATGTTGGATAGAGCAGTGACTTGGTTTTTGTTTGTTTTTACATTTTTTTTCATCTGAGTATAGTTGACATACAGTGTTACATTGGTGTCAGGTGTACAACATAGTGATTTGACATCTCTAAGTTTTGCTCTGCTCACCACAGATGTGGCCACCGTCTGTCACCACACAACGCAGCACAATTACAATAGAACTGGCTACCTTCCCTGTGCTGGACCTTTTCTCCCCGTGACTTACTCATTTCGTAATTGAAAGCCTGGACCCCCCACTCCCCTTCACCCATTTTGCCCATCCCTTCCCCTCCCCCCTCTGACAACTGAGTTGGTTCTCTGTATTCATAGGTCTGATTCTGCTCTTTGTTTGTTTATTCAGTTGTTCTGTGTTTTAGATTCTAGTGATTTGAATCCTAGTCCTGCCACTTGCCTAGCACGTCAAGCATCGTAAGCCTCTGTTCTGTCATGTGTATAAAGGGAAACAACAATACCAGCACCTTCAACAGAGGCTCCTGAAGGGATTCCAATGAAATGACAGTGTATGAAACCACCAAAGACAGGACCGGACACAGGTAGAATGAGAGAAATTGCAGTTTTCTTCCTTTGCTTAAATTCAAATCTGGTTGAAGTTTCTTCAGTAGATAAACTTCATTCTAAGAGCACCCTTGCTGGTTCATGTTCACTGAGGTGGAAACTGGCCACATCGTGGCATTTATGGTTATAGCAGACCACTCAGCATAGGATTTATTACCTTCTGTGGGAAAGACTGCTGTGTGAAATGTGAGTCTTTGATGATCTCCTCCCCGTCTTTCAAGGAAATAGTTCATAACCAACTGATTTAATGCTTGTGAAACTCAAAGTTAGTTTTATTAAGTATATCAAGCTTCATGTGACCTTCAACTTCCCATTTCATCTGGCAAAAAACCTTCATTAATGTTCACCATTGTGATTAAGGTAACATTTAAAAACTGTCACAGAATAATCTAGAGGTTATTATACCCGAGAAAAAATATGCCACCATTTCCAAGTTTCTGCTAAGAGTCTACATTGCCTCCATAAAAAATTCTTTTAAACCATGTTGAAAAGCCGATTTTTTTAAATCAGGAAAAGCACCAGGTGGCAAATATACATTTTATATAACATAGAACTGACCTTTTGCCTAACACAGGAAAAGAAGGATAAAAGGATGTGGAGTAGAAGCAGATAGAATTCACACAGGAAAATAAAATCCTTTCCCATGACGGTGCAAAGATATACTCCATCACGGATACTATAATAAGTTAATGTTATCAAACAGAGATATGGGACAGTTGATCTTAAAGGAAAAGCAGAGTGGTGTTTTTATAGGAAACAACATAAAAGAGTAAAAGTCAATTTCTAAGTAGGGAGTCAGGAGGAAAAAGAATAATGAACTGGATGGTGAACAAAAAGATTGTAAAGAAGATATAGAACACACATATCCAAGAAAAAATATGAAAAGCCACACTTGGAGGCTATATTTACAAATATCAGAAATAAAGGGGAGCTCAGTCCCGTAGGTTTGGCATGTGTTTGTCTTCAATGTTCATATTGCAGTTTTAAGTGGATTTATTTCTGTTGTTTTACTGGCAGCAACTGCAGGTGAAGAAGGAGACTGGGTGTGGACTGGACACTACTCTACACTTGATGGGAGTAGAATGTTCGAAGCAGTAATGATAAGAATAAAAGGACAGACTTGATCCAAATTAGCTTTGACTTCTTACAATTCCAGGTATGTGCTTCGGGTGAGTTACTTCCCCTGTTTATCAGTTTGTCTTTGGTGAAATGAGATGAAATTTTATACCTCATGAGGTTACCAAAAAGATTACATAGATAATGCAAGGAAAGTATTCTAAAATAGAGCCTGGCTCTCAGTAAATAAACACTAATTGCTAACTATTGTTCTTGGTTATGAGGATTAGATTTTAACTCATTTATTTTCTTTTAATAGGTAATTTTCTTAGGAGAAATAATTTCTACAAAAGAGTTCTTTTCTTGCTTGCTTGCTTTCTGACCTCCAGAAAGTAAGTTCTATCTCCTTTTTAGGTAAAAATATGGAAACTTCTCCCCATAATGGGTATAAGGAGGGCACGTACTGCATGGAGCACTCACTGGGTGTTATACAAAAACAATGAACCGTGGATCACTACATCAAAAACTAATGATGTATTGTATGGTGACTAACATAACATAATAAAATAAAATTTAAAAAATATAGAAACTTCTTATTGCAAATGTGGGGTAATCTCAAAATTGTCTTCTCCTAATGCAGTCATCAATGAAGATGAAATCTGAATTTATATTAGGATGTCAATGTCTTAATATTTATGGACTCTCCACGTCAGATGGTCAATGAGAAAAGGAAAGGAATGCTGAGAAAAGTGATTTTTATAGTCAAAAGAATGATAATGCTTAAGGACTTGTGGACATGAGTGAAATGGAACAGCCAATTAGAATAGACATATTACCTCATCATAAAGAAGTTACCATCCAAGTTAGCTTAAAGAGTTTTGATTTATAGAAAAAATAAAGAAATAAAATGATACCAAAATATACACAGAGGGTGATTTTTTTGTATGGTTGTCAAAGAACTTTGTGTTGAAATAGGATTGTGACCTTGCTAGAGGCCCTGTTATATTTTATTTGTAATCTGTAGAAGAAAACTAGACCCAGAGTTCTGAGTGTTTTTCTGACCATCATAAGAGCCCATGTAATTTGTTGATATACAAGCCTGGTGAGTTCATTTTCAATTTAAGTGAAAATACTCCACTTTTGGTCACAAATATATTCTATGGGATGAATTGTAAATACAACGTTTTGCATGCCTCATGAAGCTTGAGTGTTCTGTTCCTGGGAGATGAGATATTTAATGCCCCAGGAAAAACAAACACCAAACTAACTTGTAATTCCCATTGAATATCTCCTGAAGATTACTGCTCCATTTTCAGTATCATAGCAAAGACGTAGCCAGAGACAGAGCCTTCATAAATGTAAATAGAACATTTTCCCCCTCACGACTTGTCTCCCACCATGCACTTGGTTTACTTGGAGTCTATGGTCACTGAATATAAATATTCTGTCATCATAACTTTGGAATGTCAAAGTATGGACAAATAATAGTCTTTCCCAAGTTCATAAAATATTTTTGTGACCTATAGTTTATTTTAATTTTAACAACACTGGATCAAAATTTTAAGGTTATAATTTGTATGTCCAAAATGTGAATATTACATTCTTGTAAAACTTTAAATGTTAAGCAATCACTCAAGAGCATAACCAACTATCCAATGAAATCTTTGTCCTTTTCCCAGGCGAATCCAAAATATGGAATCAGTGCCTTTTTGAGATTTATTAACCAACGACAAAGGAAATAAACCTTTTTCAGATAGCAATTCCCTCTTTGAGTCTCCTTGAATGAGGTGTTCATTGGGTGATATTCATGAGTATACTATGATAAATATACATAACAAAGAAAACCACCAGGCTTTTAATAGGCCACTATAATGGTACTCCCAGAATTTCTTTTTCTAAGAATTCAGGCCCCTGGGTTGTTGAACCATCATTTCATCCAGCACTGTATTTACTGCTCACAGATTCTTGAGTATTCTGTGCCTTGATTAGTCTACTGTAATAAATTTTAACAGAGAGGGGATTCTTCACCTTAACTTTAGTGTTTCAATTTGGAACTTTGAATCTTTGTTTTCCTGCTAACTCTCACTTTCTCCTCTCACTTTCTCCCCATATCTTTGCTCCTCATATGTTTCTTCCTCTCACTTATATGATTAAAGTATACTGAATATCTAAGCATTTTAGGAGAGAGGAACAATGCCATTTTGTTCTTTTTTGTAAAAGAATCAAATAATACACAAATAGACAAAGTCTAACATATATTTTTTTTTCTTCATTTCTCCTCCTCCAAACTGGAGCTGTTCTCCTCAGAGGTAACCATGATTAAAAATTTAGTATGTAAACTTTCATGTATATCTACATATACTCATACTCAAACATGCTCATTTCATTCATGTGGTTGTATGATTTGATTTTTTGGGGGGGATCTTTCTGAGTCTGTGTACATAATTCTACTTAATTCATTTTAATAGCTCTATAGTATTGCAAAGTATGAATGTTCATTTCTTAGCAATATTTAAAATAAAAGATATAAATATTACTGCTCATGAAACCACTGTCCAGTTTAAGAAGTCACATATTACCAACATTATGGAAGTTCCCCATGTGATTCTATCATACCCCTCCCCTCCTCCAATAACTCCAAACCTGAATTTGGACTTTACTATTCCTTTGCATTTCTTTGTACTTTCTTTATACTTTTTATTACATATTTATGTATGCCTTACTGTATTTTTTCTTCATGTTTCTAAACTTTATGTAAATAGTATCAAAATATATTTATTTCCTTAGCAAAATGTTTATGATAGTCATCAGTATTGAGATAGAAAGTTCTACTTCATTAATTTTTAATTTTTATTGATATAAAATAGTTTATTAATAAACATAACACAATGTATTTATTCACTCTCCCAGTAATGGACATTTGTGTGTTTTCAATTATTCATAACTAAAAACACATGTTGAGAACTTCTGGTTTCTGATCTAACATGTAAAGAGCTTGGAAGTCACTGTTCCCATCCTCACAAAAGCTGAACATATTGAAGATCAAAAACGCTTCTTAGATTAATCAGAGAATTGGGGACATAAGACAAACTGCTGGCGCCAAAACTAAAGAGACAGTTAGGTGTATACAAAGTATCACAGCTTACTGGAGCAGAAGCCCAGGGGTAAGAACATTCTAAAAAATAAGTAGAAAAACCTAAACTGTAATTGACAATTTTCTGGAGGCTCAGGATAGATAAATTTGAGAGTTAAAGACTCCTGGGGCCTAGGCTCAGAGAGCCCCATACTATGGTGAGCCTTACATTTAGAAGCCCTACCAAGTTCTCACAGTAAAGATCACAAATAATTCCCTTGTGTTTATGACAGGGAGAAGGGGAAAATAACCATACTGAAATATGTCCAAAGCACTCTATTCTTAAAAAAAAAAAAAAAAAATTATTTATTTGAGAGAGGACATGCGCGTGGTGGGGGGCGGGGCTGGGAGGGAAAGGCAGAGGAAGAGGAAGAAGCAGACTCCCTGCTGAACAGGGAGCCCGATGCTGGGCTAGATCCCAGGACCCTGAGATCGTGACCTGAGTCAAAGGCAGATGCTTTACCAACTGAGCCATTCAGGCGCCCAAGCATTCTGTCCTTCTTAATAAAGCATGTCATCAAGGGAAATTATTTACCAGAGTGTATCTAACTGATGTTTTATCAGAGCCTAACTGACCTGAGGCAAGGGAAATACCCAGCTCCAGCCCCTGCTAGCCTTCCTGATTCATACAAGGGGGGAAAACCTGAGAAACACTGGTAAAGGTCATAGACCAGAAGCACAGATTTAGTAAAAGCCTGAGACCTAATTATAAGACTATAGAATGCTTCCCCTCCCCCTACATACACTACATCAGTACCATTTTCAATTTAAGTGAAATAACAGGAAAATATAACAAAATTATTGCAAGTCTTAGACTTTATTTAAGAAGTGGTCTTCAGGAAACTCCAAAGACAGCAACAAAAATAAGGACACCAGAGGAAATTCTAACCTCTGACATCCACAGCTATAACAAACAGTAAACAGACTAACTCCTAGGCAGGCAAATATAAAACCTCGCTTTGACACTATTTAACTGAGTTCCTGTTACTAGGTACATCATATCTCGCTTTCAACAAAAACTTCAAGGCATACCACAAGGCAAAAAATAGTTGGAAGAGAGAAAGCAAGCACTGGAACCAGCTATGGCAGAGATACTGGAATTAACAGAACAGGAATTTAAAACAACTATCAATAATACGATGAAGGCTGTAATGGGAAAGTGGACAACATGTAAGAACAGACGAGTAATGTAAGCAGAGAAATGGGAACTCAATGAATTAAAAGGAAATGCTGGAGAAAAAACCCCACCATAACAGAAATAAATAATGGACTTTAATGGGTTCACTAATAGACTTAATATGGCCAAGGAAAAATTCTCTGAGCTTGAAGAAATGTCGATATCCAGGAATTGTGGGATAATTACAAAAGATGTAATACACGTAGTTGGAGCACCAGGAGAAGAAAGAGAGAAAGGAAGAGAAATATTTGAAGCAACAATGTCTGAACATTTTCAAAAACTAATGATTGATGACAAACCACATTTGCAGGAAGCTCAAAGAACAACAAGCAGGGTAAATGTCAAAACAAACAAAACAAAACAAAAAACCCACACGTAGGCATATCATATTCAGATTTCAGAAAAGCAAAGACAACGAGAAAGTCTTGAAACTAAGGAGGAGAGACACGTGACATAGAGTGAGCAGGGATAAGAATTACATCACTCTTCTCTTGAGAAACCATGCTAGCAAAAAGGGAATGGAGTAAAACATTTAAGGTGTTGAAAGAAAAAAAACCACCAGCCTGGAATTTACCCTTCAAAAAAGGACTTTCTTGGACAAACATAAATTGAGGAAATTTATTGCTGGTAGACCTGCCTTGCAAGAAACATTTAAAGAAATTCTTCGGAAAGAAGGAAAATGATTTAGATAGGAAATTTAAATCCATATAAAGAAAGGAAAAGTATTAGAGAAGAAATAAAAATAAAATCAATTTTTCTTACTATTAATTGATCTGGCAGATAATAGTTTGTTTAAAATAATAATAGCAATAATGTATAGCTTATGGATCAGTACAATTATTGACAGCAATACTATAAGGAATGGGAGAGGGGTATTAGGAATATTTTGTTGTAAGGTACTCATACTACCTGTGAAATGGTACAGAGTGACTTGAAAGAGGATGCAAATGTATTTACAAATTGAAGGATAAGAAAGGAAAACTACATGTTCTCTCATGAATGCACATGCCAAATTCCTCAGCAAAATATTAGCAAATCAAATCCAACAATGTCAAATTTGTCAAAAATAATTGACAAAATTCAACATTCATTCATGATGAAAATTCTTAGCAAACTAGGAAGAGAACTTCCTCAACTTGATAAAGAACATTTCCCCAAAGCCCCAAACTTTACCTGCTTCTGGATGATAGGGTCCATGGTAAAACAAGTAAAATTTGGGGTGATTACAGTTTCAAACTTCTTTTGGCATAAAAATGTTCCAAGGTCAAAGATGATGTTATACTCTCTCTCTCTCTCTATATATATATATATATGTGTGTGTATATATATATGTATATCCTATACATATATTATTCTATTGCAACAATAATGTATGATGCATGCTGAATCTTGGATTCTGTCTCTAGTAGGGCACTGGGACCAGAAGAAACAATATTTCAAAAAGAAGAGAAGGGGCTGCTGGATATAAATTGCATGTCTTGCCAACCAAGGAAGGGAAACATGTCTTGATTGATTATTCAAGTAAACTGTCAACAAGCAAGTGACCGGCTTGAGCTGGCAATAATAAACATCAATAGATCCTTCATGTAAAAAAGCAGCTATCGTGGACCAAATATGGTTTTTGCTATTTGTTGCCTCTCTCAGAATAACCAAGTGCTAGAAGGCAAGTGATTATTGTGAGTGGAAATATATTCTATTCACAATCAAATGAATGAGGTGGGCCCAAAGCCAAAGAATACTCTTGATTGGACTCTTATTTTATTGCCCTAAATTTAGCTAGCTAAATTTTGTTCAAGTTTTGAAATGGAGGCTTTGGCATTTATCATAAAATCTCGTTTTCATTGCAGAGATATCATAAGGCTCTATAATTACCCACACAGAAGGTCTTTTTTTTTTTGATACAATATATATAGCATATAGTGAAGTCCCAAATTTTATTATTGTTAACAGGTTGCCCTGGAGGAATCCAAACATAAAGATTTAGAATCTTGATGAGAGAAAGTGGGAACAAGCTATCATTTACAAGTTTCCAGTGGTTCTTCTCTTCTCTAGAAATAGAGCCTTCAACTCACATTTGGGGCAGACTTGTCTTTTGTGTTAAGGAAACTCCAGGAGTTAACCTCTCAGTTCCACAAATATAAAACATACATCTACATGTTGTGAGACAGAATGCCATTTCCTGCACAACCTTAATACAGTTGTAAACCATTTATTTTGGTAATATAATATTTATATATCTCTGAAGCTGAGCTGGGTATAAAATGTTTTCAGTGTTTATTAAATGAGACCACATTTTCCCTGAACTCTCACGTTTCTTTTGTTGTTGTTGTTTCTAAAGAGATTTTTTAAACGTTTATTTTGAAATAATTCTAGACTTAGAGAAAAGTTGCAAAATAATGAGAGCCAGGCTTCTCACTGTGGTAGAAAGAAGTTGCAGATAAGAAAAAGGGGAATCTTGGAATGAACGTCATGGTGCTAGATTGTAATGAAAGGTATCTGCAGTATACAGAATGACAGATAGAGTTTCAATATACTCTTCAACCTGTTTTCCCTAATATTAATATCTTGCATAACCAAAGCACAATTATCAAAGCTAAGAAATGAACATGGGTACAATGCTGCTAACTAAAGATTTAATTTGGATGTACGAGTTTCTTCACTAGCATCTTTTTTCTTTCCTGGTATCCATTCCAGGATCCCATCTTGCATTTAGTTAGGACTAGTGTTAGGACTGCTTAGTTTTCTCTAAACTGTGATAGTTTCTCAGTCTTTCCTGATACCTTTGAAGAATATTGATCAGTTTTGTAATAGAATTTACCTCAATTTGAGTTTGCCTGATATTTTGTAATGATTAATTTGAGGTTATGAATTTTTGGCAAGAATATCTCAAAAGTGATGTGACTTTCTTGGTGGCTCATCACATCCAGGGCATATAAATTTGATATGTCTTTTCAATGGTAATGTTAACCTTTGTCATTAGATCAAGGGTTCAACAGGTTTCACACTTCCCAGTTTGCCACTGTACAAAGATCTATTAGTTTCAATCTTTTGCCCCATTGGTGGATCTTGCCTATAATGATTAGGACTGTGGCATTCTAATGGTGATGTTCTCTTATTCCTTCAGCATTTATTAATTAGAATTCTGTAAGGAAGAATTCTCTCCCATAAATTCAGAATTTATTCACTAATTTACATATATCAGTATGGACTTATAGGTATTTATCTTATGCTATATGTTATAATTCAATATTATATTTATTATTTGCTCAAGTCACTCCAGCTTTGGCCTCTGGGCTCTTTAAGGTTGGCTCCTGTGCCTGTTCAAAATGCCCCATTCTACTTGAGAAATACTTTACTTTCTGGCACTAAAAGATGCCCCAGATGCATCTTATTTCCCCTGCCCCAGCCCTAGAATCAACCATTTCTGCAAGGAGCCCCTGGTTCCTTTTACTGGAGAACAATATTTACAAACCAAAATCTGGGCTCCTAGGTGTGCTCATTCCTACTGATGTGTCATTACTTCTAGACCTGTAATCAAACAGAGGTTGGAATATGTGCATGTATACTAACCCATGTATATGAACACATCTATATTTATTTCCACATTTATCTGTAAATATTTTTTTTAAATCACAGATACCTTTCATTCCAATCTAGTACCACGATGTTCATTCCAAGCTTTCCCTTTTTCTTATTTGCAACTTCTTTCTACCACAGTGATAAACCTGGCTCTCATTAAATAAAATATATTTACTTGCTTGTTTAACTCTACTATATACATAGAGTATTTTCAGAATTTCTAACCCATATTCTGATGAAAAACACATCTGCTAACTAAAGTACAATAGTTGTCTACAGATTTTTTTGTCTTCAGCCTTTATGTATCTGGTCAAATATTGTTTTCCTTCATTAGTAGGTAGTTCTCTTCACCATCCTTAGATGCTGTCTTATTATTATTAACTATTAACTCAATTTCTAAATAGATATAGATCTATTCAGATTATCTATTTCTTCTTGTATAAGTTTTGGCAGCTGTGTCTTTCAAGGAATTGGTTGATTTCATCTAGGTGATCAGATTTGTGGGTGTAGAGTTGCTCATAGTATCCCTTCATTATTTTTTTGCTTTTCATGGGAACAGCAATGATGGCCCTTCTTTCATTTCTGATGTTACTAATTTGTCTCTCTTTTCTCTTAGTCTCTCTAGAGAGCTTAGTAATTAATTAGATTATTTTAGATTTTTCTTCTCTTCTAATATGTACATTCAATGCTACACATTTTCCTCTAAGCACTGTTTTCACTGCATCTCACAAATTTTGAAATTTGTGTTTTCATTAACTATACTTGCTGTGGTGGGCATTTCATAATATATATAATTGTCAAATCACTGTGTTGTGCACCTGAAACTAATATAATATTGTATGTTAACTATACTTCAATTAAAAATGAAAAAATTTTAAGTTCTCTTGAGGTACCTTCTTTGACCCATGTGTTATTTAGAAGTATGTTTTTTAATCTCCACATATTTTGGGAATTTTTTAAGTTATTTTTCCATTATTGATTTCTAATTTAATTCCATTGTGGTCTGAGAGTGGGCGTTGTATGATTTCTATCTTTTAAATGTGCTAAGGTATGTTTTATGGCCCAGAATGTGGTCTGCACTGGTGAATATTCCATGTGAGCTTGAGAAAAATGCATATTCTGCTGTTGCATGAAGTAGTCTACAGATGCCACATACATCCAGTTGATTGACGGCGTTGGTGAAATCAACTATGCCCTTACTGATTTTCTGCCTGCTGGATCTGTTTCTGAAAGAAGGTTGTTGAAGTCTCCAATGATGAGACTATTTCATATATTTATCCTTGCAGTTCTTTTTTTTCAGTTTATTTTTTATTTAAATTCAATTAGCCAACATACAGTACATCATTAGTTTCAGATGTACTGTTCAGTGATTCATCAGTTGCGTATAACGCCCAGTGTTCATCACATCACATGCCCTCCCCAATGCCCTTCACCCAGTTACCCCATCCCCCCACCTACCTCCTCTTCCACAGCCCTCAGTTTGGTTCCCAGAGTCAAGAGTCTCTCATGGTTTGTCTCCCTCTCTGATTTCTTCCCATTCAGTTTTCCCTCCCTTCCCCTATGCATTATTTTCTTATATTTCTTATATTCCACATATGATGTATGATAATTGTCTTTCTCTGATTGACCTATTTCACTTAGCATAATACCCTCCAGTTACATCCATATGGATGCAAATGGTAGGTATTCATCCTTTCTGATGGCTGAGTAATATTCCATTGTATATATAAACCACATCTTCTTTATCCAGTCATCTGTTGAAGGACATCTTGGCTCTTCCCACAGTTTGGCTATTGTGGACATTGCTGCTATGAAAATTGGGGTGTATGTGCCCCTTCGTATCTTTGGGGTAAATACCCAGTAGTGTAATTGCTGGGTCATAGGGTAGCTCTATTTTTAACTTCTTGAGGAACTTCCATACTGTTTTCCAGAGTGGCTGTACCAGCTTGCATTCCCACCAACAATGTAGGAGGGTTCCCCTTTCTCCACATCCTCATCAACATTTGTTGTTTCCTGTCTTGTTAATTTTAGCCATTCTGACTGGTATGAGGTGGTATATCACTGTGGTTTTGATTTGTATTTCCCTGATGACAAGTGATGTGGGACATTTTTTCATGTGTCTATTGGCCATTTGTATGTCTTCTTTGGAGAAATGTCTGTTCAGGTCTTCTGTCCATTTCTTGACTGGATTCTTTGTTTTTTGGGTAAGTTCTTTATAGATCTTGGATACTAGCCCTTTATCTGATATGTCATTTGCAAATATCTTCTCCCATTCCATAGGTTGCCTTTTAGTTTTGTTGACTTTTTCCTTCGCTGGGCAGAAGCTTTTGATCTTGATGAAGTCCCAATAGTTCATTTTTGCTTTTCTTTTCCTTGCCTTTGGAAATGTGTCTTGCAAGAAGTTGCTGTGGCTGAGGTTGAAGAGATTGCTGCCTGTGTTCTCCTCTAGGATTTTGATGGATTCCTGAATCACATTTAGGTCTTTCATCCATTTTGAGTTTATCTTTGTGTATGGTGTAAGAGAATGGTCCAGTTTCATTCTTCTGCATGTGGCTGTTCAGCTTTCCCAACACCATTTGTTGAAGGGACGTTTTTCCATTGGATATTCTTTCCTGCTTTGTCAAAGATGAGTTGACCGTAGAGTTGAGGGTCCATTTCTGGGCTCTCTGTTCTGTTCCATTGATCTATGTGTCTGTTTTTTGTGCCAGTACCATGCTGTCTTGGCGATCACAGCTTTGTAATATAGCTTGAAGTCAGGCGTTGTGATGCCTCCAGCTTTGCTTTTCTTTTTCAACATTCCCCTGGCTATTCGGGGTCTTTTCTGGTTCCATACAAATCTTAGGATTATTTTTTTCCAGCTCTGTAAAAAATGTTGATGGCATTTTGTTAGGGATTGCATCTCCTTGCAATTCTATCACTTTTTGCCTCATGTAGTTCCATAGTCTGTTGTTAGGGGCATATACATTAAGAATTGTTATGTCTCCTTAGAGAATTGACCTTGTATCATCAGAGAAGGTACTTATTTTTCTCTGATTACTTTCCTCACTTTGAAGTCTGCTTTGTCTGAAATTAATATGCTACTATTGCCTTTTATTGCTATTTTTATTGTATCTTTTTATTATTGTTATTGTGGTATATTTTCTCCATCTATTTACCTTTAATCTCTATGTGTCTTAATATTTCAAGCAGGTTTCTTATAAACAAGATATAGTTGGGTCATGTTTTTTGATCTACTCTGGTAATCTTTTAATCTGTATATTTAGACCACTGACATTCAACATGATTACTGATATAGCCAGATTAATGTCTACCATATTCTTTGCTATATGCAATTTTTTTTCTTGTTCTTTGTTCCTATTTTTATCTTTCACTCTTTTTCTGCCTTTTGTGGTTTTAATTGAGCATTTTATAATTCCATTTTCTCTTTCCTTTCTTAGCATATCAGTCCTTTTCTTCTTCTTCCCTTCTTTCAGTGGTTGCTCTAGAGTTTATAACTAATCCAAGTCCACTTTCAAATAACACTATACCACTTGACAGGTAGTGTGAGTACTTTATAATAACAAATATCCTACTTCCTTCCTCCTATCCCTTGTAGTATTGCTGTCATTTATTTAATTTATATAAGCACACACAAGCATACATATACATAATATGTAAATGGATATAATTGAATACACTGTTGCTATTATTTTGAATAAACTGCTATGTGTTAGGTCAGTTAAGAATAAGAAAAAATAAAAACTTTTTATTTTTCCTTCATTTATTCCTTCCTCAATGTTCTTTCTTTCTTTATGCAGATCCAAGTTTCTGACCTATATTATTTTCCTTCTTTCTAAAGAACTTATTGCAGAGCAAGTTTATTGGCAACAAAGTCCCTCAATTTTTGTTTGTCTAAGAAAAATCTGTATTTCTTCTTCACTCTTTCACTTTTGAAGGATAATTTTGCAGGGTACAGAATTTAGGTTGGAGGAGTTTTAAAACTAATTTTGTCTACTCTTTTCTTTTTTGCATGGTTTCTGAGAGGTCAGATTTAATTCTTATCTTTGTTCCTATATAGGTTAAAGTTCTTCCCCCCACCCCACTTCTTTCAGAGTTGTATTTTTTCCCCCTTTAATTTTCAGTAATTTGAAAATGGTATGCCTGGGTGTATTTTTTATTTTTATTTTTTGACATTTATCCTGTTTAGTGTTCTCTGAGCTTCTTGGATCTGAAGCTTGGTGTCTGACTAATTTGGGGGAAATTCTTGGTCATTATTGTTTCATATATTCCTTTTCTCTTTCTTCTTTGTTATTCCTGTTATGTGTACATTACACCTTCTGTAGTTTTTCCATAGTCCTTAAATATCCTGTTCTTTTTTTACTCATTGTTTTTTTTGCTTTTCTGTTTTAGAAAATTCTAGTGTATAGAGTCTTTTCATTTCTAGGTTGTGTCCAGTCTACTACTGTGTCTAGTCTACTATTAAGCCTATCAAATGCATTCTTTTTTTTTTTTTTTAAAGATTTTTATCTATTTATTTGACAGAAAGAGACACAGCAAGAGAAGGAACACAAGCAGGGGGAGTGGAAGAGGGAGAAGCAGGCTTCCCGCGGATCAGGGAGCCGAATGCGGGACTCGATCATAAGACTCTGGGATCATGACCTCAGCTGAAGGCAGACGCTTAATGGACTGAGCCACCCAGGCGCCTCCAAATGCATTCTTTATTTCTGTTACAACTTTTTTATCTTCATCATAGCTTTTTGTTTTTTTCTTAAGGATTTCTATCTGCTTACATTGTTCATGTGTTCTTGCATACTGTCTACTTTATCCAGTAGAATTCTTAGCATATTAATCACAGTTTAAAAAATTCCCAGTCTGATAATTCCAACACCCCTGCTATGTCTGATTCTGATGCTGCTGTCTCTCCAAATTGTGCTTTTGGCCTTTTGGAATGTCTTCTAATTTTTTCTTGATAGATAGACATGACTTGCTGTAAATTGGCCTTAGTAATGAGGTGGTGAGCTACTGGGGAGGGGCATATCGTATGGTCCTATGATTGGGTTTCAGTCTTATACTGAGCCTGTGCCTCTCTGTTCTGAAATTCACAAGTGTTTCTCAGTCTCCCCCCTCCCATCCCCCAAGTGACAGGTTGGTTTGAGTGGGTTGAAATTGAGTATTTAACCTTGCCAGTTAGGCTCTGATAAAACCCCAGCAAGTTAGGCTCTGGGTAATTAGTTTCTCTCTCTTTTTTTTTTATTTATTTGACAGAGAGAGAGACAGCCAGAGAGGGAACACAAGCAGGGGGAGCAGGAGAGGGAGAAGCAGGCTTCCCGCAGAGTGGGGAGCCTGATGCGGGGCTCGATCCCACAACCCTGGGATCATGACCTGAGCTGAAGGCAGACGCTTAACGACTGAGCCACCCAGGCGCCCCTAATTAGTTTCTCTTGAGGGCAGGCCTATTTAAGGAGAACAGAGTGATCTGGCGTATTTCAAAATGGTTCCTTTCCCTCTGCCTGATGCTCAAGGGGATTTTTCTCTGATATTTACTGTGGGAATCTGGTTGAGCTCCTGGAGGTAAATTTCACATATTGTTGGGGCCTCACCATGACTGGGTCCCCTGGATTTTGTAACTCTCAGACTAGTCCACGCTGAGCCTCCAGTAATACGTCAGTCAAGAGTTCAGGTTTTCCTGCCTTGGCCCTGGTTCTTACAGCAGATTCCTCTCACCAGTCCCTGCTCTGGTAAGTTGTTATTCTCTGTATTTTTCTGTTCTTCTCTCCAATCTTGAAGCCAGTGGTTTGCCCTGGGTATTCCCCTCTCTTAGTGATCCAAGAACAGTTACTGAGTTTTCTGTTTTAGTATGTTCAGTTTTTTCTTGTTAAGATAGAGTGGAGACTTCTAAGCTCCTTACATGAGAAACTGGTAACAGCCTGATTAAAAAAAAAATTTACACACAGTTAAATTCACTCTTTGTGGAGCACAAGTCTTTGGCTTTGACAAATATAGAATAAAAAACAGTTCCATCAACCCCCCAAAATTCCCTGTGCTTCTCGTTCACAGTCAATGCCAATTCCCATCCCTTGTAACTAATGATTTGCTCCCCTCCTTAAAGTTCTGCCTTGTCATATAAGGGGAATCAGAGCATATAAAGCATTTTGGATCTGGCTACTTTTACTTAGCAAAATGCATGTGGGAGTTCTCCATGTTGCTTTATGAACCAATAATTTGCTTCTTTTTTACTGCTGAGTAGTATGTCATTGACATGACATACCACACTTTGCTTATCCATTCTTGGGTTAAGGGATTCTGAATTATTTCCATATTTTGACAATTATGAATAAAACTGCAATAAAGTTATATAAACATAAGTTAAACTTAAAGTTTTTTGCGGTGAACATAAGCTTTCATTCTTTTTGGTAAAATATCCAGGAGTTGGGTTGTGAGTTACATGGTAAATGTCTGTTCACTTTATCTGAAACCATTGAACTGCTTTCCTGAGTAGCTGTGTCCTTCTGCTTTCCCACCAGCAGTATATGAGAGTTCCAGCTACTTTTCATCCTCACCAGCACTTGATATTTTAACCTTTTTTCCCGTAATTTTAACCATTTAGAATTGACACAGTGGTATCCTGTTGTAGTTTTAATTTGCATTCCCTTAATGGCTAACGCTGTGGAGTTCTTGTGTGAATTTTTCTTAAATTGCTTTTTGGGCTTGTTGGTAAGTGGAGGGAGAGTTTGAGAGGTCCCTGTAAGAACTGGGGCATGGTGGGGAGAAGCTGTGGGATCTTTTTGTGTGTGGGTAAGGCATGAAATATTAGATGTAAGCAATGTTGGTTTGCAGCCCAGATAACCAAGGGTAGATTTTTCCCCAACCCTCACACAAAACCTGGTGTCATGTAAGAGGTGGGAACACTGAAATCATTGGGAGGCTGCACCCTAGACCAAGAAAATAAGCCTTGTGAGGAGTCCATTATTAGAGGCTACCATACAGGTCCTCCATCAGTTGCTAGAGCCTAGGCGAGCAATCCAGGGTGACTGTCACTATTTGATTATTTTCTTCTGATAGTGAAAATGAAAAGGTAAGTTTATTTTTAAGTCCTGAGAGAGGCATTAAATTTTATAAATATTTCTCTAAAGCCATGAGTGCTTTTGGAAATACTGCATTAATTAGTATGGGAAGTGTAATCTTAACTGATGCTACCTTGCAGCTCCCAGCCCCTCCCAGTAAGTATATGCACGCTGGATCCCATGACCAGTATGCTCAGTGCCTGAAGGCAGAAAAGGGGGGGGAGGAATCCAAGACCTCTGTGATTTGTCTCCCAACTGAGCCCACAGGGACAAGGCCTGAGCCCTAGAGAGGGAGAGGCTATAAAAACCAACCAACCACAACAAAGAAAACTTTGAGACTGTTTTTACCTAGGACACTTTGGCATAAATTGTGCTGCTTCAGATCCTAGTAGATAACCATGCAACAGGAGTTGCAGAGAGGCCTAAACTCTCTATGTGGAATGTAGTGAGGCTTTGGAACAATGAAGAGTAAAAGCAAAGCAATGCACACCCTGGATGTTCTGCAGCCTCCAGCCAGCAGGACCTGCCACTGAGCCTGGACATACTATGTCTCAGAGAGTCAGGGCCTCTTTCACCATGTGACTTGAGATGCACAATGGGGTCCTGCCTACTCCTGGAGCACAGGGGATATCTCCTGTGGCTCCCAGAAACAAGTGAGGAGCCTAGGGGTTGTCAGTGACCCCCTGTGGTGAGGCAGTTACTAACTCAGTGTTGTTCTAATATGACCTCTCAAACCCACAGGCTGATGAGACCCGGTGAAAGCTGAGTTCCCCCTGAATTACTCTCCACTGGTAGAGACATTACCTCCTCAATAGGGAGCTTGATTAGAAATATGTGTGTGTGGAAATGAATTTTAAAAGCCAAGCTTAGGAATTAATTGACTAAAGAACAGTTTGAAAGTTTATGCCTTACATAGAAAATCAAGTGAAAAATGAGAAAAAAATCCAACTTTGTCATTCATGGACCTCTTTTAAACAGTCTTCCATTTTCCAGGGTGGATATGTTTCTGTACTTGGAATTGTTACAAGCAAAGCTTTTTGCTCTTTCTATAACAGCACTGCCTTTCTCCCTAGGATATTGTGGTAAAGTTATGTAGGTCATGTGACCTCACACAATTTCCACAGGCCAGAAGAAAATATGGTCAAATGTCTTCATTGCAGAATGAGTCAGACAGTAAAACTGATATTAGTCATGTCTTGTGTAATTACAGGAAGCAGAAAAATAACTGGCAACATAAATATCAGAGGCATGAATGTTTTGTTTTCACTTTACCAATCGGAGCTCCTCCCAGCGAGAGAGCTAAAACAAAAGCCCCTGATCCAAGTATTCATGCATCAGGAAGAAAAACTCCTTCCCTGCTGCTTTCTTAATAATGGGTGTCTATAGCCAGTGATTGCAGTTTAGCCTGAGCCCTTTTCAGATAGATGGCTGCTTTCACAAACTGGTCCTGGAGGCTGACAAGAAGCAGCTGTTGATCATGTCTTACTCCATCCCATTCTCCCTCTACCAATACCCTGAGAAGACAGGGGCATGTTCCTTATCTGGCTGGAGAAGCAGAAGGCTCTTGGGTCTGAATGGAGGGGAGAAATCAGTTGCTTAAGTTTAAAAAGCTGGTTCATCATAAGAGCCCATTTCACATTTGTTACACGCATTCTCATTGGTGCCTGTGCCTCTGAGGAATATAATTTCAACCAAACAGGATGCACCAGGGCATTGATAATGGTTTCCATTCTGTGACTTCCTCTCTGTTATAAAGTAACAATGATGTTTCAAGGTGTCCTAACTGGGATAGTAGCAAAGCCAAAATTTGCACTATCTGCAATATTGAACATTGAAAGTACTGGTTATAAGTTTCCAGAAATAATGGAGGAATGATGATTAAAAATGGAAAAAAATTAATAGCTAAACATCAACAAAAATAATAGAATGGTCAAATTTTCTTGACTGTTAATCAATGCCAAGAATGTGTTCAGTCTGTCATTAGCAGTTCTCAATATCTTAAATTCAACATACCTTCTTATCCTTATGTCTCCACCACAATAGCATTCTACTCCCCCTGCTACACACACTATCTCCAGGGGTCTGACCATTCTGAACTACTACTCTCTCTCCTCACTACTTAGTAGTTTTTGGATTTCATACCTTGATTAGGACTCTTCCTTGCCCTTCTCTTTTTTATCTGTTTGTTAAAATATTTATCATGTATCAAGAACTATTTTTCATGATGGTGAAATGTTTTCTAAGTCAGAAGTACTTTCTCTCTCCTGTGTTCACTCATTACATTTTGTTATTCTTCTTGGTTATTTGTTTCCCCCTTTATATTAGAGTTTCTTTCTTTGGTAGAGAATGCTTCCCAGTATCCATTCTCACCTTTTTCCTCAATATTAGAACTTGTTATTTCTTAGCAGATGGTTTCCCAAGCACCATTTCAGCGAGAAGCAGATTTGTGGCTAAGATTTGTCAAAGAGAAACAGGTAGAATTGGCATGTAAAAGATCCAGAAAATGTCATGAAAGGAAGGACATGTGTCCTTTTTCTTCCCTTTCAATCTTGTTGCTGTTCAGAGTATAGATAGAATGGTTGGAACAGGAGTAGCCATGCTGGTCTAGGAGAAGAAAATAATCTGTGATTCTTTTTAAATTAGAGTCTATTCAATATTTAATATTATACTAGGACCAGGTGTACAATATAGTCATTCAATAATTACATACATTACAAAATGTTCACCATGAGAGTAGTTACCATGTGGTACCACACAAAGTTTATACAATATTGACCATATTCCCTACATTGTCCTTTTCAGCCCCATGACTTATTTATTTTATAACTGGAAATTTGTACCTCTTAATTCCCTTCACCTAACTCCCCACCACTCTTTCTCTGGCAACTACTAGTTTGTTCTCTATATTTATTAGTCTATTTCTCTTTTTTAGTTGTTTTGTTTCTTAAATTCCACATATAAGTGAAATCATGATATTTGTCTTTTTGTCTTATTTCACTTAGCATAATACCCTCGTGGTCCATCCATGTTGTCATGAATGTCAAGATTTCATTATTTTTTATGGCTGAGTAATATTCCATTGTGTACCTATACCAAATTTTTATCCATTCATCTGTTGATGAACACTTAGGTTGCTTCCATATCCTGGTTATTAAAAATAATCCTGCAATAAACATAGGGGTGAATATCTCTTTTCAAATTAGTATTTTTGTTTTCCTTGGGTAAATACTAAGAAGTAGAATTATTACATTATATGATAGTTCCTTTTAGTTTTTTGAGGAACATTTATACTGTTTTTTATAGTGGCTGCAACAATTTACATTTATTCCAATGGTGGATGATGGTTCCTTTTTCTCCACATCCTTGCCAACGCTTGTTATTTTTTGTCTTCTTTATAAGCGCCTGTGATCTTAATTATCATGGGACTCCCATTGTTATATTGTATTCCCTATGTTTAATGAGAGGTTACATTTTGGTCTTATTTGAGCTTCTGTTCTTCAGGGTTTTCTGTCACTTGCATTTGAAACTGAATTCTAACAATCAGACCTTTGTAAAAGTATGTCTCTCCCACCAGATTGTGTGACCTGGGGCATAGGTTTTATGTCTTATGTTACATCCATGTCAAGCTACTTCCCGGCAACTAGCACAGTGCATGACCTATATAAATTGTCAAAAATGATATGTTAGAGAGTTTAATCAAAGTAGAAAATGTGTTTCCTGATATTTTCTTATTACAAAGCAAAAAAAAAAAAAGGAAAAATAGACAAAAGCTACATGAAAGTAGTGACTATACAGAACAGAAGTCAAATGAAGAAGGTTCAAAAGAAGGGGAATCATACTATCATACTAGACATAATACAAAGAGTTCAATTGTAGTATAGTTCTTATCATTGCAGAAACCGTATTTAAAGCTATTTTGAGACATACATAAGTGTCTATGGAGCTATATGTGTATTCTATCAATATAAATTCTTGGAGTATCTACTATAGTCAGGTGTTACAACAGTTGGTAGAGATAGAATGGTAAACAGGTATGGATGTGTCCTCATGTACAGTCTAATCAGATTTTTATTAAAACTTCCCACAGAGGGGTGCCTGGGTGCCTCAGTTGGTTAAGTATCTGACTCTTGATTTCAGCTCTGGTCATGATCTCAGGGTCGTGAGATCAAGCCCACGCTGGGCTCCATGCTCAGCATGGAGTCTGCTTGAGATCCTCTCCCTCTTCCTTTGCCTCTGCCCCCCACCCCCTGCCATGCTCTCTAAATAAATAAAATCTTTAAAAAATTCCCACAGAAATTCCCATATAATTTATAATTTATATGAACATTACATATAATATATTCTTGTCATTTATAACTTATAACAAATGCAATGAAAGTGAACTATATGTACATTCTATCAGTATTGGAGATAGAGTTGAAAGACTCTGAAAGATATTTTAGGAATAAAATCTGGTAGAGCTTGGTAATAGATTGGATATGAGGATAAATAAGTAGGAAATATCAATGAGGACTCCTAGTTACCAGGATTGTGTAACTAGAATGGTGGTACCAGTCACTAGTAAATAAAATACTGGAAAAAGAGAAGATTTGGGCATATATTTTGAGTTTGGTTTTGAAAACCGTAATTTTTAAGATAATAGCAAAGACCTCGAATTTGAGATTGAGGGAAGAGTTTTATGTAAGACTATGGAGTTGCAAAGTTTGGGGGCTTGAAACATATAACTTTGAGTAATCTGTCTACAGTGGTAATGGACACTGTAGGGATGAATGAAATTGCTTCAGGATAAAGCCCAGAGTGTGATAAGGGGGAGGATAGGACCTGGCATTGAAGGATTCCACTAAAAGCCAGAAAAAAGGATAACTATTTTGTAAAGGAGGCCAAAAAGGAAAGAAAGAGCCAGGGGAATAAGAAGAATGTGATGTCTGAAAGACTGAAAAAATTAAGGGTCATAAAAAGGAGGAGGGATATTCTCAAATGTCTAATACCAGGCAGATGTCAAATAAGATGAAGACTAAAAAACAAAATTTATTGAAATTTATATCCTAAAAGTCATTCGTATTTTAAAAACTGCCATTTTGGTGAGGATGAGTGGTGACCAGATTAAAGTAAGTTGATAATTGAGCAGGAAGTGAGGAAATGAAGCAGAAAGGGAAAAAATGGTGACAATATAGATTATTTTTAAATGATTTTTTTTTAATGTACAAAGGGTGAAATAAATAGTGAAGTCTTGGGAAGTGTTGTGGAGGCTAAGATAGAAAGTGGTTTTTTTTCTTTTCCTCTTTTTTTAAAAAAAGCTTAAGACAAGAGTGACTTGGGCTTGGTGGAAAGAAATGTTACATATACCAAAATGGAATGGAATAGATTGTATAATATTTTCCAGAATGGCAGGAATGGATAGGATCCAAAACATAGGAGAAGGTATTAAATCTTAAATGAAAAAGGAGATCACTGTTCCATTAGATCAAGTGATACTTGGATGTGTGTGGATATATCTTTTATGAATTGCATCTAGCTACCTATATCAAAGTCTGACATTAATTGTGGCTTAAATAAGATCAAATTTTCTCTGTTATGTAAAAGATATCTGGAGATAGGTTCACAGTTGTTAGTTCATTGCTACCATTCTCCAGATCACCTGCAGGGCTTATACCTGAACCTGAATCATACCTATGTTGAAGGAAGGAAGGAAGGAAGGAAGGAAAAGAACATTGCTATATAGTTTGAAATCAGAAGGCATGATGCCTCCAGCTTTGTTCTTTCTCAAGATTGCTTTGTGATTTTGGGGTATTTTGTGGTTCCATACAAATTTTAGAATTGTTTGCTCTATTTCTGTGAAAAAAGGCCATTTGACTGACCACGGGGATTGTACTGGATTTTGAGATTGCTTTGGATAATATGGACATTGTAACAGTATTCTTCCAATCCACGAACATAGAAGATCTTTCCATTTATTTGTGTCATCTTCAGTTTCTTTCATCAGTGTTTTATGTTTTTCAGTGTAAAGGTCTTTCACCTCTTTGGTTAAGTTTATTCCTACGTATTTTATGATTTTTGATGCAACTATAAATGGGAGAACTTTCTTAATTTCTCTTGGAGTTCATTATTAGTGTATAGAAATAGATTTTTAAAAAGATTTTATTTGACAGAGAGAGACACAGCAAGAGAGGGAACACAAGCAGGGGGAGTGGGAGAGGGAGGAGCAGGCTTCCCACCAAGCAGGGAGCCTGATGTGGGGCTCCATCCCAGGACCCTAGGATCATGACCTGAGCAGAAGGCAGATGCTTAAAGACTGAGCCACCCAGGTACCCCAAAACAGATTTTTGTATCCTGTAAGTTTACTGAGTTCATTTATTGTTCTAACAGTTTTTTGGTAGAATCTTGAGGGTTTTCTATATATATTATTACGTCATTTGCAAATAGTGAGTTTTACTTCTTCCTTTCTATTTATGATACCTTTTATTTCTTGCCTAATTGCTCTGGCCAGAACTTTCAGGACTATTTTGAATAAAAGTGGCCAGAGTGGACATCCTTGTCTTGTTCTTGTTAGAAAAAGCTTCCAGCGTTTTGCCATTGAAGATGATATTAGCTGTGGGCTTGTCATATATGGCCGTATGTTGAGGTATGTTCCCTTCCTATACCCACTTTGTTAACAGTTTTCCTCATAAGTGGATGTTGTGTTTTGTCAGATGCTTTTTCTGCATCTACTGAGATGGTTATATGATATTTATCTTTCATTTTAATGTGGTCTATCACATTGATTTATGGATGTTGAATCATCCTTGCATCACTGGAATAAATCCCAGTTGATCATGGTATATGATCTTTTAATGTATTGTTGAATTTGGTTTGCTAATATTTTGAGGACTTTTGAATCTAAGTTCATCAGGGATATTGACTTGTAATTTCCTTGTGGAGTCTTTGTCTGGTTTAGTATCAGAGTATTGGTGGCCTTATAAAATGAATGGAGAGTGTTCCCTCTATTTTTGAGGGGAGAGTTTGAGAAGGATTGATATTAATCTTTCGGCATTTTGCAAAATTCACTAGTGAAGCTCTCTGCTCCTGGACTTTTGTTTGTTGGGAGATTTTTGATTACTGATGCAATCTCCTTGCTAGTAATTACTTTTTCAGATATTCTATTCATGATTCAGTCTTGGTTCTGAGAATTTGTCCATTGCTTTTATGTTGTCCAATTTGTTAGTACACAATTGTTCATAGAAATCTGATGAATCCCTTGTATTTCTGCGGTGTCAGTTATGTCTACTCTTTCATTTCTGATTTTGAGTCCTTTTCTTGGGAAATTTAGTTGAAGGTTCTTTGAGAAGTTAGTTCTCAAAGAACCAACTCTATTTCCTTGATATTTTTTATTGCCTCTTTAGTGTCTATTTCGTTTATTTCTTCTCTGATTTTTATTTCCTCCTTTCTACTAACTTGGGCTTCATTTGTTCATCTTTTAAAGTTTCTTAAAGTGTAAAGAGAAGTTTATTTGATATCTTTGTTTCTTTTTAAATCACATTTAATTTTTTTTATCATAAGTATACTCTTTAAACCCCATCATCTTTTTCTTTCATTCATGTCCCCACCCATACACACATCCCCTCTGGTAGCCATCAGTTTGTTCTTTATAGTTAAGAGTTTTTTCTCTTTGCTCCTTTGTTTTGTTTCTTTAATTCCACATATGAGTGAGATCATATGATATGTCTTTCTCTGACTTACTTTGCTTAACATTATACTCTGTAGCTCTATCCATGTTGTTGCAAATGGCAAGATTTAATTTTTAACAGCTGAACAATATTCCACTTTTTATCCATTCATCTGTCGATGGACACTTGGGCTGTTTCCATAGTTTGGCTATTGCAATAAATATAGGGGTGCATGTATCTCTTTGAATTAGTGTTTTTGGTTTTGGGGGGTAGTGCAATTACTACATCATGGGGTAGTTCTATTTTTAATATTTTGAGGATTCTCCATACTGTTTCCACAGTAGCTGCACCAATTTACATTCCCACCAACAGTGTAAGAGAGTTCCTCTTTCTTTACATCCTTGCCCACATTGTTTTCTGTTCTGTTGATTTTAGCCATTCTGGCAGGTGTGAGGTGATAGCTCATTGTAGTTTTGATTTGCATTTCCCTGATGATGAGTGGTATTGAACATCTTTTCATATGTCTGTTAGCCATCTGTATGTCTTCTTTGGAGGAATGTCTGTTCATGTCTTCTGTCCATTTTTAATTGGATTATTTGTTTTTGGGTACTGAGTTTGGTAAGTTCTTTATGGATTTTGGATAATAACCTTTTATCAGATACGTCATTTGCAAATACCTTCTCCCATTCAATAGGTTGCTTTCTAATTTTGTTGATTGTTTCCTCTGCTGTACAGAAACTTTTTATTTTGATATAGTCCCAGTAGTTTATTTTTGCTTTTATTTCCCTTGCTTCAGGAGACCTATCTAGAAAAGTGTTGCTATGGCTGAGGCCAGAGACATTACTCCCTATACTCATCTGGGATTTTTATGGTTTCAGGTCTCACATTTAGGTCTTTAATCCATTTTGAGTTTATATTTGTGTATGGTGCAAGAAAGTGGTCCAGTTTCATTCTTTTGCATGTAGCTCTCCAGTTTTCCTGATACCATTTGTTGAAGAGATGTTCTTTTTCCCATTGTATATTCTTTCTTCCTTTGTCAAAGATTAATTGACCATATAACTGCAAGTTTATTTCTGGGTTTTCTATTTTGTTCCATTGATTTATGTGTCTATTTTCTGCCATACTTATTTTGATCACTGCAGCTTTGTAATATAACTTAAAGTCTGGAATTGTGATACCTTTAGTTTTTATTTTTCAAGATTGCTTTGGCTATTTGAGGTCTTTGTGGTTCCAAACAAATTTTAGGATTATTCCAGTTCTGTGACAAATGCTATTGGTATCTGGTAGAGGTTACATTAAATCTGTAGATGACTGAGTAATATAGACATTTTAAACAATGTTTGTTCTTCCAACCCATGACTGTGGAATCTTTCCATTTCTTTGCATTGTCTTGAATTTCTTTCATCAGTGTTTCTAGTTTTCAGAGTACAGGTCTTTTATCTCTGATTAGGTTTATTCCTAGGTATTTTATTATTTTTTGATGCAATTATAAATGGGACTATTTTCTTAATTTCACTTTCTGTTGCTGCATTATTAGTGTATAGGAATGCAACAGATTTCTGTATATTGATTTTTGTATCCTGTGACTTTACTGAATTCATTTATCAGTTCTAATAGTTTTTTGGTGGTGTCTTTAGGGTTTTCTATGGATGGTATTATGTTATCTCCAAATAGCTTTACTTCTCCCTCACCAATTTGGAGTATTTATTACTTTATGTTGTCTGATTGCTGTGGCTAGAACTTGCAGTACTACGTTGAATAAAAGTGGTGAGAGTGGACATTCTTGTCTTTGTCCTGACCTTAGAAGAAAATCTCTCAGTTTGTGACCATTGAGTATGATGTTGGCAGTAGTTTTTTCATATGTGGCCTTTATTATGTTGAGGTGTGTTCCCTCTAAACCTACTTTGTTGAGGGCTTTTTATCATGAATGGATGTTGTACTTTGTTAAATGCTTTTTCTAAACTAATGATGTACTATGTTGGCTAACTAAACATAATAAAAAAAAATGATCATATGGTTCTTATCCTGTCTCTTGATATGATGTATCACATTGATTGTTTTTGTGAATATTAAACTACCCTTGCATCCCAGGAATAAATCACACTTGATTGTCATGTATGAATTTTTTAATGTATTTTTTGTTGGATTCAATTTGCTGATATTTTGTTGAGAATTTTTGCATCTATATTCATGATAGATAGTGGCCTGTAGTTCCCTTTTATTGTCTGTATGTGTGGAATCTTTATCTGGTTTTGGTATCAGTGTGATACTGGCCTCATAGAGTAGATTTGGAAGTTTTCTTTCCCCTGGTATTTTTTTGGAATAGTTTGAGAAGAATAGGTATTAACTTTTCTTTAAATGTTTGGTAGAATTTGTCTGTGAAACTACCTGGTCCGGTACTTTTTGTTTTGGGGAGTTTTTTGATTACTGATTCAGTTTCATTGCTGGTAATTGGTTTGTTCAAATTTTCTATTTCTTCCTGCTTAAGTTTTGGTAGGTTATATGTTTCTAGGAATTTATCCATTTCTTCTAAGTTGTCCAGTTTTTTGACATATAGGTTTTCATAATATTCTGTAACAATTGGTTGTGTTTCTGTGGTGTTGGTTGTTATTTCTCCTCTTTCATTAATGATTTTATTTGGGTCCTCTCTCTTTCCCTCTCTCCCTCCCTCTCATTTTTTTATGAATCTTGCTAGAGGTTTATCAATTTTGTTCTTTTCAAAGAACCATCTCTTGGTTTCATTAATCTGTTCTTTTTTTTAAATTTCCATGTCTTTTATTTCTGCTCTAATATTTATTATTTCCTTTTTGCTGCTTTTTTTTGTTCTTGTTCTTTCTCTAGTTCCTTTAGGTGTAAGTAAGTTGGTTATTTGAGATATTCTTGCTTCTTGAGGTAGGACTCTACTACTAAAAACTTCCCTCTAAGAACTGCTTTTGCCATATCCCAAATATTTTGAGAGGTTGTGTTTCAATTTTCATTTGTTTCCATGTAATTTTTAATTTCTTCTTTGATTTCTTGGTTGACCCATTCATTGTTCAGTAGTGTGTTATTTAACCTCCATATATTTGTGCTCTTTACAGATTTTTTTCTTATAATTGATTTCTAGTTTCAGAGCATTGTGGTCAGAAAAGATGCATGATATGACTTCAAATTTTTAACTTGTTGAGATTATGAACTACTCTGGAGAATATTCTGTGTGCTCTTGAAAAGAATGTCTATTCTGCTGTTTTAAGATGGAATGTTCTGAATATATCTGTCAGATCCATCTGGTCCAGTGTCATTCAAAGCCACTGTTTCCATGTTGATTTTCTGTTGGGATGATCTGTTCATTGATGTAAGTAGGGTGTTAAAATCCCCTACTATTATTGTATTATTAGTAATTATTTCCTTTATATTTATTACCTTGTTTATGTATTTGGGTACTCCCATGTTGGGTGCATAAATATTTGTAATTGTTACAGTCTCTTGTTCGATGGTCCCCCTTATTATATAGTGTCCTTCTTTGTTTCTTGTTACAGTCTTTGTTTTAAAATCCATTTTATCTGAAATAAGTATTGCTACCCCAGCTTTCTTTTGACATCATTTGAATAATGTTTCTCTTTCTTGTTTCTTAATGTAGACATTTATCACTGTGAATTTCCCTCTTAGAACA